>NC_071416.1:16820385-17136159 GCF_017976375.1 Cuculus canorus
TCTGGAAATATAAGAGTTATAAATTTATTAAATTTGCATGACAGATCCGTGTGTGGTATAATTGATGCTGTGCCATTCATCTCAATCCAAAAGATACACGCTGCTTCTTACCAACAGAGAACCTGGCAGAACGAGTGAAGGAATATAACATTCCTCTTTGACCAGTCAGAAGAGTTCACATTTCTAAAGTTAATGATCAAGATTCCTGGCAAACAGCTCACAGATGTTCCCAGGAGAGATATTTTTTACATCAAATATTCATTACATCATTACGAATACACTCCGCCAGTAAGTCAACAATGGAGTAAGTATAAGAAAAGGCAAGGGTCTTTCAGTACATTATGTCTCGTGGATTGTAAGAGACTTGTGCAGGACAGCTGGAATAGGACCTTCACTGCGTCTTTGTCATTTTACTTTCTATAGGTCTGTGTCACAATTTCAGTGGTCTGTCTGAGCCACGCAACTCTCCTGTCATCTGCATCTCATAGAAAAGCTATTTATCCTTGCCTTGTCAGTCTAAACTCCTTCTACTACCCAGACAGAACAAGTCCTCATGTTGCCTTTTTGCAAGCTGGAATTAGCTACATCCATATCACCCTGTCCTCCCTCCCCCAGCCATATAAATTCCAGTCCCTTCAAGGTTACTGTGTCCTCCAGGCTTACGCTGACGTGCTGCAGATTGTACACGCAAAGTTCAATAGCTTTATGCTGGATCACACTATGTCAAGAAGGTATTTTACAAGTAAACGTGAGCATACAGATGGGCTTCAGGCAAGCTAGATAACTGTATTTCAAACCAAGAAGCTGAAAAGTCACTTTAGCACAGACTGAAGCATTGTAGAATAAATTCACATCACCCAGAGGATGGAGGACAGATATTGCCTTTCTCAAAATACTTCTTATGCATCTACAAAAGCCAGCCCAGGTGCAGCTAGCCGTGGATGTAACCAGTCTCCATTTAGGATCTCTCTTTATCTTAAGGGGCAATGAGTTTTTTTGCAATAGCCACAGACCAACCCCATCTCAAGACTGTCAATGCCTTCACATGAGTTAGACACCAAGTGGTACTGAAAGGTTTTTTTTTGAGGGACCAACTTTTGAATTATTCCATTGGTTTCAGAAAGATTACAACTGCTATTGCAATCTGTGGCTAAGGAGAGTAGCGGCTTCTGTTTCAGCCATAACATGTAAATTAAATGCAGCTTTTATTTTCTGAAAAAAATATACGTCAACACTGGGTACCTCAGTGTGTGTCACCCAGACGGAAATACATTGCCATGGCGTTAATGAAAATGACATGGAAGAGGTTAGCATTATCTCTGCACGAGACTTTTTTCATCCTGTCAATCCAAAACCAGAAGTAACAGACTGTGTATTAATACGCTATAAAGCAAATAACTATTGTCATAAGCACATTAAACAGTGTTACTGTCAAACATTACTACACTATTTGATCAACATAAAGAGTGAAGACTTTTCTCACATCTTCTAGTATTTACTCAGGCAGTTCACTTTTAGGAAGTTTCTTTAGCATTCTTTGTATACTTCCCGTCTATAGCTTCAATATCAGTATTATATATTGATTAGATAATAGTTTTATATTATTATGTATTTTTGATGAAACTTTAAAGATTATTTTCTTCAGTGTCAGCTTGTTGGATTTACCCCATATAGTCACAAAATCAAAGCAAATACAAGGCTATTTGCTTGAACATACCGAACAAATTACAAGATAACTATTGTCAGTGAGAGAATCAGTTCCAACAAAGACAGGTGCCACAGCACAACTCAAATATGTTAGAAATAATGTGACCAGCAGATAAAATGAAAAAGTTCAATAAGTCATTGCCCATTGCTTTTTTTACTGCAAACTGATCTGCGTGTGTATATGGTATATACCTCTGATGATAAGCTTGAGAAGTTGTAATTTTGCTGGATGCAATTGCAGTAGCTGAAGTAACATGTGTCATGGTGACAGTAAATGCTGTTTATTTAGCCTAATATCTGATCACTAGAAGGAACTACTAACTCACAATGATGTCTAGACAACGTCTTCACATTTTCCTTTAAAAACACCACGTTCTTTTTTTTTTTTTTCTCTCTTATCAGAACAAATTGTGATTTAAGTTAGGCTCCAGGCTTGTCACTTTCCATGGTTTTGTAATCTACTTCCCATATTCTTCTATTTCGTTTGCCCCTTACAAAAGCTGAGCCTTTGCAATTTTGCCTGAGTACTTGCTGTCTCTTTCCTCGACCCTGGTCGGAAATCATATTTACAGCAACTACATATTCTTAAAAATTTAAGACAAAAAAAACCAAACCCCATTAGGGTCAATGATTCCATTTCAAACCCAGGTAAGGACAGAGAGCCCCAGAAACTACTGGGTATGTCATCCAGTAAAATTATATACACTTCAATTGACCCAAAAGTTATGGCTCCAAGAGTACAACAGAACACGGAGTTCTCCACATCTGGAAATCAGAGTCATGCTCACACTCAATACCAATTTCCTTCCATCCTAACTTTCAGCTAATGCTATTCCAACCCGAGCACTGGCATCAGCACACATGTCCCTTACTTAATCATGGCAACTTTTTCCAAATGGCCCATAATCTTGTTGGTTGTCAAGCTGCAGGATAAAGAAAATCTGTCAATAAACATAGCTTCAGCTTCCTAAGTCCCTCTGTAATTCTCATTCCAGTCAATGTCGGAGTAATTGCAGTTCCGTATGATCGATGTCCTAGCCCAAGTACAGTCCTCCATCTGCATAAATATTTCCTGATCTGTCATTTCACCTAGCCCTGGGAGATCAGTAATTGTTTTCTATTATAATCGTTTTACCATTTCAGTCTTTAGCCTCAAGTTCAAGGTGTCTCTGAGTTGCCATCCATGTGAATGTTATTCTGTTTTCAGCATAATGTCCTTCCTCATTTATACTGTCATATCTCCTTTTCCTTTCTCAATGAGAATTGCCTGTCCTTAAACTCTCTCTGGGTAATGTAATATTACAGCCTATTTCCTGAACTGGCCACATTTCAGTTACTCCAATTACACAAGATTTGTCTTTAAGCAGGAGATGTCCTTGCTCTTCCAATCTTGTTTTCTGTTCCCTCCTCGTCCCCATGCCCTCCAGCACGCAGAGTATTCACCTGCTAAACACTAAACAGAAGCCAGTCTGCCTCATCCAAATGTTTTTTATATCTGTATAAATGGAAGAGGGGCTCGTGCAGTTATCTCTGTGAAATACAAATCTAGGGTCTGAGATCAGGTAGGGATTAGCCCTGGCTTGGACAACAGGAGGTGCTCAGTAAAACCTCCTATTGTAAAGAGAGTTACACAGGAAGAGCTTTCCCATATTTGTGACTCACATAGCTCCTAGAGAGTCACCTGGAACTTTTCCTGACCAGAGGGAGGCCCACGCATCAGTTGTAAAACAGCATCTGTATCAGTTTCTGGTCACCAGTTGCTCAAAGCTAGAAGAAATGTTAACACACCTGTGAAAAGACAGGTCCAAAACTCATAGATATCTGTGGAGATTTTCACTTCAGTGAGTGTTTCTGGATCTCAAAGTCAGGCTCTTTGTCACCCAGCTTACGACAGCTTTTGTCATTTATTTCCACAGATATATCTGCATTAGCAAGATGGCCATAATATGTCCTCCCTTTGTCCTTAGGCAGGAACGATTACAGTCCATCTGTCACTCTGCCTTTATTCCCAAGAGGCTAGGCATGCAGTCTTATATTTTCTGTTTGACGTCTCCAGGAACCCTGGCTGTACTAGTGCTACAACTCTGAACACCAGAGGCCTTTCCTTCTGCTCTAGGGAAATACATCTTTACACCCAAGCTCATCAATGTTAGTCATAAAGATGGCATAAGGTTTTCCAGCTCACACACTTGCTGCACATTTTCTTTCATTTTTATTTTACTGGAATACATGTATTGCATATGCATTAAGCAGGCTATGCCAGGAGCATCATTACAGAAACATATTTAACTTGACAGCCTGCTCAAGTGGAACAGCAGTGTTAGTCATTACATATTGGACTGAAAGTCCTACCAGAGCAGAGACTTCAATGGAACCTTTCCTTCCCCTCTCTGACCTACCACGAAGAGAGAAATTGCTATTCTATGCCTTATCTCTGAGCAGCACATCACTGCGTTGTCAGAGTGGATGTAGTCAGGATATGACAACCCAGATAAAGGACAATTCTGTTTCTCAGAATATCCAGCGGAATAAACTTGAAATCCATTGTCTGCAAGTTCCGTAAAAACAAACCAAGCTGTGTACGTTTGCTCTCACTAGTGTTACCTTCTGAGCTACCATGGGTGAAGTTTAACTTTCTGATCTAACCATACTCAATTTATAAAGAATCAGCATGTATGAATTCATCCTCCTGTAATTTTTTTCATATGAAAAAGTATGTTCTGTCTCCATTTTCTTGCAATTAAAAAAAACCATCTGAACATTTGGCATTTTAAGTGACTACAAATCGGTTGAAAGGATGCCAAAAGAAATACACATTAAAATTGTGACTAAACATTCTGCAACTGAAACACGTAAAGTACCAGTGGCATGAGGAATGTACAGAAAAGAATCATGGGGTTTTCATTGAGGCATCTCCGAAGAAACAATACAGTATCTTGAATTGCTGAGAAAGCATAGTCAGGTATGTGACCTCTTAGTAACTAGAATTTAAGTACAAGTGAAAAAGAATATTATTAGAATTTCTCTTCTTTCCACAAGTCTAACCAATTCAAAGTGCTGAGGAGGAGCATAGGTTAGCAAGGTTACAGATACTATGAATATAAAAGGTCTAACTTATAGTAATTCTTCTGTGTTCTCTAAATGGTAGGTAAATGATCCTCACAGCTCCCAGGCTAAATAACTAGCCAAGTTTTATAAGTGGAAAAGTGCCAGCTCAGATGCCCAGCCTGACATAGGCATTCTTTTCTGCTCAGCTACCTAGATTGGAGCAGGAGCTACCTTGCCTTGATGAAAGCAGATACAAGAGATGGAAAAAAAAAAAATCCAGGCCTGACGTTTCCATCTTTCATTTTCTTTATTTGCAAAAGAGAAGATGAGAAATCTAATTTTTGAGAACCGTCTCCCAGAGCAGTGTGCCGTGTCCCCGTGCGTGAGGCTGCTCTGCCCACCAGCCGTTAGCTCAGCCGTCCTTTTCTGTGCGTAGTTTGTCTGTCACTGCGAGGTCAGCCCCGCTGCACTGATACCATCACAGTGCTACAGTGGAACCAGCACTCTAGTTAAAGCAGTACAGGCCCCGTCTTAAACAAGTATACCTTAACACTGTGACTTTAATTTATTCCACAGGTGCTAATAGCCAGATAGAAAGACAACTGTACTACATCCAAAGCTTTCCCGATCCCACAGGGAATTCATCCTGTCCCCCTAACTCACCAATCTGCTCAGGACAGTGGAGATCTCTGCAGTTTCCCTAAAGGTCATTCATAATAAGAGGTAAATTTGCAACACTGACATATCCTGTGCACTCTCAGTCTGCAACCAAAACAAAAATTCATATAGGAACATTTAGCTAGGCTGCCTTTATGGATTACAGTGACCATTCTTAGTCCTAACTGACCAGAAAAGAGATGACAAGTGTCACCTTTACGTCAAGCTCACAAATATTTTGTGTTGCTAGTAAGGAGATGTGCTTTCCTCCCTTAGAAAGAGTGGTTTCCTTGGTTTCCTGGCAAGAAATGCATATATTTACAATATTCAGACTCTTAGTCAAGTATATGTTGCCAAACATTCGTGTCCTAGAAATACTGCTGTTTCCGATTAGTTATTACACCAACTATGTATAACGCCATATGGCCTTAATAACACGCCTGTCACTTGCAGAGAGTAATTACTTCAATTTTGGCAGCATTAATCTGCGATATTTGCTGTCTCTTTGGATGACATTGTAATGGCGCAATGTAAAGGTGATCAACATCTCCCAGGCTGTGAGAAAGGCAGTGTCTGAACAGATTATGATTTAAACAAAGCAAGGGCGTTTTTCTTGAAAAACAATAACTTATTTTCACCAATTCTATTTTTAGGAATATTTGTGAAGGAAGGGAAGGATCACATTATTCATATAGAATTGCTAAAATCCTCCAAGATTCAAAATACAAAAATAAAAAAATGCAGGAAAAAACCCATGCCTATATCCAGGTCACTCCAAAAAGTGAAAAATACAACAGCTACATTAGAAAAAATAATTTCTAATTATATTCTGTGATCAGCAAACCAGCCAAGGACACCACTTACACCTGTGGATTGGGTGCAGATTTTAAATCCTTGTACCATTCCAATTCTGGAGGGTTCTAATTTTAATTGTTGGATAAAAGATGCTGCACTTTGTAACTGATTCAAGAACCTCCAGGAGAGTCAATGAGCTGGTTGTGGCTGCCCTCTAGGTGTTGCAGAACTGCTTCATAAATCTGTGAAGCATTTGTTCACACGTGACTAATCGTATATATCAGTGTAGTCTCAAATGACTTACGACCTGATTCAGTCTCATTACCCGTGTAGTGTAGGGACGTCTGCCACTATTTTAATTGCTGGCAAGTCTGAGAAATGGCAACAGAAGTCAGAATTTGTTAGCCTGCACAAACACCAAGTAAAATTAACGTGCTGAAAGCCTGGACTTATGTTCATTTCATCCTGTGCATGCACAGACTAATACCCTGTCAAGGCTTACATATGTCCTCAGCATTATTACCATTAACATTCCTGCTTATGCAAATTGAAGAGAAGTTCATGCGAGTCTGAGCAGAACAACATCACCACAAGGCAAGACAAAAAGCTCAGAGATAATACAGGCCTGCAGCGTATCCTCCTTGTCAAATCACTCACCAGAGCCTGTGGAAAACCAATGGTGTCAATCCCAGCTTTGAGATATGACGGTACTTAAAATGACTGTCCTATGATTATACATAAAATATCCATGTGTGGATCTTTTCTAGGCAGAAGGAAAGCCCCACTGCTGTGAAAGACCAGCAAAGCCTCCGTTTGCCATTCTGCTGTCTTCAGATGCTCAGCCCCAAGCACAGCACTGCAGTGCATCTGAGCACCTGTTGAAACTGCATTCAGGCACTACCCTGAACGCTTTCATACACGCTCACATTTACACCTGTTTAACACTCCACACATCTGTCAGTGCATGGACCTATGGCAGATTTTACAATTTTTTTTCTTTGATGAATACTTTCAGATACTGTTCTGTATTAAATATAGATAGATCCATGTGATATGTTATTCTGATGTTTTAATAAGCTATATAAATAGTAATACAAATGATCGACGTTCTACTGAAAACTATTAACAGTATATCCTATGTTAAGCTGTCAGTTGGACACATGCAGAGGAAATCTCAAGCAGGGATACAATTAATGCACTTGCACAGAAGCCAAGCCATTATTTGCCATTACCAGCATATGGGTGGTTACTCAGAACAACATCTCTGCCTTGAAAGGAGGGGAATTCAGCTATGCAACAAAACTGTGGTGCTCCTAATGAAAGAATTCCCTTCAGATTTTCAAGGATTCCACTTATGGTGTCCCTACAAAATGAGAGAGAGGCTCATAACAGAATTAGAAGAGAGTGATATCACAGCCTTTGTCTGAATATGGAGAAGACATGGACTTATTTACGGGCCTGGCATTTAATTGTTTTATTCATCAATTATCTTTTACCGTGCACAAGAACATGATGATCCACTTTTACCTCCCACCAGCTATTTCATTGTAAACAAGGAATAGAGACATTCCTTCAGCAGGTTCTACTTTTGACAAACTGCCACTCCGACACTATCATTACAGACTGTTTTTCTGTATAAGACAGAATGATTAATTATTTTTGTCAAACCATATAAGCTGATAAATGAAAGGCAGAAGGAACTTCGGTATAAAAAAACGAAAGGCCAGGTGGGTGTAAGCCTACAAAATGAGACAGTACTGAAGATTCTGAAAGCAGTTAAGGTACTTCCATGACCAGTTCTTGTAATAAAACAGGCTTTATTTTTATAGGATATACTATAAGTCTCTCTTTGGTGGTGTTTGCTATCAAATTCAACATGAAAATTCATATTTATTTCACTGGATGAGTCCAAACCAAAGCAAAATGCCTGACTCTGTACACTCCTTTGCTGCTGCTTCATTGATCTCCTCTGAGCTCTACAAAGCACCCAAGGACACTGACTTGCTTTTCATATCTTTGGATACAGTCAAGCAATTCTTTAACAGTATTTCTATGCCATATGATCTAATCCTGTGTAAAGATTTTAGGTACTTTTGAGCAAGCAACCCTGCACAGCAGAAGTCACATAATCGTATTAGTGCCGCTCTCCACAGGGGCTATATAGCCTTGTTGAGAAGGGATTTGCTGAGCAGGGCTTCTCCAGTTGAGCTTGGCAGCTCCCTGGTGATAATTCAGGTATCTGCTTTGTGCTGTGCAGAAACCCCTCTTTTACCTTTACCTAAGATCAGGATCCCACTCAGCTTTGCTTCTGCTGTTTCTCTCTCTATTCTGATCGGCTCCAGAGTCTTTTATTGCAGATCAACAAACATACTTCTGATTTACACGCATGGCTGCTGTTGAGATTGCAAAATAATATTAAGTCCCTCATCTCGGTGGGAGGAATTGCTGCAGAGCTAAAAAATTGAGATGTCATTTTCACACTCTAAACAAGTAAGGACTGTGCTTTCTTATTAGCACTTGGCATAATCCATGGCCACCCTCATGAGAGCCTTAACATAAAGGGAGTGGTGAGGCCCTGGCCCAGGTTGCCCAGGGAAGCTGTGGCTGCCCCATCCCTGGAGGTGTTCAAGGCCAGGTCGGATGGGCCTTGGGCAGCCTGAGCCAGTGGGTGGTGTCCCTGCCCATGGCAGAGGGGTGGAACTGGATAGGCTTTAAGGTCCCTTCCAACTCTATTTTATGAATTAATAAGTGCGCCCAACACTGTTCTGAGAACTTCCACTGCTAATAGAACTTTTTTGTCACCTTGATTACTGAAGTTTAGTCTGTTGTCAGAGGCCGCATAATTTCTGGTGATTACAGGTGTATTACAAAACTACTGGTGAAATACTTGTCAGACCTTAGTCCAACTGCACAGCTGCCTGCTCATCAGGTACCTCCATCCAAAAGAGAAAATGCATCTGAAGAGCTCAGAAACACCTCAGTATTGCCTTTACAATTCTTATGGCTGTATTTTGCACTTTTAAGCCTTACAGGAAATCTGTGAATTGAAGGACTAAAATCCTCCAGCATTTACAGAACATCCAGAACAATTCAGCTGCATTGCTGGGAATCTGACACTGCTCAGTTCTAAGAGGCTGCTTAGATTTAAACAGCTAAAATTTGTTTGATTTGTTGAGAATGGTCAGTTTCTTCTCACAACAGGTTTTGCTAGAAGTTTATGATGTGAAAAACATTTGAGATGCCACCAGAAAAACAGTTCCTCCAGTTGAACTGCTTGCCCAGAGCCCGTTTCAGGAGGGTCAAAGTCATCATGTATCAGAACAGGAATGGTTGGACTCTATCTAAGAGGTCTTTTCCAACCTAGTGATTCTATGAAAAAACCAAGCACCAGGCCATTTCCTTTTCTCTTTGCTTCCCTGTTCATTGCAAATTAAGATGGCAGCATCTACTGATGAAAGGACGCCAACAAAGGGGGTTCTTCACAAGGATGTGACTTAGTGCAATGGCAGTAATGGAAGCATATAATTTTCTCAGTCCTGTTCCTGTAGTTCCTGGTCATCTGAAAACTCTCCATTGGTCTCTGCTGTAGCAATGAACATAAGACTGAGGGAACAAGGCAGGTGGGCGAGGACTGGAAAACAGCATTTCCTAAAGAATAAAACTAAATACAGCAGAACAAATCTAAATATTCAGAAAGTTTTAGGGACAGAGTTTAAGTTACTGAAGAAATTGAATGGCATCCCCATGGATTTTACAAACCTTGTCACAAAGACAAAGTCATTCAGATTGAATCGATCGCTCCAGAAATATTGGAGATAAAACACTCCTCAGAACTGAGATACAGAATCTTTTTTTCTGTGATTTAAGTATTCACTCTGCAAAGAAACACCACTATACACATCTTAATTCTTCTGGTTCATATTTAGAACAGGCTAAAAGGATGCACGTAGTTTTACTACTATTCAGTTGTCTCGTGACAACCTATTAAGCCACAGTAACTCAATTGTGTATCACATCTTTTGTGGCTAATCTAGTTATGGAAACATGTTTAAATGCATAATTATCATTTCTTCCATGTTGCAATTGCACTAAACTTTTAGATGAACAGCGCTTTTTTTTTTTCTTTCTAATTATCCAAGTGATGGGAAATTATAACATATTTGTGTGAGAGGCTAGATTGTATCTCATTTTTTCTCATATTTTTCCTGTCCAAATATGAATAATTAAAATGAGAATTCTGCATCTAAGTAAAGAAATCCTGTCCCTAAATACATTTGTGGTTCTCGACCCAAATTACTTTCTTCTTACAGGAGCAGCACACAGCCTTCCTGAAGATGGATGCAGGTGCAGTGATTGTTTGTTTCAAGGTTGCTATTAAGAAGGAAAAAGATCAATCCTGTAGGTCAGCACAGGAACTAGTGGAGGAATGCAGCACCTGGATGCAGGGTGCAGTTAGAAATATTTATGCTTACTGGGTTATTCATTCTCTGTGGCCTGCAGTGTGTATCTATAATTTCCCACGACAGATCTGCCATTACACACATCACCCAGTGAGCACAAACAGAAAGATTTATCAGCACATTAGAAAATGTCTTTATGAAGAACAAACAAATATTTCCTTCAGTGAAATTAAAATTAAATGTCAGTGGCATGGGTGCTAAACATTCATCTGCACTCATATTGGTTTGTACCGAGTTCAAGGATCAGATACTTTTTCAACAACCCTAAATCTCCTGAGGGCCAGACTGTGGAAAGGGGACCCAACGATGGGTAGGCGAGTACGCAGAGAAGCAAATAGAAAAGCAAAAGAAGAAGATAAAGATTAACAGCATTAGCAGAAATCTAATTGTTCTGCAGATTTTAAGATATTGGCATCACTTGTCTGATTATCAGTGACGAATAAGTGCCAAAGAGATTCATCATTGCCACTGTCCTGAATACAAGGAAATATGTTCAGTTACAGATGATCTCCAAAAATTCATTCAAACACTACAGAAAACTATGATTGCAGAGAAATCCACACAAAGACTGACACAGTGGCATGGCATTTGACCGAATCCCACAGTCTAACTGCCTTAGAAACATGGACAGGTTCTTTAGCAGCTCTTTCTGCAAGGTTATTTCTACACAAAACCCAGGAACAAGTTAAAACTTTCACCCTTCCCAAGATTACGCTGTGACTAGGAAAGAAGCAGTATCAGGTGTCCTTATTAGTCTGTGTACAATGCATTCACCGTAATGAACCTTACAGATCCCATACAAAGGGACTGTGTCCCTCCAGCTTCTCTGTGTGAAAGCAAACTACTAGCTACTTCTGCTGGAAAACGGATTTTTTTTCCAAAATTGCTGTGAAATGGTTGTTCCAAATGCAGTAGTGCACCATGGGTACAATTTAAATTACAAAATCCCAGCTTTCTTCATAGACATCTATAAATCTTTACCCTTCAGACCAGAACTATCATGCATCCCAGCTTGCTAAGCCCTCCTAATTTAATGACACACATTTATTTGGAAATACTGTAGCAGAACAGCTTCAAAAGCATTACTTTGGCATTATTACACTGTGAGAAATTATAGTGGTTTGGGGTCTTCTAGCCTAATTAGATTCCATTTTGTTCAGTCATCCTCATATGAAACTTCTATTTTCAAAGGATTTTGTGAACAGTCTGCTAATGAAAGAGAATTTATAGTATTTATGGGGCAACAGTATAAATGGAATTTAATAGCCAAGCGCCAGCAGGGAACCATCTAATCTATCGAATGCTGATTAGCGACCGAGGATTTCTGGTGAGATAATGAGCCCTGGACTGGCTTCTATCCAGTTTTTGACACTAGCACCAATGTACATCTACTAATTGCTAGAGGAATACATATAATAACCGAACTTCAAGTAATTAGTAGAGGTTCAACCAAGTCATTGAAGTTTATATCTTTGAAATTCTCAAAATTATCAAAAGTCAGATAATCACCACAGGCACTCAATGCACACCTTGGTTTACCCTATGCAAATAAATTAAGAGATGAATTTCCAGAATTGGTTGACTCCACAAGAAACTTAGCATTGCAATGTGAATGTATGGCAGTAACTTCTATCAATCAAGATCTCGGAACTAAAAATGGTCCCGTGACAAACTGAACAAACCCTGCACATTTAGAATGATTTCAGGTCCTTGTAACAAGATCTGCCTGTAAATTTAATTATCAGGTGTTGAAATTTCAAGTGATGAAACAAAAATCACTGAACTCTGAGAGCTTTAACTTCTGGATGCATTTTTTCCTATCCTCGCTAAGAGGCCCACCACGCTGGAACACCAGGGCTTAAGCTGAGCACTCCCTTGCGCAGCCAAGCACATCATTTTATGCGTTTCCAGAACCAAGACCCCATTTTTTTAAGCTTTTGTATTTGAATGGGTTTTTTCCACCATCAAGTTTATTGTCAGCCCTAAGCGGTGATGCAAATTTAAAAATTCCTGGCTAATTACGTATCCGCAAAAAAAATCACGACACATTTCAAGGTCTGTTAAAATGAGAGCGGCGCTGAATAAAAGGCAAAAAACCCCAAACCTCCAACAAACCAAACCCACCCTAAATACTGCTTATCTTCTCCTGATGCACGGGGAAGAACACGCTTCCACAAGCACAGCGTTCAGCAGTGCCGCAGAGCAGAGCTCTCCGTCCCGCTTCCCCTCAGAACCTCCCGCAACTCCAACAGTCCCCCAAACTCGCAGGGCGAGTTCTTCCCACAGGAGTAGAAGACCTCAGCAGTCACATACCTGAACGGCAAAGCCCAACAACGCAGCGAAGAAAGTTTAAGTCCTTTTTTCCCCGTGTGCCACCAAGGTTGACTCTCGCCTGGAGTGAGGCGGAGGGATACCGTCACTAATCAGCCCGGAACAGGTGAGAGCAGCAGTCGGGCGTTTGTGGCTGCCGCTGCACAGGTGCGACCAATAAGAGAAAGAATAAGGCTCTGTCAGACCTCCGACCAACCCTGCAGGTAACAGAGATCGAGGGGAATTTCAAAACAGCTTTTTGACTACATGACATTTGAAATTAAAGAAGGAAAAATATGCTTTCTAAAACATTCACTTCTAAAATACGTGTAATTACCTTTTTGGTTTGGAAAGGGGAAGACGCAGAGATGATCAACTTACATAATATTCCAACCCTATTGTATGAATGTCATGAATATACTCACCTTTAATGGGTTCCTACTGCTTCTAATTACATCTCAGAGAGAGAAACAATTACTTCAGCAGTATAAATGCCCCAAACTGAAACGATGCATCTGAGAAATCTCTCACTATTACTCTCTTCTAGAATAGAAATTCAAGCTGTTTTGACTCAATTCAAGACTGAAAAAAAAGGGGGGGGGGGGTGGTTTGGGAACACACTGTCTAAATGGCGGTCCTGGTCGGGGAGACAGAGGAGAAACACAGCAGACAAAGAGAACAGTGACGCTGGCGGGGGATTACCGAGAGCGTGAACTGAGAGCGCTTGAAGTACTCTGTAAGAACTGCCAACATGTAAGATTGCAGTTTGTTAGTTGCAAAATCTTTGGAGAATAAACTGCACTAAATTCACTATGGAATGCTGATGGATCAGCACAGGCATAGAAAACTGCTGGAGGTTTGCTAATGCCCTGCAGGTGCTTCTCATTTGTCCTCCCTTTTGCTTAACTACCACTAATCCAGAAATAAAGAGGTGAGAAACTGACTGATTAACCTTATGCAGAAGAGGGGTAAGTAATTTCATGCTTTTTAGCATACAAATCAGCACCACAGTTTTCTGGAAATTTTTCTCTGAATTCCTTTTGGAACTTCAAAAGCTCTGCAGAAACCGCATTGATGGCATGAGCTGCTATGAGCATCTCCTATAAGGAATCTTTTAAGCTCTGTCTCCTTGAAATACTTCAAAACAACATCAACAAAAAGGGTCTTAAAATTAGTTTTCACCTGTAACCAAAAAATAAATATATATATATATAAATTTTCTTGCGCTGATGACTTTCTGTATAGCTCAGAAAACAAAATTTGCTTATCTATTTATGTATTGTAGCCTGCAGGTAACTTAATATTGCTAATTAATGTATTACCCATAAGGTGTACAGTGATTAGCAGGTTGTTCTTCACCTCCTTCCAGCTGTAAGATAATGCAGACCAGGAGGTCTGCGTGAGCTGTGCTGCTGCTCTGGACACTGTAGAAGGACTGAACACCGGGGAGGTCTGTGCTCTCCCAACTCCAATGGACGAGGCTTTTCCTTCCCAGGTGAAGGGTATATTTGTCAGTGATTGTATCCTGTTGCCTCCGGGGTTTCTCCTCACTGGGACTTTTAAAAGTACAGTAGTTACTTACATCACATGTGAGGACGGTGGGACATGAAAACCTTCAAAAAAGGAGGATTTTCATCCTTTGTATTTTCAGTAGCCTTTTCTCTCATTGAGGAAAAAAAAAACCCACCAAACGCACAGCAACAAACATAGCTCCTATGTTGTTTTGCACCAGGCAGATGAATCGGTGTAAAACACCGCTCAGCAGCTCCTCTGCAGTGCTGCCTTGGCACTCTTGATGTGGCATAGAACCAGCCAACTCTTACGGCCAGAAAGAATTATTTCTTGGATCACATTGGCACTGCTCTCCTGAATGCAGATCCCCTGAAACATTTCTCATGGTTGGAGGGTCCGAACAAAATCCACGCTTGTTCTTTCCTCTTTCTAACGAGAATTAGACTTCAAGTGGGCATGAATATTCATCAGTAACACAGGACATCTTCTGAAAACTCTTTCAATTTATCAAGCAGCAGAGGGATGTAACTGGAGACAGTAGGGGGCAGGAAGTTCATGGCAATGGATATCTTCATGGGGTTTCTGGGTTTTATTTAACATCTATGACCAGTGAGAAACACCTCTGGTGTAGAAGGATATGCATATAAGACACTGTTTCATAGACTTTTGTCTTTTTACAAAAGCAAAAAGCCAGAATGTGTCTTGAGTGTGTGAAGAACCTGGATGTCCCCATTACTGAATACCATTCCTATTTATACCCTGTTGGATATTTGCTTAACAAGTCAGAGCTGGCAGGTTGAAAAGCTGCTGTAATGTAGCTAGCGCATGTTCAGAAAGTAATGTCAGGGATGTAAAATAAGACTATCAAAGTATTAATCTAAAGAGCTTCCAGAATAAAATGAATTTCATTTTGTGTAATAAAGTTTAAAGGCTACATTATGAATTAGTAGATCTAAGAGCACAGGAAAAATATACACTCTTTATGCTTCTGAGAAGGTTTTCCTAATTTAGGTCTAGGATTTCAGTCAGAAATAAGAATTTTCACCCCTTCGGTCTGTCCCATTCCACTTGTATCTGGGATATAATATGTCCTTTTTAAAATAGAAGCTTTCTCTACGGTTCTGATTCATTTTCCCACAGAACCTTTGCAAACCACTCCTTCTTATGCCTAGTGCTGAGATCGAAGGGACCTTGTTGCCCGTACAAAGTCAAACTACAGGCATCTGAAACAAATGGAGATGCTACAGAAGAGCATTCATTTCTGGATACAATGTTCTCGGTTTATTTTCTATAAATGAGCTGCTGAAGTTCCGTCTGACTTCTCAGAAGATGTAAAAACCCCAAACTGGCAGTTTGATCATATGATAATAAAATGGGTAAGAGCTATCAAATGAAATTGTTTAGTAAAATGATCCCAGTGAGGAAAGCTCAAAAGAGATGAAAAGTGTCAATCACACTAGCTTAATCTCTGCATGCAAAGGGATGCAAGGAATGACCCCAGTCACTCAGTCACTGTGATCTTATTTTTATTTGGCTTTGCTTAATAAGAAAGTTCAGTGTATTTCTACAGTCCATGATGAGCAGCCTCATTACAGGTACGTCTGTTTGTCTTGCAATGAAATATTCCTTTTGGCATCCAGCTTGGGCATCAGAAATTGTTGGTCACAAGCTATAGTCTGAATATGATTTATTCTGAAAGCAAGTGATGGCTGTTGCTCATTTGAATCACATATTTGGTAAATTCCTTTACTAGTAATCAAGACAATTTGGAACATACGTGATAAGAATGCTTTTCATCAGCAGTGTGTGTTATTTATGTGCTGCTAGGAAAATACTGCGTAGGAAAACACTGGCACTATCCTGGAGAAATGTTGCAGAATCATCTCAAGATTAATTTCTATGTAGTGGATGTTTCCAAAGTTGCTGTGACCCATAGGTAAGACTATACATACATATGTTCAAGACCAGTGTTTCTAGACATTTGCTGTTGGCTTTGTATTCTGCCAAACTGGAAAGCAAAAAGGAAAAAAAATCCCCAAACCTGTACATGGTGAACATAAGTTCTGCTGTAATCATAAGGTCATAAATGTCATAATACCTCCTTGAGAAATTTAGAATGCTTGTATCTTGCCTTTTCTGCTAATAAGATTTGGGTGGTGCTGGAGGTTATGTTTTACATTAGATATACCTCCAGTTTTATCCAGCCTGGAAATCCCTGTGTTCCTTGCTCCTATGCTTAACATCACTTTAAGAGATTAGGAGAACTTCAGCAGGTCAAAGAGAAAACAACAAAGGGAAACTTGGGACATGTAAATATTAAGGATATTACTGGAAGAGGTGGACTTACATGATTGTGGGTTTTGCCAGGTTCATAATTTCACATTCATACTTTATTACATTAAAAATATATCTTTGCTGTAAACTGCAGAAAAAAAGCACTATCTTAAATAACTAATTCTGAGCCCTTTTATCTTTAAAGGACAGGACTGTTGTTTCTGAGGATTTTTTCAGATATCAACATATCCAGATGTTCTTCCTTCAGTCTTTCAGCAACCTCCAGCAATAGAGAAAACATTAAAATCTCATCAACATTCTTTTAATATATTTTTCTATTTTTACCGAATCTGTTTTGTCAAAATTGAGAGACTGTCAGAACAATGGATGTCTGCTGCATTTTCTGTGCCTGCTGGAATCAGCTATATAGGAGTATGATATCTCATGACCATATAATCACTGATATTTCCCTGCTCCTGTGGCATATTATTATGCCAAGTGCAGAAAAATAGCATCAACAACATTCCATTTTTCCTTGGTGCACTAAAAAATACTGAATGGAAATGGAACAAAATGAACATAGACTACTAAGGCTTGGCTATCATATCATTCAGATGTCATCATCCTCTAGTGACTGTATCAAGACACCTTTGCCGTATGTTCTACCCGCTATGGGTTGATGGATCAACATGTTTTCAAAGCAGAACAAAATTTACTATCTGTGTTGTACAGCCTTTAGGCTGCACTCACTGATTTCCAGGTCTTTCTAGCATATTTCTTTACAGGAACAATATATTTCAAGAAGGGTAAGATAAGGAGAGAAAGAATTATGAAAATACCCCAAAATAACAGTTCCAAAAATTTAATGACTACTTCCTGAATGTTCAGTTATGCTATTAGGTCTCTTCCACATTCATTAGAAAACTAATTTTTAAGAAGTCAGATTATTTTGAAGCTTCTTTATATTACAAAAAGAGCAGTTGGGGGTGGGGCGAAGAGGGGGTGAATGCGTGTTCTTATTCCTCAAAAAGAGCAGTTTTGTGCCTTGCTCACACCCGGATAGGCCTCCCACAAAGCATCCCATTCAAAGTTTACTATATTTGATATAATTAAGAAGCTGTCATTTAAGGAATGGTGTCTCTCTTGTATGTACATGCAAGACTTACCCCAAACTAGAGCTCTTAATTCACTCTCTAGTTCAAATTTTTACTTTTACCTGGTTTCATTTTAATCTTATCATATCATTACATCACAACGCCCCTCACACAAAGAAATGAAATCTGGTTCTCTCTGTAGATGTCTCTGTACTAACCGTATACAGCAGAGACGTAAACAGAGAAGTGACTTTAATGTTTATTCTGTATTCATGTAAGATTTGGTATACTCTATACCCTTGACTTTGTTAAGCTTCCAAGGAAATCTGGGCAAAAGCCATTAAGATTGTGTACGCTTGAAAAACAAACATCAAGGCAAGCTTCTTAAAATGTGAGTGCTCACTAGACAGCTCCATTTCTGCTTTCTCATTCTTCCAGTCTTTCTGTGCCTTTAAAAATGATTTTGATATTTTTGAAAGCACAAGGTTACATTCGTTTGCTGTAATTGAACACAGAAATGGAATATTGATTTGCACAGACTAATTGGACACTGCCCATCCATTTACATGAATAAATGTCTAACAGGCACATAAAATTACAGCAACTATGCTTGAGTATTGGCCACTCAATTTCAACCAGGCTTCCGAAGTGATGGAAATCAAGGCTTCAGATTGTAAATTCAACTTTCTCCCAAATCTTTTTTTGCCTTGCTTTATTACCATTGACAAACCATCTTTGCTTTGTTTATAATGTTCACCAAGTAATACAAAGGCCTGATACATATTATACTTGAGATAGGTAAGTTACATGATGAATGGAGTTCATTTTTCTTCTGTTGTTAATTTAAAGACTAGTAATGTATTGCTATTTCAAATAAGCTGCCCTGTTCTCCAAGCCTTTGACCATATATCCTTTGTACAGAGGTTATTCATCATTTCTATTGCACCGCTGGTGTACATAGCTTCTTACAATTACTGATCATATGACAGGAGAAAGATTTCAGTCAATCATGGCCAAGAAGAAAAATGTTGTTTTCCCACCTCTGCTGATAGCTTTATTAGCATCGGGCTAAATTCATTCCCAGGTAACATCATTGATTCCAATGGCAGTACAAAGGCAATGAGTTATGTGCTCACATCCCGTTTATTTATCTGTTAGTCACTGCAGCTTATCTCTTCTGTGCTCTGAAGATGGACAGTCCAATTTTTAGGGTGCCTTATTTAAGGAATGGAATACCTCAGTTCATTCCACTTTGTACTGAATTACCTCTGTCAATCCTTTCAGACCTCAGCCTTAACACCAAAAGGCTAAAAAGCACCTCTTCTACTCTATGTCCACTGCATTTATTTTCGTTATTTAAATAATAACAAAACAGCCTCACCAGGGCACCCAAAAGACTTGCACCATAGGAGAGTGATGCTTTCCAGCAGGCTCGTGGGTTTGATGAAGGACAAATGTACATCAGTCTCACTCAATATCATACTCAGTTGCTTTCTCTGCAAAGCTCCAAGACAAAGACCTGAAACAGCCACCAGATTAACTAACAGATGAAAAAGAAACACTGGTTTGAAACCCCCATGGGGATTATTTGTGAATTATTTCTTTAGCAGGGTTGGGAGGTTCAGCAGTTACAAGATAGATGTTTCCTTAGTTGTGTCTAAGCTCCAAGAGGTTTTTTGCTACAGAGAAGCGTGTGTTTTGGGACCCCAGCAGTGCGCCAGTGTTCTTCTAGACCTGAAAGTGATACTTCTATTTTTTTCACAGAAATCCAGAGACTTCACTGAAGTACAAGAGCAGCATTATTTGTAGACTGGAGTCATGCCTTTATTTTAGCAACTTACTACAAAGGCTGTTATTTTCCCACCCTTAAATAGCAAGAAATCTCCAGAAACTATTAAATAATAAAGATATCTAGGAGACAAGATCTGCTGTTTCTCTAGTTTGGTCAGAAGAGCAAAGGTCTTTTCCTTTGATTACGTCTGACGCCTGTTAATTTGTAGTGATTTCTGGTTAATTCCCACTTACTTTTGGAATTTCTTACCTACTAAATTTGACTTGTTGATGAACAACTTATGGCAACCTTAGAGTCCTGGATCTGTCAGAGACAGCAAAAGTTGATGCTCTCAGTAGCAGCTTTTAGAATACAGAGCATTATATCTAGTTCAGTTAGGTGTTTCCTCCCAGAGGTATATTGTCCATCCAGCATCTTTTCTTGAATCCCAAAGTACATCAGAATCTTTTACTTTATTTGATTAATGTAAATGATTTGCCTGCAGCAATCAGACTCTGTTTGCCAGGATAATCATTATACAGTGACAGAGATTAGCGAGGTACTTAATCAAAAACAGCAGTGATTGATACTCCGTCAGTTTTGGTCTTTAATCAGTGAAGCTTTCATCCAATCATCAGCCATTAAAGAGTTTCATTTATCTGATTACTTTTGGAGTATTGGACTTAAAAAAGAAATATATGAAGGTATAGCCTTCTTGTGACATTACCCAGATATAGGACTGCTTTTTCAACTTTTTATGGTGGGGAAAAAAATAACCTATTTCAACAATTATTTATACAGGGTGGCTTGCTCAGATGGTTAGGACAAAGACCAAGAATTTTTCAGTTCAGTTATGGAGCACTAGTAGGATTTAGTCTCTGGTCAACTACGACCAAAACTCATCTTCATTTTATAGCTATTTGGAGGCCTGCTGTACATGAGTTAATGGTCTCAGTCCAGTCCCTAGAAAGCAGCAAAGTTGCCAATAAATTTGTCACTTTTCTTCTCATAATTCTAGATTATATTATTATTATGCTAAATAAGCTATTATTATTTCTATAATGCTAAGTAAGCTAGATTATAGGATGGAGAAACCAACTGAAATAATTGAAATTTCTTTTAGAAGGCATATAGAATTTTAGTATGTGATACAGTGTGAGTGAGTCAGCTTCTCTCACCTTTCTCTTCACGTTAGCAACATGTCTAATACCCTCTTGTTAACTGTCCTGGGTAAATGTTTATTTACCTTGAATAGGCTGTCTCTCAATTTTAATGGTCTGTCATTCTCCCTTGCATGTCAAGTTACCCACCTTCCTCACGCTATTCCAAGTACAGCCTGAGGTATGCAAAACCCCAACAATATTTATGTCAACAACATCGAATTTTCCGATCCTTAGATCATAGAAACCCTTCCCATTTCCTCACATTATTTACATTGCAAAAATACCCCAAAGATGACAATTTAACAGCCCTTAACATCTTTCTTTTAGATTCTATGATTCTGTCAAGGTGGGTGTTGGTCTCTGCTTCCAAGTGACAGGCGATAGGACAAGAGGGAACAGCCTCAAGCTGTGCCAGCTTAGATTCAGATTAGACTTTGAGAAAAATTTCTTCACCGAAAGAAATAATTACCGGGCACTGTAACCAACTGCCCACAAAGGTGGCTGAGTCCACATCCCTGGAAGCATTGAAAAGTCTGGTAGATGAAGTGCTTAGGGATGTGGTTTAGTAGTGGACAGGTGGAGTTGGACTCTATGATCTCAAAGGTCTTTTCCAGCCAAGCGATTCTATGATTCTATGATCTCACTTCTTACTTCACTGCACAGATAATTCAGCTAAAGAATTTTGTATTTTGCTTAAACTGTAATATAATTTATCGTCATTATTTCTTACATTATTCTTAAAAGATTATCATATTGCTGCTATATATGGATGTAAAGAACACAAGAATCAGAGACACATTCTCCAGTATTCCAATATATGACACTCCATACTTGCAGAAAACTGACATTTGAACAAGATGCTGGCCCTTACAGAAGAACCACTTGGTTGTCATCAGCAGATGTTGTATGTAATGTGCATATTAAAAGTAGTGTTAGCAAATTTTCCTCTCAGTCATCCAAATATACCGACATTTATTGTTATTGGCACAAAAATCAGGGTTACTTTCTTTATGACTCCCATTTACATTTATGTAGTTTCGGCAGAATGTCTCTGGAAGAGTAGAAGATTCATAACATTCAAACAACCAGTTACTAACGTATGGATGGGATGAGTCATCTGCACTGGGGCCTCAACTCAGTTGAGCTGCTCCAGCTTTATAAATAGGAGCAACAACCATAACAGAATAAATCCACTTCAGCAAATAATCTAACTGTATGTTGGAATTCCTTTTTACTGAGAAACTCTACAACTAGTGTCTAATCCTAGAAGTTTGTATTAAAACTTGTGGGAAAACTTCCACTGGTCTCCAAAATCAGGCTAGTTTTGGCTGGTTTTGAAAATCTGATTCTTATATATTCCATTGAACACAGTTTTACTAGAACCTTAAAATTAAGTGTCTGTGAAGCATCTTGCTAAATGAACAAGACTATACAACAGGATTGCCTACAACAACTCTGTGGGTCACTGATGGTCACGTTATATTAATTGAGGGTGATGATAGCATCACAGCTAAATAAATCCTACCAGCTTGCTCGTAAGTTGAGATACTGACGCCAGCTTGTCTTGCTATAGATGGAATGTTCTTAATTTTGAAAAGAGGAAACAAATACTTTGAGGTTAGTCAATCCTGAAAAAAACAATACAAGTCTTCCAGAAATATCTCCTGAATCTCAGTGGAGATTTCCATGCTAATAAAGGATTTTCACTGTGGCCTAAAGGAAAAAAAAGGCACGAACTACAATCTCTGGCCATCACAAAATATTACTGCATGTTACTACCGCTATAAAGTACTAACTTCACTGGGGAAATAACATAAATTGCTGCATAGATGGAACTTCAGTTTTATCGATTGTTCCTCCAGATGCATTTTAAATACAAAGGAGATTTTATTTCAGTCTAAAACTTACTGTGGAAAACATGTCCAGATAAAATATTGGGAACTTCATAATATGTGCATAAAAGAATGATCCTTTATGAGCTCAAAGTTAGTCATGTGCCTTTTTTTTTAAATTTAGTGGTTATTAATAGATACATATCAGGATTCAAAATGTGGCCAATATATAAAGAAGTTTCAGCTTGATTTCCAAGGAAGTGAGCTCAGGGTGGAAGTGTACTAATACAAATACAGAGTCAGGGATGAAGACTGTTCATTGAGAAGACCAAGAACAGGGGTCTATCAGGCCGTAGAGAGATGGACTACCAGGCTTGAAACACATTTCTTAATTAAACTTACTTTAAAGTCATACTTTTTAAAAAACATCCAATCACTTCAGGGGGAAAATGATGCAGCACCAAATAAGTCCAGCAGCTATTTAGAAGAATAGTTTCAAATACGTACAAAAGATTAACATGATCATATTTTCATAGTGAGCTTCAAAACTGGCAGCCATACATTTGACTAAGAGTGCAGAGGTACCCAGTTTCTTAGAACTAAAGAAAAAGCTCTAGAAGTGTTTGATATAAGTTAGAAAGGATCTTCCTGGTGCAGGAACCTAAGATGCCATGCCTGTACCTCTGGAGGATCTATCCATAAGACCAAAATACACTCGAGCTTGGACATCTTGAAGGCAGAGTGCATATCACTAAAAAATTGCATGTACAGATATAATGCAGGAAAGATCACTAGGGAACTTAATTTTTTTTATGTCCCTACTATGTGTCTGTCCAAGACTGTGATGAAAATAAGTTATTTTAGCCTCCCTAGGTCGCTGCTTGTAGGCTGTGCTGTAAATACTTAACCATTTAACATATCAAGGCACGTAGAAAAGTAGGGAAAGCACAGAGCTCAAAACTAGGTTCCCCCGCTCTATACAATTGTTTGTGAATTTAGAACTGGAACACGCAATTTTGTATACCACAAAAAATAAAAATATCTGCCTATTAGTGTTGATCTCAACCAGATAACGTATCTCATGGATGGAAAAGCATGTTCTTCTGCTAAAAACTCACCTATTTCTTTTGCTCATTCTGTATGCTCTCCTCACAGTAAATCAGTTGTGCTGTTACTGTAGAACAGTTAAGATAATCTTAACAGTTAAGATAAGTAAAGCTACTGCATGATCATAAGGTAATTTAGCTAGGAAAAGATCTAATTTATTTCAGCCTCTCTCTCCTAGCTGAGCCAGCTATGAGGTCAGAACAGATTGCTCAAGGCATTACCCCATCTTTGGTGCTTGGCTTTAATAAGGCAGGCTCGATAAAAGATAAACGGGGAGATGGAAAGTATTCTCAAAAGAAATCTTGAGTTTGTAGGTCCTCAAAGCAGAGGACCCTGGTTTTAACTAGATTATGACTGGCAATGGCTTTGTGAAAGCAACATCTGTAGATGTGATTGGATCGTATTTGTTGAATAGGCTGAGCATTGAAGATATGAAATAGAGGAAAACACTGATTTGTCGAGTGAGTTCTTAGGTTTAGCCATGAGGTCTGTGAAGCAGGTAGATAAGATCTCTGTTCATTTAACACTCTGAGAGGGACACCTCTAGCTGTCATTATTATTCAATTGAACAGAGACTTCCTAGTTGAGATTTTGAGAAGTGATTACAAGAGCAAGAGAATCTGAAATACGTGACTGGATCATTAAAAGCAGAAGCCAGATATGTATATATAGTCACCCTGGCAGAATTTTGATTGGCTAGTGACAATCACCTTCTATGTAAAAAATCATGAGAAAGTTAGGTAAAAGAAGTGAAGACCTCTGATCACAAGAGAGAGACTGTGGCACACCCAGTCACAGAAGCCAGACTTCTCTCTGGAATTCTCACGTCTACATCACAGCCGATGTACAGAAATAAATATACTAGGGACCCGTAACCAAAGACCTTTCTTGGCGATCAATAGCTCTGGGGTTAAAAAAATGAACATTGTGTTAATAAAGAATCAGGCAAATATTTGGAGGACACAATGGCTAGATTGAGAGGTAGCAACAATGAACTGTAATCAAAGAATAAAACCACTACAGAATTTCAGGATACTGCTGACAATAAAGGTCCTTGAAGACCAATACAACCAGTGCGAATAGTTTAAAATCTAAGGGAAGCGAAGAGAACCATAATGTTTATTTCCTAAACACCGCAGAAGAAAAATCTCCATGCTGAGATGATTAACTGAAAATCTCATAAAGTTGAACAACAAAATGCAGCAAACAGGAACATTTTGGCTTTCTGGACAAAACCCAAAACATCCAGGGTCAAATTTTTATATTTAGTAGCAGTCTATGTGATAACAGATTGAATGTTACAGTAAGTCTCCTTTATATTGCCAGGGCCCTGTAAAAGGGAATTAGTGTAAATACTTTAAACCAAAGGATCAATGGACTAAGCAAAGTAACTTAAGTCACTTTTCAGTGAAATTTATCTGAGTACACTAATTGGAGACTGAATTTTGAAAATTAATAGTCAGAGAAAAGTCAGGACTATAGGAAAAAACACTGCAAGTGTCACAAAGAAATTCTTCCCCCAAAAGTCAGTTTTGCAATTATTTGGAAATAATTAAA
This sequence comes from Cuculus canorus, assembly GCF_017976375.1. NCBI lineage: Eukaryota > Metazoa > Chordata > Aves > Cuculiformes > Cuculidae > Cuculus > Cuculus canorus. The sequence goes on from NC_071416.1 coordinate 16,845,673, forward strand.
TTAAACAAAGCAGGAGAAGTGGGGAAAAACATTGAGTGCTTATATAAAATGCGCTAGACATTAAAAAATGGTAATGACCATTTGTGAATGCTAACCAAGCTTATTGAAGAGGCTTTGGGGAGGAAAGAAATATTCACCAGCGAAAAGTCTGAAAGCACAACAAAATGAAGATGAAGACATACTCATGACAGGAAAGGCTAAGGTAGAAATTAAAGGATAATTACACACTGTTTACAAAACTACTTATCCTGGTTTATGAAGAATGAGATGTCAGTAAAAGAGAAAACTAACTCTTAAGAGACACTCTGAGTATTTATTGAGAGTACAGGATGATTCTGCTAAAATAATTACTTAATCATTTTTATCTCCACTTGCAAAAAATGATTTGTTGAAAACTGCCAAATAGATTGCTCTCCCAAAGAAACAAATCTGAATTATAAAGGAGATTATCAAGAAAGACAGTTCCCAATACTCACATTTGGCTGTAGTAAAAATCCTCACATACCAGGCAGAGGCATACTTTGTCCTTTGCCTCTGGGAACAGATTACAGCCCCCTCCCATGTAAAATAGCATGGTGTCTGGGCAACAATATTTATAACAGCCTCCAGGAGAAGTTAAGGAGTCATTATGACAACAGAGTGTGAGAGTGCAGTACATTCTATTTGTATCTCTGCCCTCTTTCTGCTTCCTTGACAGATAAAATTAATGCAATTGATTCCATGTCATTCCTTCTCATGTCATTTTGCTACTTCTGCACACCAGAGGAATTCCCAGCTGGCCATAAAAAGGAAGTTCAGGGAGCTTCATCAGCTTCTAGTTGCCAGTTTGTGAAATTATGAAAATTGTGTGTCCAAGTCCTAATTCTAAAGGAAGTTGCAGGGGCAGAAGATATTGATTTTTCAAGTGTTCACATATTAATCTTCCTTCTTTGAAGGAGAGAAAGCAGCAGCGGGGAGAAATAAAAATATATCTTTGCTACTAGCATGCTGGTCGTATATCCATTTCTAGAACCATCCAGCCAAGACAATGCAAATTGCCAGGGCTTAATGGCATCCCAGATGTAATGAAATAATCACACCCATATCCCATCGTATCTTACTATTTTGGTGTGAGTATGTCATAGAGTCCAGTTACATAGGTAGAAATGCTGACATAATTTTCCACCAAGTTTAACCTATTCATGGCAGTGCTTACTTGCCTTAAAGGGTGTTACAAGGATTAGTTTGTCTACACTAGCGAAAGCACTTTTGGAGAGAGAATGCAACATCCAGCATGACGGCTGATTTCTGTTGTTCTTGCAGTATTTGAATCTTATGAAACAAAGAAATAAAAATCACTGAAGAGGAATTTAAAAAAATCTTTTACATTTGAGTAGTGTTAAACTACAAATTGTCTTCTGTTAATTGCCTAAAATATGTATATTAAAGGCAGATATAGTCAAAGATGGAGCATCAGTTCTGCTACAGTTCTTACTCCTGACCCAGACTTTTACTTATGCCCCTGGTATATGAGCCATTCCCCCTAAATATTTAATTAAAACTACAGCCATTCTGTCATATTGACCTCATTCTTTCCATTTTAAATTATTCCAGTCTTAGATAAGATGTAACCCTGGAATAATATGAGATCATTGCTTTAGATCAGGTACTGTGCAATGTATTTTAACCTCTTGCAGAAATGAAGATCTGAAGTGTATAAATCTGCCTTTGGGCTATAAGGAGGATCTGAACAGGACAGGAGAGCAATACAAACAAATCTCAATTATTTAGCACTTACTGCAATGCTTTCTAGCTATAAATAGGAATAATATGTGACAATTTTGGGAAAAAGTGGATTATCAACCATGTCAGTAATACCCAAGAGGCAACACAATCTCTGACCATCATTTATTAAAAATGAGGGTGGCCAAAGGGAAATTACATCCACAACAAGGTTAGCACAGGTTTTGCTCCTTCAGCAAAAGGAAGTTCCTTATTGATTTTTCAAGTGGCCTGACTACCTACAGATCACACAGGTCTAGCCTGAATCCCAAAGGTCTGGGGCAGAAGTGGACCAGATGTTATTCCCACACCAAGCTCATTAACCACAAGGAGCATATTAAAGCCGTTGACTTCAGTGGAATTACATCGGTGTAAATCAGAAGTGCAACAGCTCGAACAAGGCAAGCCACCAGATGGCAGATAATTAATAGTTTAAAGCCTAGTTTGGGGTCTGGTCATTATTTCAAATTCTGAAATCTTGTGAAAATTAAAACGTAAGGCTTCATTTAACAAAATATGGGCTTTATAGAAGAATGGATTGGTTTGGAGAGAAAACCTTGAATTTCTAAAGCAAATCTAAATCAAAAAAGCTTCCTGACTGCAAAGTTTTCTATGTAAAATCTATGAAATACATGCAGCTACCTGTAACTGCTGTTTCTTAGCTGACGTTTGTCCATGCTGCAACCATAAATAATTTGAGAAGAGACTGAGAAAAAAGACCTAATAAAAAAACTTTATTAAGACTTCATAGTGAAAAATTAGGCTGAGAAGTACGTAGTGAAGCTATAAATAGTATTTGGTACTGAGTGGATACAATGGAGGCACATCCTCCCTGCTGTCTGTCATTAACAGATCCTCAGCCCGTTATATTTGTGCTAAGGCTCTTACATTTCTTTACCACCTTACTGCTTTATTATTATTGGCCAAGGTATTTAGTATGTGTGAATTGGAATAGCTTCATTTAATTTAATGCAGCTGTAGCAAGTAATAGATGCAGGCCAGCATTCCAGGTACTATTTGTCGAACAGATGAGTAGCTTTCTATTCTATAGCATAGTGCGACGAAAAACCTCAAGTGAAACATTCCTCCCCACGGCAGCCACGCAAACCAGAGCACCAGGCAGAGGCTGCCACCTTCACTGCTGGTTACCAGATGGGCTCTGGAGCTCCTGATCAAACCTTACCTCCTACCAACAAGAAAGTTTCTCTGACCCTTGAAGGTCCTGAAGTGTAATTTGTGTCAGGAGGAAGTCTTCCCTAGTTTATAGGTAAAGTGTGTCTTACCATTCTTGCTTCTCAAGTTTTAATACTCATATTTGGATTTGGGATTTTTAATAGCTCAAACAGGGCTTCAGCACGGCAGAAAAAGGCAAACAGTGCAGTAGCGCTCCTATCTCACATATATTTCAATTCATAGGTGCATGTCCTGCCAGAATTTGGAATCTAAGTCCTTCTTTTCAGCACTCAACTACAAACATCCGGTTCAGTTCCTCTCCAACAACGCAGGCGGCAGAAGCAAGACTTAGACAGCATGCACGTCCATAGGCAGTCTAGTTACAGAGGCCTGATCCTTCTCTTTGTTGGTGAAAGCATAGGTGTGTTAGAATATTACAAAGCCTCCGACTTGTAACTTTCACCAACGTGGTCTTTTTTAATTCAGTAGGAGACTGCAGTAGCATTTCTAAGATCCAGATTTAACCTCTCTCATTGGCACTCTTCTTTATTCTGTGCTTCAGTTTCTGTACTTGTGACATAAGGATAATGCTTATCTACCTCACCCAGAACTTGTGAAGCGTCAGCAGTCAGCCCAAATTCCAAACTGAAAGATAATAATGCAATTCAAAGACTGCAGTGGATAGTGACGGTATATGCATCTGAGCTGCCCTGGATTGGTGGCTGCAGGCCTGAATCTGCCCATCTCAAACGTCAAGAACATTTTTCTGAGCCCTACAAAAGACAGATGGCCAAGCCAGTGAAAAAGAGGCAGGAAGATCAGAGACAAAACCATCACTATTTCACAAGCTCTTGTGAGTATTGGTGCAAAGTCTTCATTGCCCACTAAAGCAAGAGAGGACTGGCTTTATACCAAATGCATACGAAAGAAGTTGCTAGAACTGGTGTTCAACAGTCAGATGCCTCCCTCGGTTATAACTGCATGTTGAAGCTGACATAGTTCTACCATGAAATGGTTAAAGAGTATTTTTATTGAGGGATAACTATGGCTATTTTTTCCTTCTACGGTTTCTTTCTTTGTCTTGAATTTCCATTTTATCAGGAAGCCCAAAGAGGGAGTAGACCATCTGAATCTACTCTAAGAGAGTTGGGGTTGTCCGGTGGTTGTAAACCCAATATACTGTGCTCACGCATACAGTAATCTTATTTATTTAGGTATCAAAGTAAGTCACCAGAGCTGATGTTCCAGGCTGCACTTTGGAAATGAGATTTCATGAAAAGTACTTAGAATGGTGCATAAGTACAAACAGCGATGATGGTTTTGCTCAAAATCTCAAAATAAAAAGAGCACTGAGCAGCCTTTCACTGACACAGAATTTTTTTTTCCAGCAAGCTTTTAAAACCTCTCTTATTTAACTGAATCATAGCCAATATTGGATAATGAATACACCATAGAATTATATATTCTTTGTAAGTGGCCAAGTTCATATGGGTATACAATATATATCTTATGAACCATATACAGATTTGCCCATGTGATGACGTATTTCAAACCTACAGATTAGAGTCCAGGAAAAACATGTAATAAATTAATGAAACTTAATGAAAAAAACATATTTTTGGTTATTTTTCTTTGTACTTTAATGTAACTAATTTATTAGGTTCAATTGAAAGTTAGAAGATGTTTTTTAAGCGCTGACATATACACTCTATGCTGCTCTGGAGACAAGGCTTTCAAGACTTGCTTTCTCACTCTATTTAAACACCAGGACTGAAATAGCAGCAGTGGATTTACACAATCCTGATGTGCCAGGCAATGAAGTAACTCTTTTCCTTGTTCCTTGGGGAAATCCAGTTGGATTAAAAGGAAAATAATTGGCCGTGTTCTTATTAGGCTGGCAAGCATGAATCTCTGGAATGAGATCAGACATTGGCTTTAGTGAAGTCATATAATACTCCAAAACCATACAGCCATCTCCAGGAAGGAGAAAGCAATATGAAACTGTTTTTCAAAACACAAACCCCACAATTTAAAATCAAAGTCTGCTGTGAATCCAGCAGGCTTCTGTTGGGTGTTATACGAGAGATAAAATTGGCCTGGCTGTATTAACAGTAAGTGGATTCTCATTTTAAAACACTAATTTGGAGTGAAGAACACATGGTCCATAGTTGGTTAATTCTAAAAGAGTTAACTCTGTGCCATTCATGTTACAATTACAATCGCGAATTAGCTAACGTTTTCAATTATGTCGTTAATTATCACCCATTTCAGAATGGGAAATAGTTTTCAGTAAAGCAATCTAGCTTCATACAAATCTAAACCGAACTTATTGCACAGAATTTCAGTCAAACCCAGGTTTATTCTCATTCTTAGTTAGATAGAAAGGAGCAAACAGCTTCCATGCCCTCAGTACTGTTTTGAAATCCACATAAGCATTGAAGAAGCTTGTTAGCACAGCGATATAACATATTCATTATACGCCGGCTGAAGTATTGCAAAGTTTGCATCTGTTGTCATGAAGATAGATTGATATTAGATAGGATTCATTACAATTTTGCACCATTCTAGCCTGTATTGTCCCTGCTTTCAAGATAAGTAAAGAGCTATTTCCACAACTACGGAACAATTCATTTGTATCCTTTCAGAAAACACAACATCATTACCTCGGTGCCAAAACAACCTGCTGATGGAAGGCCCTTCTAAGTGATAAATTGCACATTCAGGAAATGTTGTTTAGAAGACTACAATTCCAAAAGTGCTCTCTCTTGTATTCCTAACCTGTATGTGTTGATGAGCTGATGAGTTTCAATTTTAGTAACTACATTTTACCACTGGGTGTAGATGGTTGTTATGCAAATACTTTCAATAACAGTGCACAGATACAGTGCACATTCTACGGCAATTAACTAATCAAGTATGTTTGCATTCCTATATTTAGTTGCACCCACAGTCACACGGAATGAACATGCAACTGAAAATCATACTTTTCTGCATGTATTTGCCAAGGTTTAAAAAAATGTAGCAAAAATTGTGCAATCCAGCATAACCTAGAAACCTGGACAAATGTACGTGTAGCCGTACTTAAAGACTGCACAAGCACTTCCGAATACCAATTACTGCAACCGAACCTTCACGAAAGTGGCTGCTCACACGTAACTGAAGCCAGAGGAGTAATGAGCATTACCCATTTGATTAGCTATGCTCTTTCAAGTTTCAGATTTCGTGAATACACATGTACCCCAAGATGAATTATCAAAATCTAATTAAAAATTTATAAATCCCCCACTATTTAAGATTCTCTATAGAGTGAGAAGTGGTGATAAAATAGAGGTTCATCAACATTTCCATTAAGAATTATACTGTTCAAATGTCTGAAAGTAATTAAACCCATAAAAAGTGCTTTAGTTATTTATTTGCATTTTTACTAGTCTCTAATACAAGAACACCATTCAACAGCCTGAGTGCCCTTGGCAGTCTTTTGAAGAAAGTAATAAAAGATAATAATACCTAGATTTTATACAGTGTTTTCACTAGCAGGCCTTGAAGTGCTTTACAAAAGAGCTAAGTCTCTTTACAGTCTTTAGCTGCAGCAAGTGAAAATCACGTCCATACATGTGCATCCATAGTTTGCGTGTAACAGTGGTGCACTAGCCATAAATGTTATGATTATGATGATCATAGAGACAGCTCAGTTTAAAAATACTCCTGCTCTAGTTTATTACATTCCCTATAATCTGTTTTCCTGAAGATTGGAAGAAATGGTGAAAAATCTTTGAGTGTTTCACTGTCAAGTGTAACACATGATGCATTCATATTCCTGGAGGTTTATGAAAGTCAATTAACATTTGGACGTTCATGCCTAGATTGCCATTCCTTGGTGCCAGGGAAGAAAACAACATGAGCCTCTCTTGCCTACAGTACAGAAATAATTATTAAGCCTCTTTAATGGATGCACTGTTGCAAAATTTCAACACCTTTATAGTTTATAACTCTAATTTCTCTACTCAGAAAGCCTGTGGGTGAGATTTAAACAAGAACTGCAAGCACAACATAGTAACAGTTTTTGAAACATGACCAAATTAGCTTCATGGAAGAGAAAACAAATGCTTCGAAGAGGACAAGATGTTCAGCAGTTATCAAGTAGTATTTCAGTTGTAAAAAAAAAACAGCAAATGCTCTTTGGGTCATAGTCTATTTTTATTTATCTGTATGTTTGCCTTGTCTCACTCAAATCTATACACAGTTTGAAACACATCTCCATTTGTTGAGAACCATGGGATGTTGAAAACAATGCTTTCATGATGACTGAATGATCTAATTCAGATCTCAGCTGAAGACCAGGAAACTCTAACTCAAAGTTTCTTCAACCACGTTAGGCTTTGGTTCACCTCTTCACCTGAAACTTCCCTCATCTCAGATTAGCCAAGGGTCACAGGGAATCAACCGTGTTATATCAGTTAGTCTGACTTTCCTCCACAACAATTCTGATTAGAAAAGAGCCCTTCCTTCAAGCAACAAATTATTAATTAGCAGAAAGAAAACGTCTTACAGATAGTGAAGAATGCGAGACACACTTAGCTTTCCTGTTACGCTTACCAACACACTGGGACAACAAATTCCTGCAGAAACAGCTACAGCCTCTCTTCCATGAAGCGTACCCTGTAAAGGGTACCATGACACCTTCTGATATTTGGTAACTGTGTTTTTTGGTTTTTTTTTTTAAGAATTCCAATTATTTTACATGCTTAGAACCTCTCGCTTCCTGGCCCAAGACCTTAAAAAACACATATGTACACGACTCCTTATTTCACAAGTCATTTTTACTTCTCAGGTGTTTTTCTTCATGAATCAAGTGTAAGGTTTAGAGCAGTGATATTCCATCCATGATTTTCTATCACAAGCCCTGGCTCTATACTCATTCTTTGGTTGCTCTCAAGCATCTCATGCTCCCTGCTGTGTTTTGAGAAAACTTCCCACCTCTGTCATTTTCCATCTCTCTCTCATGTTCCCTTCCACCCTCTCCCACATCTCCCCCTTCTCTTGTCCTCTGACATTCCCAACCAATCCTGAAATGTCCTACCACTCCCTTATACTCCTACTCTCTCCCTTTAACAACAGCAAAGACTGAGCTTTCCTGATTTTTCCCTTTTTTTTTTTTTGCAGTACCTCCCTCTCAACCCCATTTCACCCACCTCCTATTTTCAATCCTTTCTGCAGCAGCAGACCTGTCCTGTCCCAGGTGACCTCCCATCCTGTGACACCCACAGTGCCCCTCAAGAGGGGGTACAGGCTGTTTGGCTCAGGTGGAGTCCAGCATTTCCATTAGGCAGCTGTTAGGTTAGAGTGGATGTACATTTTGGGTGTTTGGCCACCCAGGCAACCAACGTGAATATTCGTCATGGTTGGTCAGACATTCGGCTACTGTATTGCCTGTCAGTGCTCTGGTGAATCAAATAACGCAGGCTGGCTTTTAATTGTTAATACACCAAAGAAATTGTCCTGCAAAACATGTGCTGCACGAGTCTGTCACAGAGCCTCTCTCAATAACTAGGTGACATATCAATTTTTATAGATTTTTACACATTCTCATCCATGACATTCATGAAATTATTACATTTCAGCTCCCCTTCTGTCACAATCGTATGTGACATACTATGTTTTATTTTAAAACATGTACATGCCCTAACTTTGCCTGAGAACTCTAAATGGGAACTTTACAGAGCTACAGAACATATGTTTGCTTCTACTAATTGCTATAAACTGTTTTCCTTTGTGGAGAGCTGTGTTCAAAATAATTCCAAAATAATTTGGTTTAAATCAGAAAATAAACTGTTTCAAGGTGGAGTGGATGACAGCAGTGTGCTGATTGATCAGCCCATTACAAAGGAGGGATCCAAATTAAGTTGCATCTAGTGATGGCAGTTGTTTCTCCATCGATAGTGACTATAAAACATGATGATGATTAGTTTGCCTGCCTGCACAAAGAGTAGCAATATGTGCCTACCTGTTCTGAAGATTTTTCTTCAGACACTAACACTTTCATATAGGTGATGAAAATTATGATGATGGTTAAAAAAATCGTGTGTAACAACGTAAGAGTAAGATTATGCTATGAAGGACTGTCAACACTTAAAAAATATAGATTAAAATTGACTTGCACAAAAAAATCTGCTAATATAGATAAAATATGATTCACAGAATATTAAATAAAACTGCACAGCACAGCTGGAAAGCATGATTCCTTGTAAAAATGGGCAGCAATGCAGCAATAGTAATGGAATAAATATCTAGAAGAAGCGAACAAATTCTTTGTAAATTATTAAAATCTCTGTTTGAAGCAGCCTACACATCTTCTAACACAATGAGTGCTCATAAAACGAGTACTTATCAAATGAATCATCCACCCCATGTTTGCATCTTCATCCCATCTTCTAAAGCAGGAGCTGCACAGGGAAGGGCAGCGGAACCAGACCTGGGGGCTGTGCCGCGTACCCCTGTGCCTCAGCTCCCAGCGTTATCGGTCATTTGAGTGGCCAAAGGGGCCCTGTGGGCTTCCTCTACCATTGCCATACTGAAAAAAACTTCAGGAGAATATAAGGATATGTAAATAATCGAAGATTTCAAACCAAGCCCCCGAATCAGAAATCAAAAGTATTTCGCTGTAACAAACATGTTCTTAAAAATGGGATCTTTCCAGGGTTTAAGCACACCCCGGCCACAGCGACGTAGGACCCTGCAGCGCCTCAGAGGAGCGACCCCATCCTTGCAAGAGGCACTGCAGTCACTAGGGCTGAGAGCTGCCAGGATGCATGATCAAAAGACTGTTCCCTTTCAGTAGCACATGCTGCCTGTCACGCTTCAGATAACGAGGAAATGGGAAGGAATGCTGGATCCATGCAGAGGAGTAGGGAAATGTGGGACAGGACTGGGAGAGTTGTGGAGAGATGCGAGTTGTTGCACTAGAGTGAGTTTGGACACAATGTCGTTATGAACTAGGCTTCATTAATTCCAATGCTGATGAAAAAATTGTTTTGCTGTCATTTTTAACCAACACAACATAGACATTACTGCAAAAAACATGAATATGGAACAGTACATTAATAGAATATTCAAAATGTATCGCTACCAATGCAAAATTTTCAAGTCATTAATCTTATTCATCGCAGCAGCCACCCTGTCTGAGGAGAGCATGCAAAGTGTTTTTAAAGAAGTAGGATTTTGTCCTATAACTTTACCTTGTGTCAGATAAAGGAGGTTGAAAGAATTTGATTAATCTGGGAGAAACAGCCTAATTCCACTATTTTTTCCATTGATAAACACATGTATAAACCCATGCACAAATTCTATGTTTGTACTCTAACAGGAGTAACAACAGGAAATTCAAGTCACCATTGGTATTACGGTAAGGCAGCTATGGATTGCTCGATCTTTTGGACTTTCGGCAAATCAATTCAAGTAAAAAATTGCCAGACAATTTGCTAAAAGGTAAATATTTAAATACTTTGACATTATACTTTTGCCCTGATTTATATCCCATCCCTTGCTATAATCTTAACCTTGACCATCACAACCCTGTGGCAAATTACCCTCCAGGTCTGAATGATCCAAGTCTGGATTGGTGTTGTTATTCCTACTATAATATGTCCCACTGGAATAATGACATGACAAAACGTCCTGGAAAGTGAACTCTCAAATTAATGATGAACTAAAGAAACACGTAAGTAACAGGTAAGAAGTCAAAGAGTTACTGGAAAAAGAGACTTGGATTTTATGGATTTATTTACCTTAAAAAACACGCCAGTTGGAGGAATTACACCATCAGTCTGATATGCTGCCAGAATAAATAATTCAAAATACTGCCCAATACTCATGTTGCTGCCTGTATAATTTCTGCATAATAAGTTACTTTTGTATTGAATTGATAGTGAAAGAAGAGAAGTACCATCTGATAGATAGAGTCTTACTTACTTGTGGTGATTTCATTGCTGTTCCTGGAAATGAGAAGATGAAGTCACGCGTTGTAAAAAACTAGCATATGATTGACGAGACCAGGATTAAATGGTGCACTTTTGTAGACAGCAATCCTGACCAACAGGGGAAGAAATTTTCATCTCTTTTTTTTTAGAGAGATGTGAAAATCTGTTCTGCAAATGCTTTTGTATTCAGGAACTACTGATTCAAATATTTATTTAAAGACAAGCAACAGTACTCTAAGCCTAAAGTAAAAATAAGACTGTATATATCTACATGTTGATTAATCATTTAACTTTTTAAGATAAATATTTTCATGATTTAAATCTTTATTATGATTCCAACAAACCAACTGTACTTTATTCGCATGAAGGTACTGTAAATTCACGGCCAGATTCACCACTGTGAAACACAGCGTTCTTAAATGGTGCGATGGAAAGCACACGAAGTGCAGTATGATTCCCAAATTCCTTTGGTGTTAATTAGAACCTCACAAAAGCACATTGAAGTCCACAGTTTTTAGCATTTAATGTATCTCTGCCAAAGTATTAATCCTGATTTCATGATGACCCATTGTGAATAAATAGTTTTATTAAAACAATGTGGTGAATAACAAAATAATACAAGAGCACCAAAAAATGTCTCATCAGAAAAAAAAGAACATGAACCAGATTTTCAAAAGCAAGCACAAAAAACCATGCTTACATACACTCATACATGCAAACTTTTGAGATGCTGGCTCTGAAAGATAAAAATTAGATCTAAAAATAGTATTGAGTTCTATAGCTTGCATGGCATAAATCCAGGAAATACCTCAGATAATGGATCCACAGCCAGAAATAAGCTTCAGAAAACAGTCTCTTAAAACACAGTATCCTGAAGCCATGTATATAAACAAGTGCAGTATTTTTTACTCCAGTAAGCATGAAAGTTATTAATTTAATCACTTGAAACTCATTGTGGTGTTTCTTTTAGTTAAGCTAAGACCAAGTATTTAATTTATCCTGAAAATGGGCATAATTCGCATTACAAAGCATTCCTTACCGAGAATTCTGAGCCTTGAATCATGTCGGTATATTTAATCAGCCCAAGTGGCAAAGATATAGCATTGAAAAACAGGCAGTAGCGGTAGTAACAGAAATGGCAAATATATCAAAAAGTCACAATTATCAGGTATGTCACTGCGCACAGGATGCTGCCATCTCTGAAAATATTCATAAAATGTAACTTCTGTGCAAAACCGCTGAGCAAACCAACTGTCACTATCAAGCTCTGTATTTTCTGGGTTTTGTAAACTTAAAGATGAGTTGTCATTCCTTTTCCCAAAACCATTTGTTCTGCTCTAAAAATAATTGTCTCAAACAATGAAAAGGCATTTCTGTAGTCTAAGGAATTTCTTGACATCTGTTTGCAAATACTGCAAAGTGAGAGCTTCTAAAAAAGCTCTGTCTGTTCGTGAAGCATCAGGTAAGCAAGCGCAGCTACCGGGATCCTCGCTAAAGCAGGAGAAAGGAAATAATCTGACACAGTTGAGCTCAGCTACGCAATCTATGTAATTCCTATCTTTTTTAATGTGTTGAGCTTTATTTGCCTACTGTGTTACACCCTTGTACCAAGTGCTTCCAAAAGTACATACCTTCTTAATCTTCTGCGGAGCTTGTGCGAGGGAGCGTGAGCCGGTGCCAAATCTCTGCAAACACAATCTTTTCTCGACACAACAGGATGAGCTGGATAAGCAGAAGAGTTTCACAGGAGACATAGGAACAGGACTATCCCATCTTTTGAAGTGTTTCCATACGGGTGGAGCGGAGAGGGTCTTGTAGTCATAAAGTAGTAATTCAAAGCCATAGGGATTAGTATTCGGGTCAATAATCCTGTAAAACAATAAAAACTTTCCGGTAATGCTCAATACTTCCTGGAACACGGACCCTTAAAACACATTATTATCAGTGAGACACACTGGTGTATTTTTGAACTTGGCTCATAGCTGTTTTCTATTGATTGTATAGACATTCCTTAACAGAGAATAGGAAAGTTTTCTGATATAGAAATATCCAAAGAAATTCAAATGCAAGATAAATTATTCAAAATTTTCACACCTAAACTATAAAACGAATTGCTCTATGGTGTTTTAGTTACTCCTCTCAGTGTCATTAACCAGCTTAACTGAGGAAATCTGAAAGGAGACGGCCAGGCACATCCGGAGCCCCAGGGAGTTCAGGATAGTTGTGACTTCATATCATCTAATATTATAAATCTTGAGGCGACTGCCATACCAACAGTTTAACTGTTCTTCAAAGCCGCAATAGCTTTTTCCTAGAGACAGACAGCGGAGTTTTCTGTGATTATGCCAAGTGATAATTTCCTAATCCACTATCTTTCACCGCAGGTTAACAGAATTTTAGGCAAAGCAAGTATGCAAATAAGGGTTTGTGTATATATAAAAGCAGGAGAGCACATGTACTGCAATGACTTTACATCCCTGACTTGCTCAGTCACTCGTAGGGATCTACTGGACTGACAGGCAAGGCCAAGAGGCACAATTCCGTGGAAGAGGCTGGTTGCTCCTCCCTCTTACAGGGCAGGTAGAAGAAACTTCAACAGGTCTATGAAGAACATAGAAGTCTCCTGATCCTTCTTTTACTCTGTTTTATTGTAGGCGTCTTACTATAGGACTGAGTACACTGAAAAGATTCTAGCTTTCACTAGATGATTGTTTAACATGGTAGTTAGATAAAATGAGTGTATCTTAAAACCTAGAGCTCTCCACGTGCCTGTGCAACTGCTCAGCTGAGTTTCATGCTGTGTCTTTAAGAGAATCAAATGCATAATGCAGCTCAATTCCAGTGTAAACACCACAGGAGATAAAGCCGTACTGCACATGCTGTGCCTATGATACATTTTTTTTTTAAACCATCTACTTTTTTTCTGATTGGCTGTAGGAAATCATTCACTACTTGTAAACTAGTTCTACCTGCACACACACACACACACAAGCATCATCTAACATTGACTATCTACAAAACACCAGGTTCTGTGTGGTTAATCCCAAGTGGTGTTTTCATTAACTGATAATACTTGCTAAGTATTCTCTGTTGCAAACAGAAAGATCTATCTAATATGTACAGCCATAACAATATTAATTTGCAGATTTTTGTGTTTGGCATGTTGAATGACTTTCTTAAGCTGGTTTTGTTGTAAGAAAGTACCTTGATGATAAATATTCCAGAGAGATTAGATAGCCACAGATGATGGGGTTTAGATTTGGTTGGTTCCTTGGTTCTTCTTTCTCTGGGGATGCTTTACTATATAGCCACCAGCATTCCCAGCTGAGTAACGATGGGGAATCCTTACTGGGATAGATAATGGGTCTAACAGTTACGTTAATTGCCCTGTAGTCAGATGGTTTGCGGTAGTACCCATCTTCTGTACTTTACCTGCCTTCTCCCTTCTCAACTTCTGCCAATGCCCCCAATTTGCATTTCATTTATCATTCTGGATCCTTTGCTGCTTTATATTTTCCTAGCTTCCCTTCATCTCATCTACATTAATTTTAGTGCTATGCATTTCATGCATTTATGCTGTTTATAATTGAGCTTCCTTCAAAAATATCTTTTTCTTGGCACAATTTCCTCTGTCTTTGTGTTATCCAGATGGAATTTGCTGAGCGCTTATCTCATTTGAAGTATTTTTAATTAGGAGAAAAACAACTTATTTTTCCCTCATCTTTTTTATCTGAATTTTTCTTCAATTAAGAACTAATGCATAAAAAGATTAAATACATTATATTAAAACGAAAATGTATTAGCCTAGAGCATTAACATTCTTATGGTCTATGAGGTAGAAGAGTGGGACAAACCCTTTGATACAGAAAATTTAAACCCGGCATCAGGGGACACGTGCATGCTTGCTGGCATTTAATTAAAAATCTTAAATAATTAAGCCTAAATAGTGACTCAGTCTTCTCTAGATCATTCATTAGAAGAAGCTCTCGGTGTCCAGGTACAATACATGAACTAATGTTAATGTTAGATGCAAAGTAATGTTTACGGCATTCAGAGATACACGGGTTAAGTTATGTATCAGAAGACTACTGAAAAAGTTAATTTTATGGAAGGCCCTTAATCTAGAATTGAAATGTAGTTATGTCACTGGGTACCAAGGAGAAAATGTACGTAATGATAGAGTAAAGAGGAAAAAAAATGAAGACAAGAGTACCTTAATAAAATAGAAATACAGATGCTTAAACAGATATGGGCTTCAGTGCCCGGACCATAAATCTGATCTCTCTTGGCTTCAATTTCTGAACTTAGTGCTTCTGACATAAATAATTTTCAGAAGATATTAAAGTCCATAGAGGACAGGAATACTTTTGTTTTTTTAACAAGGAAACTGGAAGCATTGACTGATGGAGAGAGGGTAAGGTAGGAAGAGTATAGCTGTCACGGTTAGCTCTGCTGGAGAAACACTGGGGGGTACAGTCTCTCTTCAGAAGCAGAGGCAGAGGACTTTGGCCGTGACGAAACTGGACGGCTATTTTAAAAACATGCAACATAGCAGTCAGGAACTGGGCTTCAGCTTTGTCTTTTGTTTAAAACATTTTCTATATGTATCTACATGTCTCTGTAAAGAAAACATTTCTCTGAGTTGAAATCTCATCCTGAGTTTTTGAGTGTTGTTGTGAAGCACAAGAACAAGCCTCCTGTTTTTCTGTTTCTTCCTGAGTTGGACGTAATCTCAGACTAAAAAACTACATTATAAAATATTTTAAGGTTGATTTTCCTGACATTGCCTTTGGTTGGAAAGGAGTCACATTAGGGCTTTTTTACGGCAACAAATAATTTAAATAATTAAAATATTTTTTTTGACATGATAGAATTACAAGCTCAAAACCCCCCATTCTTCCTGCATTCCAAATCAATTTATTTGCAGAAAGTAATTACATACAGAACAATGGATGCACACTTGAGACCAATAAATTAACTTGTGCCACTCAGGACAAAGTTCCATGTGTTGCTGTGGTTCAATGAAAACCTTCTGTTTGACACAGATAATCCCCAGGAAGATCAGGGGTGTCAGAGAAGCGTTAGGAATTGACTGCATGATAATCCCCAAACCTAATGTCCCTCACTCCATAAGTGGGATACTCTCATCTGGAGCGCTGTGGTCAGGTATGGCCCCACAATCATAAGAAGGATATAACGAGAAAAAATGCTTTTGAGAAGAGTGAAGTGCTTCTTAAAGGAATAATGAGATTCATGTGAGAGAACACACGGATGAGAGCTCCAGGCTTTGCTTAGAGGACTTTAAAAGAGCAACCTGATTGTCCGGTGACAACACCTCCAGGAGCCCTGTGGGCCTTTCCACGGTGCCAGAGGAGCTGAGGGCGTACAGATACTTCTGAACTGAGCGTTGCTTGCCCACCATTTCTCTGTGCTCTCAAGGTGAGCACAGAAAATGTTTTCCCTGTTATTTCCTTCAAATGCTCTTTCTAGCTCAAATTCCTCTCTCAGCTTGTTTACTGCTACTGTTATTTCATAGACTTCAGGTTTTTTTGCCTTTGACTTGGCTCCACAGTACTATCCATCTGCTCTGCTTCAACTTTACTGCCTGCAACAGCTAGAAAACCTCAGCTCTAATAAAATAACCATGGTCTTTAAGTCATGAATGTAATAAATACACGAAGCTGTTCAAATGCAATTTATCTGTGGAAAAAAAAGAAAAAAGTAACAGATTCCTGAATGAGAAATATGGGCTCTCCAAAAGGTGGTTATCTTTTCAGCCCTTTCATCGGGCCACATTTTCAGCTGGTTTAAGTAGGTCCAAATACATATACTTATATTCGTATTAATTCCCAGCACCAAAAGATATAATCCTCTTCATGAAGAAATCGAATCAGATGCAGGCTGTTATATTTGTGTATACCCCACAGTCAGATTTACACTCAACAAACGCAATGACGCACCTGTCCATGTTAACTTCTGTTACACTGGAAGTTAACATATAATTTAGAAACCATAAGTCTTAAAGAAATGCCAGAGGTCCTTCTTTGTTTTCACGGTACAGAGGGAGAAACATGCATGACACCCTGACAAAGATCATCCAGTCCGACTGCCTGACCACCTGAGGGCTGACCAAAAATTAAAGAATATTTTAAAGGGCATTGACCAAATGCCGCTAAAACACTGACAAGCATGGAGATCAGCAACCTTTCTAGAAATCTGTTTCAGTGTTTGACCAACCTCTCGGTAAATAAACATTTCCTAATATTTCCTTGAAAAAAGCCTAAATCTTGCAACGGTATCGACACCATTTCTAGAACTGGCTACATCCACCTTATGAGTGTTTAGGAGGTATATTTTGTTATTTTTTCATCGTGTCTCAGATCATATAGCTTTGCAATAACCCCTCTAACTGCTTGGTCTGATATTCAAACTTCTAATAATAACAGACAAACAGACCGCTCTAAGAACAGAATGAGAAGAAATCACTGAGCGGCAGGTAGCACACGCTTAATTTGCACACTGTACTTCTTCAAATATGATAACCTCTGTAAAAGAAAAAGAGATTCCAAAATGAAATGCAAAAGAGCAAAATACATAGCCTTCATCAGAACTTGGCTCCCATGCTGATCCCTGTACAGAATACAGAATATACAGAATGTGAAATCCATTGTAAAAAGGCTCAGGCTCTCATGGCCTCATTAACCAGACTGCAACACTGACTTCAAGTTAAAAAAAAAAAAAAAAAAGATAGATTTTCTGTGTTTGTCTCTGTGAGAGAGACAGGGAAGAACTGTGCAGTTCTGGTTCCAGGTGGGATTCTGTTGCCTTACACTCCAATATAAATCACCATTGACCTAAACTCACATCTACTGCTGAAAAGCTGTTAAGGCTGTAGGTAAATTTCCTCCTGCGGGTGAATGCTGAAGCTCTGGTATGACTTTCACCACAAGTCATATCTTTGCTTTACGTATCATATTATTCCACCCTCAATGCCACAACATTTTAATGAATCCTGCAGAATTTCTTCTCTCAGAGAACCTGTAAACACTGGATAAGAATTTTGGATGAGCTCTTGCTCTTCCTGGATTCCCACCTCTCCGTTTAATATAAAAATTGAACAAACTTCAATACACCTAATGAGAAAGACGCATCAAGTTTGAGGTTCCACTGAAGATTATTAGTGCTAGTTTTGTACTGTCCCTGCTCCCACTAAGGAATGTCTGGGTTACCGTGAGACCCAGTTAGTCCCATCTTCTTCAGTACAAGAAAATGTCATGTCGTTGACCTGAACAAAAGAACAATACAGAGGATGAGTGAGATGCAGTGAGTGAGGTGAGAAAATGCTGAAAGGAAACTAAAGCCAAAAGCATTTCAGGTGTCATTTCAGGGAAGTTACTGGGTTTTAAACAAGGATAAAATCGAGACTTGGAATCAATGTAGAGATGGTTGAAAAAGCTCTACCTTAAACAAAAATTAGGTTGCCTGAACCAAACACCTAGAAGCTCTGCAGCAGGTTTCTGTATGATTGATTGAAAGCTGCCTTCTGTTGGTGTCCTGTTTTCATGTGACCCTTTATAAAGGCTGTTCAGGGCATGTCATCATCAATGTAAAAAGCAATTCTAAGCACAAAGCTTTGGCTGTATGAGCAGATGGTGACCTTATCCCTGAATGTCAGTTCACCAGGCCCTATGCAGCAGGCTTTCACATTAAAATTTAATTGAGATGACCGTACAGATGTAGAACAAAGTGGTTTCAAACAGGCACAAAGCAAACAAGGAATGTGTCTAAACTGGGCAGGTTTGAATAGTTGAAAACAAAATAGCTTGTGACTTGTTCTTAATAGTCTTGTTCAACTGTCAGAACTAAATAAAAATTCCCTCTGGCAGTTTAATATATGTAGCACTAGCAATAGCACATTCTCAGTTTATAGAAACATCAATTTTTCTTATTCACTCTGGCATTCTTCAGACCATAATATTAAGCTGCGTATTGATACATCCTGCAAATCCCAAAGACCAGGAAATTTTCACTCTATAGCTTTTCAGAACTGACCTTTCGACAAAAAAATCAAAACAATTTTAAGGAAGAAAAATGGGTACCTGGCCATAAGGTCCACTCGGTAGAACAGATAACAAGGCGAGCTGGCAAGCGTACTGCACATCCTAGAAGATCAGACCAGCACGAGTACAGTCACTCCATAATAGAGTTCACCAAAATACACGGTCCTCGGGTGGAGCAGTGCTGCAGGACGTGGCTATTTCCCAAAGGGTGCCATCTACCTTCCACGAGAGATGTACACTGGATACTTCCACAGACAAATAAACATACATACGGTGGCCACAGCCAAAAATCTGATCCATAACACTGAGCTAAAAGGTAATGGTGGGCTTATATTAAGGTTTCATGATTCAGTGAGATGTTGATATGTGAAAAACTTTCATGTCTGCTCTGGTAGGCAGCTGAAACTTTTCATAAACAGGTACTTCTAATTTATTTGTTACAACTGAAACAGGTCAGTTACAGAGAATCAATACCCTTAGATTAGGAAAAAGATTTCAAGGCTAGAAATTCTAAAATAAGACAGTTTCTTTGAAATGTCCTTCTATTAACTGCTTTCCACAGGGAAGTCCAAGAAGGCATATTCATTAGCCTCAAATTAAATTGACCATGGTATGATTTGCATCATATAACACAATGTGACATTAGTGAAACCCTGAAGAGACACAAAAGATGAAAAAAAAAAAAAATCAATTTTAAGAATTTTCAATTAAGAAGGTAGCCTGTAAACCTGCAAAATCACATAAACAAAGAGAAAAAGGATTACAGCTGGCAGTGCTCTCAATGACTTAATTTACATGTGAAAGAGCTCAAATTCTAGTTAATTATACTGCAGATACAACCTTGAATATCCAGGCTATGGATATTCATTTCTCATTAGAAAACTGTAGCTTCTCTCTCTATTTTCTTTAAATATTCTTCATCTCACGAGTGCTCACAGATTTGCAGAAAAGCATCCAGCTAAAATACACCAGTGAAAGTGTGACAAATATTGATATCAAAATTGCTTTGGTATGAGGGTTTTATTCATTCCAAGACTGCCTAGCTAAATATTCTGCTTATCTGTTCCATTCGACATTCCTATGATTCCCCTAAGCTTTCTACCTTTAATTCATAATTTACAATGAAATGAATAGAAATTCAAGAAATGTACACACATTTTGCAAAAAGCCCACAACCTTTTGTCACCTTCTCGTTTCTTTAATTTTTTTTTTCCATCTCCTTCTTCCATCTCTATTATCACTCAGGTTACAAACAGAAGAATTAAGCTGTATCCCAGTTCATAATCTTGTACTCCACATCAGTAAGATTCCCTCCTGTCCCTCCAGAAGGGCTGTGGTCTCTGGAACAATTCATTAAAGTAAGTGGTTTAAAATAATCTTCCTCCTCCTTTATTACAGCAGACACACCCAGGCAGTACTTCTACTGGCCTTACAAAGCACGTCAGGATATTAAATTTTACGAATCTAGATTTGTAGGAGTGTTCACTTGTGTTTATTTTGCATAAAAATCTAAGAAAATACAGGAAAGATGTTGTTCCTCTTCCTTTGACTGACTGACCCATATTTCCCCCATAAATACCCGCCGGTCCAGCACTGCGCTGCTCCAGCTGCTGCTCTTTACAAACATCAGCTGCCTGGGCCCTGACACAGCATCCTCCTCCGGAACTGTGCAAGCTGCCTGTTTGCAATCAATGGGTTCTGTGGGAACCCACAGAAATTCCTGTTCTCCTTCTTTCCCCTAATGAACCTGAAAGACACATCACCAGATACGTAGCACTGGAAAATGAGGGTAAATGGGGGATTGGCATCTTCTTCGGTTATTTATTTTAATAGATCCTCCTCAGCTTGAGTGCATTCGTTGAGATATGACCACTAATACGGCACTTCCAGAGGACAGCAATGTGCTCTTTTAAGGGCCTTTTCATCTTTTTGAAACACAGTGCAGGCGCCCAGCGCCGTTTGGGCAAAGCGAGGAGCCAACGCTGCCGGCTCCCCCCGGGCTGCAGCACCAACAAAACCTCCGCAGCAATTCTGCAGATTTCTCGCAGACCATAATGAGCCTGCTGCGCCTCCACACAACTTCTTAGCTTTTTTTTTATCCTTGTAAATAGTACAACAGGGAGAGGCAATGGGGTTTGTATCTTCTATACATCCCTACTGAACAGTTTTTGCAGTGCTTAGAGCTTGTTGGTTATTGTTTAAAAAGATGTGTCTGCATTTGTCTCTCTATTTCGTTCCATACATGTTTCTAACCTCATTTCTTTCCTGGATTTCACTTTTAGGGGGTGTTCAAGTGGACTTAAAGTATAAAAAACAAACGTGAATTAAAATGAACAACTATTACTTGTTCATAAGTGAAAAAAAAAGGTAAAAGAGTCTGTATCCATCTACATGCACAAGCTCCGGGCAAATCCACAACAAATCTCAGCTAAATTTAATAGCTCTGTATAAAAGAATAGAACCCAAATAATATTCACTATTACGTATTTCCTAAAATTATATCTACAGCTACTATTTGTTCACCTGGATTTCTGCTGGGACACAGAACTGATTAATCAGATCTCCCCTACAAATCCATGTCTTGACAGAGTGCGCTCACTTCAACAACAGCGGCTTAGACGGACATTCACAACCAGAGTCTCCAGCCTTTCCAAACACACGCATAAACTGAGACTCCTGAATTGACACCAGGGTGTTTCTCACGGGTACGCTGAGTGTTCCCTGATTTCAGCAGGGTTTTGCAGACACTTAGAACATTTTGTACACAGTTCCACATATGGACTTAGGATCCTGCATATATCAAGACATCCAAATTTGTCTGTTCTACCTTCCAACTAAACAGCTTTTCCTCTTTCGAGATAAACTATAACACTGATTCAAAGCATGGAGTTTGATATTTTTCATTGCCCTGTTCTAATCATACCTGCTGTGGGATGTTAGGACATATGAATTTGTGTTTACCCTCAACCTACATCTAAAGAGGGAGGACTTCTAGCACTGCAAATTATCTGAAGTGCTATTTAACCTTTTCTGGTATTGACATCATTTCCTTTGGGAGTGGAACAGGGCCTGTCATAGGTTGTAGCTTTTATTCAGCACAGTAGATCTCATCTAGTCTGGCAAGGGTTCTTCTCTGCCAATTAATTCCATGTTTTATTCATCCTAGAATTCTTTAAAGTTGCAAATCAAAATGCCACTTTGTGCATTGCTAACCACATTATGAACCACCAGTACAGCAAATAAAGGTGCTTTTTGCATAGCAATCAGATTGTCTCTTTTCAGAGAAAATGAATTTAGCTCTGTATTTATCTCGCTAATTGCATTCACAGCATTGCAGAGTATCACCCGCCTCACACTTACATTATGCAAAACCTAATCTCTGCAAGTTACTAAACCAAAAATGAGCCATACGTTTCCTCCTGGGACCCAGAAAACTCATTATTTGAACTGTCAACATATGTGAATTAGATTTATCAGGAAAAAATTTTAGATACCATAAACGATAAGAGAATAATCACCTCAGAGCATGTGTATGCTGTAAATTTACTGCTTAGGAGAAAACAGGACAGCTGACCAAGCACATGTTGCTGAATTTATGTCCCCTCAGTAATTACAGAAGCAAAGAGACAGCGTTTTACTTGAGATCCGCTCAGTCAAATTCAAGAACTAATGTAACACTCAAATGGAAAGCAGTGAGGCTCTTACAGCCGCCCCTCCCAGGTGACCCCAGGGCTCCACTAAGGTTATGGGTAAGATCAGTCAGTTTTCATTGTCCCACTGCAAGCCTGAAAGGTGAAAATCTTCCATAAGGAGGTATATAAATGTGTGTCCCAACCAGCAGGAAAACTATGATACACAACGAGTTACAAGTCAGGGGCCAGAATCTGCTGTTCTTATTTAGGCACAACTCCCACTGACGTCAGTGGGTTCTTTGCTCTAAGCTGTTCTGAGTGAAAATGGAGAGACTGAACCGCAGGTTGAAATACTGAAGCTGAGAACAAGTCTATAGGGTACATTATGGTAGCTGAGTATTGCCAAGGGGGTTTAAGTACTGCTTTGTACTGTAATTAGTGTTCCACCTCCTACTCTATTAGCTCTGTCAGTGTTTAAAGCACTCTTCACAAATTTCTACAACAGAACAGATTGAGAGAGAGCATTAGAGACAATGTTTTCATACTATGAATTCTTTTCCATTTTTAATTTTTTTCTTAGGGTTCCTGTTCACTGGAATGACTCACGAGGTTGGTGTATAATTATTCCACAGACTTTGATTCAAAGTCCCAGCGATTTAGACTTTTGAGATGAAACCACGCCAGACTAAAAGCAACGCGTAACCTTTGTGAAGTCTAATGGCAGCTTTTCAAAAATGACTTTATATTGACATGTGCCTGTCCGGTCATATGGTACAAACAGGAGAGGCTGTAGGGTACTAAAGAGAATCTAGTGCTTTGAATATCCATATTGTACGCAAGGCAAGGCAGTAAAATAGGTCTGTATTTAGACGCAAAAAGAAGAATATTAAAACTAAGATTACAAAACTAAAAGAACATGAATGGCAGCAAAGGTCAGACCACAAGCACAGCGTCCCAGCACCAAAGCCTGAGTGAAGCTCACAGGGACACCTTCTCAAAATACCAGTTTGCTGTATTTAAAATTCCCGAGTGAGAATTCGTATACTGGTATTTCATAGCTTTCAGTGGATTTTTCTTTCATTAATTTCTCCACTCATCTTTAAACCTATAGTTACTCTAAGTGTCTTCTAGGAGGAGACAAATTAAGTTGCATATGCAAATGAGATTTTCCTCTGTAAAACCATACACTTCTTCCACAAAGTTTAAAGCATAGCATTATGTATTCCCATAGAAAACTTTGAGTGAAATTATTGCTATTTTCTGTAGCAGTCAACAAAAGGGAGAGCACCACAAATGCTAATGAATCTACTCTGAAACAACTGAGGTAGGCGGATAAATATCTTAATTTCATATTACAGCACAAAAAGACTATTATTTGCCTCAATATGTCAAATGCCATTGGCAGTGTGCGGCAAATCCAAGAGCAGAATCTAGGTAATCAGCTTCCCTATCTGTTCCCTAAAGTACAAGATAAGGAAGAAAAAGCACAAGAAGCTGCAGAAAAAGATCAATACTGAAGAGCTTTTAAAAGCTTAAGAGTAAATTCAGATCTGACCTGAGTTAATGAAGCTGAAAGGAGCTACACCTATTTTTCTTATTTTTTCACTATCCGTACTTGTTCCGGTCTCCACAGCTACTGGCTTTGCAGATCAAATACATGGGTTGTGTTCTGTGCTCTTGTAGAATATCTGTATTTTCCTCCGAACTGACTTCTTTCATAATATGCCTCTCCTTTTGAATAAATCATATTGCTTTCTCTTCATTATTGGCTAAATGGAGTTTTGGAATATTTCCGTCTGCAGAACATCTTGCCTATGCAATAAGCCTACCGGTTATCTCCCCACAACAGCATGGGGAGAAGGCCTGAAACCCTAGTGTCTATGTCTTTCTTTTCACAGTAAAAACAGGATAGTGAAAAAACACGTTACCTCTCCTAAACTGAATTTGTGTTGTCCAGTCTTGTATTTTTTTTTTTATGATCAATTTTGAACAATTCCCCAGTGATGCCGTGTGGTGCTCTGCTGTAATGGAAGTGCTCTGTGATCTAAGAGGGCAATATGACCAAGCACATTTTCTCTGTCATTCAGTATTAGCAACACAAACGCAGAAATAGAGGTACTTAGAAGAGGGAGGAACTGCTTGTTTAGCAGTACCAAAAAGAAATCACATAAGAGTTTTTAGACCAAGGACAGTACAGTCTCAAATGGACCAAGAATGTATTAATACTGTTCATACAGGAAAAGTTTCTGAGTAGTTGCTGAATTTCCTTCCCCTCAGTTGTAACATCTCTCTTTTTGGTGACGCACTGCTTCGTACAGACACGTGCCAGTTGTGAAGCACTAACATATATTCATTTCAATAAGTTTTCTCTTTCTCACCTACACGTATGTATTTTTACATGGATGTATTTTAGATTTTAAAGTGGAATTCAGTGGGGCGTTCTAACTTTGAAGATGCTTCCCCAAGAGAGAAAGACAATATCTTTGTTTTATCCAAATTTATGTTTTGATCTCTGTTCTGAATAGTTTGTCTCAACATCAGTCAGACCTCAGCTGAGCAATGCTGAAGATTTGTGCATCAGGTTGCATCTTGACCGGCAGAGTTAAACCCCAACACCGCGTACAATAAGTTGCCATGATTCTACTTAGAGTTTAACCGGTGTAGAAACTATGAAAGGTCAGGAATGGGGTTCTGCCGGAGAACCAAAATGTAGAAAGGGAAGCCACTGCTCTGTATCGTTCCCAGGTAAGCAGCAGCTGGCAGGATTTTGCAATTTTCTAAAGAAAGGCACATTAAATTGTGATTACGAGCAACTGGCCCTGATGAAACATAATGGATTGTAAAAGGATTAATTAAAAATTGTCCTAATGATTAAGAGTCTACCGTTTTCTTTCAGAGATTAAAAGTCTGAATTTAGTCTGACAGTAAGAGATTTAATGACTTTTTCATGAATACTTTACTCATGCCAGTTTACTAACTTTAGTTAGTAAATCAAAGATATATCTTTAAAGTCTTTAAAAAGTTCTGATTTAGTAGTTGTAACCTCAATCAAGGTGGCAACTGACTGCATAAAAACCAACAGGCAAACCATAGTAAGAATACAAAGAATTTTTTTATATGGCAGAAGCTGCTGTGTCCACCCACCAATTTAAAGGTAAAAGGTATCACTGCAGCTCGATCTTTCTTGGACGAGGCACCGAAATTTTTATCCACCAAACTCCATGTTTTCCCTTTCACAAAGTTTTAGAAAATTCTTGTGAATAATGAACGATAGATTGTGTCACGTAAATAAGATTCAGTCTAGCTTTGGGAAAATGAGACAAAAATGCATTTGTGAACATTCTCTGTTCCTTGCAAGAGTAAAGCCGTAAACAATGAATTATTTAACTTCACACATGCACACTCTGAAAAGATTTTATGTCACATCTAAGAGAATGTAACAGTTCTGAATGGTCACAAATATTCAGAATATAGCAAAAGCTGTTAATTAAGCATCAAGGCTCAAGCAAAGACTAATTTGCATCTTAGATGATCAATTATAAACTGTGTAGACAAACTGTGTCACTGGAAGATAAAAATAAGTTGAAGTAAACTACATCAGAATGAGTCACAGATAAATTCATCATCTGTTTAGAAAAGCAGAAAAAAGGCTGAATTTGTCAGGAAGACATTGCCTTGGGGCGAGTTCTTACACGTCTGACTCAGTGAGGACTCTCTTTGAATTGCTCCGAGATGGGCAGTGCCTAATATTGTCACTGTCTGCCTGGCCGCTCCCATCAGCTACTGAAGTGCCAGTGTGGGACTAACGCATACAGCCGAAATCGATGTTGCAAAGGCAGAGCCAAGCAAACACAACTCTGGTCAGCCCGAGAGAGTTGTGGCCATGACTTGGTGCAGGTACAGCTTGAGCTGGTTCCTTGTGTGAAACACCACTAATTTTTGCACATTCAGTAAGCATTTTGAACGCAGGTACCTCCAGAAAGACACCATCAGTTTTTCCTCTACACATTTTAAAGTGTATGCTCTATTCTCAAAGTTGTTTCTACTAATGCCAAGAGGAGATACATACGCTACGAGTCTGTAGAAGCACCTCAGTTTACTACTGCCTTCACACAAATAAGTCCGTACCTTATCACGGGTCGCCATTTCACCTGCTCAAATGACGCTCTCCACTGCAAGGCACATATTCTCTATATGGCAAATAATCTAATCCAATGCCGGGCTAAGAGGGGAGGCTGGAGAAGATCAGATTTCAGCCTTTTCAAAAATAACTTCCACCACTCTGTTGAAGCCAGCTTCAGATGATATTGCTTACTTTGGGCAGGGTTCCAATCAGCTGTACCACTAGCAAACAAAGACAGATTTACAGTAAAACATTTACTGTAACTCTACATCTTGTCTTAGCCGACTGGATTTAAAAATGAGGAAACAATCTCTAACGAATACTGCTAGCAACATCAGTGAAATTTAAAGAGTCCTCAGCACGCTGGCTAGAGGGTAGATCAAATGCACATAGCCTCTCCATCTCTTCGTATTAGTCATTCAGATGAACATTTGGACAAACCAGAAGGCCTGCTCAGTGACAATCCTTTACTTGAAAAAGGAGAAATTTAATACTGCAGCAAATGCATCGCTTAAAAGTTTATTTTCACATCTAACAGATAAGATGCTGCTGAATCAGAAGAACTATGGTTTCTATTATTAGTCAACTATTTCCATACAGAAACAAACAGGATATGGATACATGCTCCCTTTTAATTTTTTAGTAACTTTTGCTTCTTCATATGTTTATATCCCCCCGATCAGGCACGTGACCCTTTCAACTGCCAGATGCAGACCAGAGCTCCTTCAAATGTCTCTGTGCAATGCCAGATGCCTCGTTAATGTTCAGCAAGTAACAAATAAGTTTAATAATAATTTAAAAATTATTCCTCCTATAACTTCCTTGAGAATCTTGCTTATAATTTTCTCCCTTGTGAGTGAGAGGATAATACTGGATTCAAGATCTGACATGTAAATGAAAAGGTGAATTTTGGTGGGAGAGTCTTTTATTTTCTATCCAGAGAAATATAAAATCTTAACAAATTCACTTGGTAGGTTTTTGTTACAGTTCTACCAGGGCAAATAATACTTCTAATAAAATGGGTCAGTAGAAGTTAACAATAGGCATTATGTTGTTATTAAAATAAATAACTCTGAACAAGTTCTTCAGTACTCAGAAACTACTTTTAAATTAATTTCACTTTGGATATGGTCCCTGCTGGGGTAACCACAGCGATTAGAGAATCAATATAGTGTAAGATACCCCGAGAGAATTAGGGATACACTAGGTTCAGAGCTCACTCTGCAATGGCATGTATCAGCATAATAAATCTCATGACAATGAAGAGAGGAAAACCAGATGTGGTGAGAAATGCACAGATTACTACTATCCCATCTCCCAGACCTGCTGCTGTGTGTTTTGTCTTCACTGTCACTCATCCAGCAAAATTTTATTTCGTCCGTGCCTCTCCCACTACGTCTCCAGTTCCAGTCCCTGGTACAACACACAGTACCAGAAGCTTATATCGCAGTCCTTGGAGCAGAGAGTCTTCTGTCCTCAGAGACTAAGCAGAGAGAAAAACATGAGACTGAACTTTTCATAACACACCTTGAGATCCAGGACTGATCCTTCTGCTCTGCAAAAACAATGTTCTTGCACAGCCAGCTGATGTCAGTTCTACAGCTCAGATGGAAGACATCTGTTCTATTCTCATGGGTTTCCAGACAGAAAACTTGGTGTTGGTATAGGATAGAATAAGTACTATGCAGATTTCCTTTTTAATCCTAGGAACACACACACATGCATGTTCCTAAATGCAGACACAAGGACACAGTTTCAAGGGACATTAATCCTACTGTAAAGTCAAGGAGTAGAACAGGCAAACTTAATTATATATCTTTGAGTGTCTGCATTATAAGAGAGTCCTGAATCATAAATCAATATGTTTATTCTACATGATCTCCTCAGTTCAGTGAGCAGCAGAGTCAAAGAAATGTATTACGAGTACACAGATCATGAATAAACTGACATATCTCTATGCATGCGGGATTTTCCCTACGTATATGCACAACTTTGAAACGCAGCTTTAAAAGTACTTCTGAAGGTATTCTTCATGAACTGAGGAACAAGCACTTCCAGCTAACTGAATCAGGACCATGTTACTACTAACTATACGACACACAACAGATTAAAACAAAAAATCCCTAATCAATGCTTGCAAAGTGCCTTACATTGCTCTAGTAGAGCACTATAAAGAACCAGTGAGGAATCCACAATTTTCACTGTAAAATATTTCTATGCAGTGTCTGCTGTATTTTTCACTCCTGAAAACACTGATAAAATGAGAGCTGTCTTCCTGCAGCACTCGCAGGAGAAGAGGCTGTGAGGATTCCAAGTCTCACACTTCATCAGCCACTGGTGCCTTTCACTGCTTGGGAAAGGTGGATGATTCAAAGGCATTATATGCTCATTGTAAGGGTAGAAGTCTTAATGAGAAATATTTGCTGAAAGAGGCACAAAGAGTCAGAATTGCCCATTTTACAGTTCACACAGCTTTTACTTTAGGATCTGAAAAATATTACCATCGATTTTGTCAAACAAAACTATACGAGTTGGGTATTGTTGGTCACCTTGGGTCACCTGGAAAAGAACAGAGGGTGTGTTGAGTCCCCAGTTTGGAGATAAACACTGCCAGTGTCAGAGCAACCCCTGCCCTTGCCTGTGACATGCCCCAACAAGCTCAGAGAAAACTCAGCTGGACTAATTCAGTGCTGGGTTTTTTTAACCTTCTAAATTTTACATAAGTTATACCACTGTAAAACTACTACATCTTCAATTTACATTTCTTCTCCAAAATCCTGTCACATAAGGCAATGGACTGATATGCAGCAGTGATTACAGATCAATACACTGTTTGTTTATCAGTGATGGGGTAGAGCTTTTCTCTCTCTGATGTCTAACAATTGACATTAATTTTCTTATTGGCTGTGCATTTCCTCTATAACCATGTTTCAAAGAAGAGAAGGGTTTGGATGGTACGAGACATAACAAATCAGTCATTTTTATATGCAGTTTTCAATGTTAACATAGTGACTTTGAATCCGATGAGCGCCTTGCATGGATGATGCCTATCTGGTTTTGTGCAAGTTTTGTGTTCTTGCAAAGCCAGATGGTTCAATCAATCAGCGCCTGGCAGGTGGATCCTGCTCACAAAATTGGGGAGAATGCCAGCATTCTTGACAGCATGGATGTTCTACCATCTCCACCTCTTGGCTTGAAATTTATCAGAGGTGAGAGTGATCAGAATTACACTTGAAGTCTGCACGCAAGTGGTTTTGGCATTGCACCACAGCTACGGAAAAAACAGTCAGGCTGAAGGCTTGAATTATGATCTTGCTCTTTCCCCTCCCGCTTTCCACCGCCAACTTTTTCTTAATGTCCTTTCAAAAACCTGGCATCATAACAGAATGTAAAAAAGGTGGAAAGAATGATGTTCAGACTCCCTTGATTGCATTTCTTTGGTTGATCCACAGTGAGCAAGCAGCCAATGAGCTTGGCGTTGGGGTTCTTGAGCAGAGAAACAGCCTCAGATCACCTTACTCTCTTTTCTGTATTTCTCTTTTTTTTTTTTTAAAAAAAAAACTCCATGATAAATAACCTGTATTGAACAGGGACTCACTTCTTTTCTTCCATCAAGTAAACGAAGAAGAATGAAGACAGGCTTTAAGAGTGCAAAAGCCAGCCTCTAAACTGAGCTGAACCCTACAGCACCCTCGTGCTGCCCTGGGCCAGCAGGGAAGTGTCAGCCTTCAGCGTAATCTAATATAGTTTACTGGTTGCACTGATTTCTGGCAGTTGAAGGTTCTGTCTACTCTTTGTGCCTCTGTGTTGGGAAGAAAGCAAGTGAGAGATCAGTTTAACTGGCTTTATAACAGCTGAGAAACATCTCAGTCCCCAAAAGTCCCGACAGTTTGCTTAGGTTTGGTGTAGGTTTTTTGCCATTTTATGTATTTGCACTGCTCCAGCTGTACAAATGGAACTCACAGCATTGTCCTGTGTTTCCAAACTATATTATTTCAACAAATTGTTTACAAGGTTTTTGACAAGGAATTCAACTCCTCTATGGCCTAGTCTATGCACAGATGCTCTTGTTTGATATTGATGCCAGCCATCAATAATATTAACCCTTATAACAACTGTTAGCTTTTACTGAAAGCTCAGTAGAACCCCCCCATAACAACCCTTTACCAGTTCCAGAACCAGATTAAAAAAACCTTTATGTAGAAGCTACAATGCAATGAATGTAGCAGAGATATCACAAGGTATTCATCACTTGGTCAGAAACAACTTTTCTTCCTCCTTCTTTTTCCAGCCTACCTCATGAAGCAACCACAGTGTCTAAAAGCTGCTTCCTTTAAAGCTGAAATTAGACATGATTAGTTAACCATCCTGAGAGAGTAGGAACACAACTAGTCTTAAGCACCTAAAATCCTTTAGAAGATAAAAGGCAAGTAACAGATACACCACTGACAATAAACGTATGTCTTTCAAACATACTCGGTAAAAGGAACAAGAATTCTATATTTCGTAGAATTTTCCATCCTTTAGAAGCATTCACAACTGGCTGAAATTAGGTACCCAGTTTAGATACATGTCAAGAAGCTGTTCTCTCTGAGACCACAGAATAATCCATAAGAAGAAACAGGCTTTTAGAATTCAGAGGACAAATTTCCACATCCTCTGGGGATCTTCTGAAATAAGCAGAGTACTATCCAAAATGTCGGTGTAGTGTCTTTATTATACATATTTATCTTTAAAGAAGAAACCAGCCCTTGAAAGAGGAGTTCTCTGAAAACAACTGTGTTAAATAGCTCCACGGAAACAGCAAAAGCTTTCCATACAATTAACCCACTCTCCTTCAGATGATTTATTTTTTGCTGGAAAATATGGTCCATGATAATTACTTTTCTCGCTTTCTTATATGCACAAGAGAAGAACACAGAGCAAATCTTGCAATTAGATATGGAGGGGTTTTATCTGTAATGAACCATGCAAGACAAGACTAAAACATTTGTTCATCATTTTCTGCAAATAGACTTTAGTATTTATGAAGCTCTTGGTTATGTATGACTTTATTTGTAAGTGTACTACACACTGGCAGGGCTTAAAAAAATATTGGTTTTTAACTGATTTTGTCTATGTAATACTTTGCGAAGCTGCTTGTAAGTTACATGGTCAACTGTTATTTCCTTCAAGCTGTAAATAAGTCGTTAGCCCCTTTTTCTTAACTGCCTATATACATATATGCAGCTTTTCCCAGAAACTGGGATGAACAAAGGCCTATGAGCATGAGGGCAAAGTGAAAAATAAAAGGAAAAACTGTCCACATGTGGTTGAACTGAGTACATTTGAATAAATACCCATGAATACAGCTACACAGCATTTACTTAGCTTCAACCTTCAGCTTATTTTTTTCCAAGTGAAACACAGGACACACTGGTTCTGCTCTCTTCCAGAAATTATATCCTGCTCCTCCCAATTTAGATTTCATAATCGTTTCAGATACTGTGACCCAACACGTCTCACTGTAGCTCTAAAAGCAGAATGACAGTAAGAAGCACAAACACTTCTGGCTGCAGTAATTTGAAGGGGAGCCCGTGCTTGGACCCTTGCTTTAGTAGAGCTTTCAAGCCAGGCCTCCAGCGCCAGATTTGCCACCCAACACGGGTCATTTTGTTTCCACCAATAGGTGTGCAGGCACTAACACACCGGGAGGTTGCAGCTGCAAATCACGCTCTTGGCTCGAGCTGTCCCTTCAGTATAAACATATTCGCTCCCTAACGTTTATGCATCTGCTTGACAGCTCTCTAGCCATGAGAATGGAATTCTGCCAACCAAAATTTTCTGTTTCGTCCTTAATGTAAACAGTTGCTTTGAAGTGCTCCAGGTTTATTGAATGAACAAATAACTTGTTTATGTAAAATATTCAGGGAAAATTTCCACAGTCCTTCAGTATATAATTGCAGTTTGCTTTCACATTCATAACAGTATCAACAGATCTGGTTTTATATGTACAGAGGCTCTCTTGTACGGAACAACCCGAGAACAATGCTGGTTCTGAAAGACAAAACTAAATGAGTAGGAAAGCTGAGGAAAGCAAAGCAAGCTGGCTTAAGTGAAAATGTTCAAATCTAGATACATAAGGTTATGTATGAAGCATTTAGTCTTAAATCAAGATGTATTCTTGTACAAGCCTCACCTTCTAAAATCACCATCAGTTAACAAACTTCTGTTCCTATGCCTCCTGTGAAAGCAGGACTAGAAAATATATTTCACTTCTGCCAGAAAGGCCACGCTCCAGCGAGACCTGGAGTCTCTCCAAAACCTGGGAAAGAAGCTAATGGAGGTCCCCAAAACAGGTCCCTCCCAAACAAAAAAGACATTGGCAAGTGTATCTATCTCCCATCAGATCAAGACTTGTAAAACCCTACCACATAGCAATATTGTCCCTCAGGACTTTTCATTTGTGGTTAACTTCTCCAACAGAGCTAATTTCTAGCACTTGGGATACCAGCCACAGGGAAAGACAGATCTGCTGTTCTGTAAATCTTGTATTTTAGAATACTTTTCAAAAAATTCCCATTCACGTTCTCCCACTGCCCGTAACTAAACTTATCAAAGACTAGTATGCTGTTATTTACAGTAAACACATTTATCTCATAACCAACAATAGGATCATTCTTATCCATGTTACATCAAGAATACTCTCGGGTGTTTTACAATCAAGAATCTGTGTTAGATTACGATCCTGTTCTGCGTTGCTTTTGTAAGAGGTACCAGAACTCCCCGTTTCTGCTGACTCTATAAGAATCCAAGTCAGACTAGTCTTTTAACTTAAGTTTTTAAACCAGGTACCTAACATTAAGCTGGGTGAGAACAATCATCTTACATGCTCACTTTCATCCTTACTAAATTAACTGGGTAAGAGTCCTCCTTGCTATGTTCTGCCGCTTTCATGCATCAATAGCATGAGTTAGACCTGCAGTCATATTTTACCCTTTGGGCTGTTTGCTTAGTATCTCGGCATCTCATTATTTTGCCACACGACAGATATTATGACAGTTGCTGCCATTAGGATGTCATTCATCCAGACGTTTCAGACAGGTTTGAGAAAATTGCTGCATAACGCTATGGCCAAAAGATAACTGCGTAGTCACGGAAGACTATGATCAGGAAAAACAGCATTATGGTTCAGGGCTTACTCACAGACTCTCTTACCTCAATTAGTAGCTCAGCACAAACTGAGGGGAGAACAGTAACTGGTATCTTTTTAGTTTGTTTGTCTTCCACTAAAATGTCAGGAACTGGGCAAAGCTAGAGACAGAATGTTGCTCCAGATGGATCAGTGATCCCATGCACTACACCGTATCCAGAAATCTCAGAATAGTGTATGTTACATTTCTAAGTAATGGCGAGGGGTTTGAACATGCGTGTGAACAGCTGACATGCATGTTTTCATCACTGATCTGGAAAACAATTATTAGAGAAATTAGTTTCACCCTAATTTCCCAAAGTTTCTCCCCTTTTTTAAAATCCAGTCAGTCAATATATTTTGTTGACTTCAGACTTAAAATTTTTAGTTCACTGAAGTAGAACATGGTTGAAGTGCTTACATTTCTATTTTCTCATTTGAAAACTGAAATGCCTTGTTTTCAGAAGGATCAATTTCTTTATCAAATTCTTTCTTCTAACCAAAACAACCCAGCAAGGAGCAACAAAATTATCTTGCCAATCCAAATCTACAGTTTACTAGGGAAGTAAACTGTAGGGAAGTGATCAACCAGCTCACACAGTTCTAGCTTGGATAGATTTTCCCTCCTAAGAATAGAAGCATATTCTCCCTTACTGTACCCACACAGATTCTCAGGATTTCCCCTTCATTCTCTTAGTCCTATAGATATCACTACATGCTCAGTCCTTTTCTTTCCTTCCTAATGTTTTCTTTCTCTTCTTTATGCATTCTTAATCTCTATTGTTTTCCCCCCGACTGTTCTTCTCTCTCTCCCAGCGATTCCATTGTTTATTTGCTAGCTTTGAGAGCATCCTAAATCCCTGCACAAATAAGATGCTTCTGCGGTCAACTGCAAAAGAAGTGATGGCAGGAGGAGGAAGATATGCAGGTACGGGATCTGTTCCTCCCTGTACAGACTAGCTGAGGCCAGGATATTTCATCTGGAACACTGCTCCTGCTTGCTGCCTCTCTCAGCCTTTCTTCAACTACTGCTACCTTTCAATCTTGTAAAAACTGGAATCACCTTTGACCTGGAAGCACTCTCCAACACTCTCTGCATCTTACTGGTTGGGATGAACCCAGGGTCTCCCTGTCCCCAAAACAAGAACAACTGCTCTGCACACCTGTTGGTGTAAGACTCTTCCTGTTCAGTTCAATTCTCCTCTTGTTCTTCATAATGGAATCATAGCCTATATGAAGTGGTTCAAGCTTCTAAGGACCTTCTTTGCTTTCTGAAAAGTGCACAAATACCCGGGTCCCTGACATAACCCAGTGACAAAACATTTGGGCAAATGCTGGCATCTTTTAATAACTAAAGGATGTTTCAAAGTGAGGACTAAATACGTGCTCATGTGAATGGCTGCTCAGCCAGTGTCAGAGCAAGCAAACTCCACTTCAGGTGGTAAAGATTCAGCATATACGAAGTCCAACTTACAAAAGGTCTTTCTGGTCTTTGTCAAGCTCATAAAATAAAAGCACTCCATAACATAAATCAAAAGGAATTCAAAGTGTCTCTCTCTCAAGCTGGTAATAAAGGCCCCATATGTCAGGTCAGCATTCTGTGCAAGAGCCATACATGGCAAAACACCAAGAAGAAAGGAGATAGACTCTCCCTCCCCCGTGATGTGTATACTTGGGTTATTTTAATTGATTCTTACTCCCATAGCCTCATTACTAGGTTCTCTCAACTGGCCTTATTTTGCCTCTTTATCTGACAGTTCGGCAGTAAGTTCCCATTCTTCAGAAAGATTTAACTTTTCCCCTGCAAAGCCCTGTGTTGAATTTATCTTCCCCTCTGTAGCTGGAACATTGATTCAGTTCAAGTTGGTGAACTCAGTTGCTTATTATTTTTGATACGAATTCCCTCCTTTCCCTCAACCATGAAATTTCCTCACCAACTTTAACTTGCTCTGACTGGGCTATAAACAACTTACTCTAATAATGAGAACAGCCAGTATCATTAAATAAATATTTTCCATTCATCAGCCTAAACTGATTTGTTTGGACATAACTGAGGAATACTGTCCTTACATGGGGGAAGTGTTGTTTGACTCTTCCTCTGTGCAATTTCTTCATCAAAATATTTGCTCTGAAATAGGTTTATTGTTTTCCTCTGCCCATACTGAGTCTGTCAGGAAGGTAAATGCACAGCTAACCTTAATACACACTTTCCCAGGGAAGAGAGTAATTTATCATCACAAGAACTCTAGGAGATCTAGGAGACTTTAATAGCTTGCCAGCCAAGTGACCTACATATGGCAGGGTAAGGCTACAATCAGCACAAGAAATCTTATATACACAAAAGAAGCATAACTCCATCTGGTTCGAGTTGCCATCTTGCTTTTATCTCCTTTTGCTGAAAGTTTTGACTGCTTCTTTGACTGAGCATCTCTTTCTGTTAGACACTAACAAGAGAGCAATTGTGTGCAGTAACACAGCATTCTCACGCTGTGACGCTTACGTGCTGACGGGAAGGTCTGGAAAGCCACTATGGGTGTACACACAGCAATAAATTAATCCCACCTTCTTTAAGTGGTAAGCGTGAAAGGAATAGTGCAAGCACGTACCAATGTCCTCTTGAAAAAAACAGCGAAGACCTAGGGGTCTTTTTGCAAATGCATCATGCCAATAGCCACAGTTTCAACCACGCATCGCTACAAGCTTCTTAGTCCGCACAAAGCACTGTAACTCTTCAAACACCGCATACCTCTGCTGTGCTGTTTCAGACCCCTCTTCCCTGGAATGTCTGTCCCCACGGCCGCTCTCACCAGGTGTCACTATTGCACAGCATGCGGGGCTCTTCCACGGAGGTGGGAGCAACCTCCACTCTTGGGAAGACGTGTTGATGAGAGAATTCCTGATTATATCGTCATTAGATAAAGTTTTACTGTGCCAAAGGCAGGATAGTTTGCTCTCAGCTTTCCTCTTTGATGGAATCAATCCTTACAGGCAAAAGTACTCCCTTCTGTAGAAGAGGGCTTCCATTTACTCTTTGTGACCACTGTTCCAGGCTTGATCTAGTTACACTTCAAATACATTCACACCACAAAGTCAACCTAGAAGATTCCATCTATATCTACTACTATTCAACAAAAGACAAACAATACTCTGAGTGAAGGGTAAGGCTTCAACTAGTCTGAATTTGCAAGTAGACTGAAATATGACTTTGATGCAACCTGCACCGCTGAGTCTGTATTGAAAAACACACAAGAAAACAAAGTGTACACACATAAAAGACTCACTTTGACTCACCCCTGAACGTATAGTGTCACAGAAAGGAGACCAAAACCGTTTTCAAAACAGCAAAGCATAGAGCTAACATCTGTGATTTTGCCCTGTTTCCTTCCCTGCTTCTCCATCCATCACCTTTGAATGTCTCCTGCCTAACAGAGTATATGGACTGCAAAAATCTAACACTGAGCGCTTGAATATTTTCCAGGCATTTTCTGATTGCAATAAGCGTTTCAGTAAGAGGGGTAGCTGGTAATCAAGCTACTCATCTTTGTGAATCAGAAATTAAAGAAGATCACAGTATTGACCTACAAATGTCCCTAACTCATTTATTGAAACTTAGACCGGGTAGTACATGTTTTCAAGACTTCCAAAGCAAATCGAAGACTTTGCAGGACGCGTGCTTGAAATACATCCTCTCAAAATCTACACCAAACTGAGGTTCCTAGTGGTCTATTGCATGAACTAACTGTAGAATGTTCTACCAGTTTACTTTTAAACCAATTGCATTAAACATGCACTTAGCTCCATCCTCACCAGGAGCCGCCCAACAGGGACTCATTTGATCCGATATGTAATAATTTGCTGTGACCTTTCAGTATCCAATTTTGTCAGCTGTTT
Source organism: Cuculus canorus (assembly GCF_017976375.1). Taxonomy (NCBI): domain Eukaryota; kingdom Metazoa; phylum Chordata; class Aves; order Cuculiformes; family Cuculidae; genus Cuculus; species Cuculus canorus. The sequence continues at coordinate 16,883,460 of NC_071416.1, forward strand.
CTGAATACAAACTATGTAACTTCTATCACACAGCAGGTGATGGTCTGAGTACACGGAGAGACTGATTATTCCACTACTTCTTTACTTTTCGTGTTTGAAAATTGTTTTGATATATTACATTTGTTTTACCATTTTTTTCAAGCTGATTTAGAGTTTGTACTGTTTGCTGAGAGGTAATACATTTAGCAGTTATGCAGCATGTCCTGCAATAGTACACTATTACACAGAATTTATAATTACTAAAACTAGATGATTGCTTCTAGTCTGTAATCCCAAGAGTAAGTAATAACATTTGGTACTCACAAAACATGCTAAATGAACAGACTCTACCTTTACCCATAAAAAAGGCATGATACAGGCAGCCTAAGGGTTTAAGCCTTCCCTGGCCCTTACAAGCATTCCTCATGTCTGACCTATAGGTGGTTAGTTCAGCTTCAAGTCCCATTCAGTCCTTGACCTCTATGCTGACACTGTCATCACAGGTGCCAATTAGTGGCAGAGCAGTTTTGCTTCAAGATTCTGTGACTGACCCGAGCGTGAAGGGCTCCGTATCCCATTACCTCTTCCTGCACAACCACCTCCCGTTTTCCCTTGCTCCTTACTAATCCTACTCTGAGGTGCTGTAGAGATTTAATTATCTTAACTGGCCCGTGTTTGTGCAGTAAAGTGATAGTTCTTTACCATGCCACTGACCTGTTCGTTTCTCTACAGGTCTGTAAGTAAAGCAGCGATTAACTTCAGCCACACTGAAAAAGATATCACCAGACATTTGGAGAGGCTTTAGAACAGTTATTTTCAGAAATATTCACAATGGACCACAGGCCAGCTTGACCCTAAGCTCTGGACTGATGTGATGAGTTGAAACCATTAATGATTTTAAGAAGATTGACCACTGCAGAAACTATCTGTGCATTTAGGGGGGATTCTGGCTTAGACGTATCCCATCATAGTCCTGCAGACTGCATAACCTTTCTGGGCAGCCTATTCCAATTACTGTTTCAACTCATGCTTTTTGCCTCTTGCTCTCCTCTCACACACTGCTGCAAAGAGTCTGGGTCTGTCTTCTTGATACCTGTTTACCCTGTAAATACCAGCAGGTTGCTGCTAGATTTCTATTAAGCTTTCCCCAGGCTAAGCGAGTCAGATTCCCTCAGCATCTTCTCTTAGCACATGAACACTATCCCCCAACCATTTCCACAGCCCTTCAGTGAACTTGCTTCAGTTTATTGGTGTTTTTTTCTACTGGGAGACCAAGAACTGGATGCAGTGTTCTAGATGTGGTCTAATGAGTACCAGGTACTGCACTGTAATGCATTAATGCAGTTTTTAGTTTGCCAAGGGTACCCAACAATCTCCCACCATTAAAGCTGTGGAAAGAAGGTAACAGTGAACCTCTTCTGTTTGTATACACAGAAATTCACCAAACGCAAGGTCTGAAGCAATTAATTGTGTACCTTAAATACTTAATGAAGTGAGGAAGGTTTTGAAAGAAATTAAGATACTGTTTCCCTTTAGGTCTGTTTGTTAATGTTGCAGCAGGTCTGAGAAGTGATTAAGGGTAGATCAATAACCCTTTATGAGGGAGCAGCATATTTTAATGTACTTTATTTATACATACATAATCTATGTATGTGTATATATAGATAAAATATTTGTTCCCACGTACTTCAAGTGCATCTGGAGGACCCTCCTCCTAAACTTGGTAGGAATGTCACAGGTAAACAGCTCAATTATCACAAGACACAGCAGTAATAGAATTCTACGGTGCCATGGCTTTCAGCAAATATTTCCAATAGACATGTATCACCTCCACAAATTCTTTGGTGCATACCTACTCTCTAGGACACAGCCAGAAACAACGCTTTAGAGACTAATGTCCTAGCTATATTTTAGTTCAGGTAATTAGATTAATCCTGCTAAAATCTTCCTGCAAGATCATTTAAATACACAAAAATCTTCTTCATTTTCTCTCCAAAATATCGCACACACAGCTAGAAGAATCTAGTCTTGTGTTTGAGATGACTAAATGCCAATGGAAGCACTGAGCAAAGTGAGAGCTAGTTATGATTTATATAGCCCAAAGCTTGTCTTTGAATAGTTGACTTTTGTTTACATTCATCACAAAGTGACATTGGAAACACCCCAGTAACACCCTCTCATTTATAACCAGACATAAGGATGGTGTCCTGCAATTACTGATAAAAATCTAGCTTTTGGAATGTAAATACTATATATCATTTCAAGTAGGTATTTAAGGAACTTTCAGCATGAGATCTAACATACAACAGTAAATTACACCACTATATTTGTTACAAAGTGAAGCAGCAGAACTGAAGATGTTTACTTATTAACTATGGTCCAAATGCTTTATAGGTAAGGTACAGATGTCAGCGTCATAACTACTACATCTGAGAACACATTACATGCATTTCAGGACTTTGCAACACTGCATGCTGATTTTTCACACCGCTCACATGATCTATTTTTTTGCCTTTTAAAATACATTTCTGAACCTCTTTGACTTGTTATGGATTTTATTAATTTTCTTTTCCCCTTCTAGAAAGTCTACATCTACGATAAAGCTATATTCACACAGCTCAGCAACATATGGTTAAGTGTCAGGTCCTGCACTTGGGCCACAGTGACCCATGCAACGCTACGGCCTTGGGAACTGATGGCTGGAAAGCTGCCCAGCAGAAAAGGACCCGGGGGTTAACTGATAGCAGGCTGAACACTGTGCCCACGCGGCCAAGAAAGCCAACAGCATCCTGGCTCACACCAGAAACAGTGTGGCCAGCAGGAGTAGGGGAGGCGTCATCCCCATGTGCGGACCCTGGAGAGGCTCAGTCACCGTTCCTCGAGGCATTTAAAAGACACGGACCTGTGGCACCCAGGGACACGGTTTAGCGGTGGACTTGGCAGTGTTAGATTTCCATCGGAGTCAATGATCTTAAAAGTCTCTTCCAATCTAAACGATTCTGTGATATATTTTTGTATAATAAATCATCTTTTGCATTTACAGTGAGGATATTTTCTTCACTAATCAGAGATACAGAAGAGCTTTTCAAAGGCCTGGAATGTTCAGAGGATGGAAAATCAGGGAACTCTTTTTTTCTGGTAAGGGTTCAACTCCAGCTCAGGTTAATCTTGCACAAAAGCCACTAACAGTGGATAGGTATTCATCTGTCATCTGGCCTCTTGTCCTGGAGATCGGGCCCATGGCCCAACCATATTTATCTTTTATCAGGCTGAGCAAAGCTAAAGCAAATCGAAAGGGCTGGAGGGCTGCAGGCCTTCCAGATCAGTAACAAGGCCACTGCGTTTTAAGGGAATGAGAATTATAGTTCTGTATGAGTCTCTATATGTGCAACAATCACTGCTGCTAATCCAAGCTTTCTGCAATTAGTAAAATCATGAGATTATGAAAGAGAACATATTTCAGGGCTATCCAATTTACATTTTCAAGCTACATTCCTTGATTTCACAAACAACAGATTTTTTTTTTTTAATGGCATCTATGATTCTTACATGATCCCATGGCTCCAGCAGCTATCTATTTAGGAAAAAATACTGTAAAGTTGGTAATACCATAGTGAATCACAACACTGTAACTGTTAAAAGTTAACTGTAAAAGTTAACTTCATCCAGAATTTTACATCTTGGCACTTCATCAGGCACCACAAATAACTTGCAGAGTAACATCCATCTACCCCGCTGTGAGTGCTTTTGTGATGGTAAAACAGTTTCATAATGGCTATAATGGTTTTGCAGTAACCCCTTATGTTATAATTTCATGGATGGGAATTCCTCTCTGTCTAGAAAGATACACCATTAGAAGAGAAGCAGCTTTAAGCAACAGCTAATCTGGAGACTTAAACTGAGTCAGACTAACATCTATGTATCCCATGACTTAAAAGCATTGCCACAACCATCTACTGACTGATGGACTCCTTGGAGCGATCCGAGGCACTGATGGAATACACAAGGGTGCCAAGTTGTGTAAGGATTCCTGTGACTGCTTGCAGTCACAATACCTGAAAGTGTGTCAATGTCTGGTGAACCGCAGGTCTGTTTATATCATATGCAAAAGTCAAAGGAGTTTTTGTCCTTCAAGGACAGTAATTCCCGTACGAGATGCTGAACTGAAAGCTAAAGTCACCGAATTCCTCATCCAGGAGAATCACTTCTGTTAGCAAGAGTTTTCTGTTGTGCCTTCACCTGTCCGGAACACGACTGCACATGCAGAAGGCTTTGTTGGTATCCATAACCTGTGCGCGGTCACATGCGAGACAGAGGCTCTCACTGGAGCTCAGCACCCATGCGGTCACTGGGAACCCTGGCCAACTCGCCTGTAGTAGCCTTCTTCTCCCACTAGTTCATTTATCTTATTCAACTACTCTCCTTCAGTTTAATAAGAATACCAGGCGAATGGGCTGGGGGACACCGTGGGGACAACACAAGACTGAAACACCACTGGAGTTGAGCAGAAAGATGTAAACAACGGCACAGATTGATTGAATCATGAGAGGAATTGCAATAATTATTGCAGAGAAAAAATCCCATTCAGGTAACCCTATATTGTTTGCCCCAGTCGAATGCACTGACATGCATTCAGACACGGTGTTAATAAGCTAAACAAAAAGACTCACTGTATTAGAGATCGATGCGGAATGCTGCATTTCTTTTTCTAACTCAGGTGAATTTTATCCCAGAACAAATTTGTGTTCTACAGATGTTAAAACAGATTCTGGGGCAGATAGGGCACATTATCATGACAAGGATTTCATTACAGAGACTATTCCTAACTCAGGTACTGGGAGCAGCTCAGCTGCCCCGTGCATTGTACCAGTCGTTGCACAGTGAGCAAAAGTCATCGGAGACGCTGGGTAGATTCTTAACAGTCGCTGTGTATAAGCAATACTCATACCTGGCCACTTTAAAACTGAATTCAATAACCCCTTGAGAGCTGCAGTTATGCTTAGGTTACCGCATTGGCATACTCATTTACTTTACTCATGCCGAGCAGGATCCTACTCTGTAAGTAGCCTCAAGAAAAAGAATAAAATAATTTGTGGAGTAAAACGAGGCATGATTAGTGGCTTTTAATTACAGAACAGGAAGAACTAGTGTAATCACAATAGAAAATGTGCTTTAAAATTAAACTTGGGGAGATTTGGAGAATCAATGAAAGGTGCATTAAAGCCCAGAGGACAGAACAGAAAATACAGATAGTAGGAAAAGTGAAAGGCAACTCCAGATGTGTTTATGAAGTGACATCCATTGAGAAAGGAAAAGCAAAGCAGGAATATTTGAATGGGACAAAGGAGCAATCATTCTTTTCTGTCCTTCTCACAAACAATGATTTTTAAACAGTAGATTTTAAACTTCATAGGTTGAAAGGCAAACTTCAACTACAGTCAGTTAAGTGATCCCTAGGACTAACACAAAACAGAGATCACTGTGTGCTTCAATGTTCTGGATGAAAAGCCGTGTCCGCTCATCTTCAGAACCAGCATGAAAACTTGCTACCTACACAAGGCCTGCTCCAAACCTCATGTGTTATTTTCTTGGTTAAAAGCTCCCTCATTATTGTTAAATTAGATTACACTGAGGTTCTGGAGGCTTTTTGTCATTTGTCTGTTAGAAGTACACTTTATGAATAATGTTTTTGTGTTTTTACTGTGCAAACATCAGAACAAAAGATATCAACATGGTATATTTAAAAACTTTATCTCTGAGAACAAACTGTTAATTAGTGTACCAGCTGCATCCAGCTCCATCCATTGAGCGTAATGAGCAAATCAGTTAGGCATTTAAAAATCTATTTAAACTTGATTTAAATGTTTTGATGGAGACAAGTGAAGTGTGAATTTCAAAATGCTGATTTTGTTAAACAATTGGCTAAAGCCTGAAAAGAATCATAGAGCATTGTGCAACAACAAACAGCTCTCATCATACTGTGTTAATGGAAGAAATAGGCAAGTTCAACTGAACAGTAAGTGGCAAGAGAAGCTATGATGACAAGCCAAGTTTGACCATACATCAGTTTGGATCTATTATTCATTTTTAAAAGAGCTACTCTCCTCCTATCAGCAGAAATAATGTACGTGACTTTTGTTTTCTCTTGTTTAACCTTAAGACTGGGTCCCATGGTTTTCTTGGAACTGAGATGCCATAGATTGCTAAAGCAATTAGAGTGTGATCTGTGTTTTCTTTGGGTCTTTGTAGCCATGAAAATAAGACAAGCTGATAGTGTCTGCAGAAGTAATGTCCTCTCTGTAGGTCAGTTGTTCAAAACACACGTGTATCATTTGCTTCCTGGGAAGGGTAAACACATCAAATGGAAATAAACCAAACAGTGGCTGGTGAATATCAAAGACTATTGTTGAGGTGACTGAACTAGTTAAAAGAATTACTTTCTTTTTGTGTTTAAATTTCAGCTGATTCTGTCCCTTCTCCCCTGTTCATAATAATTTGTTCTGTATTAAGTAACAAAAACCTTGGTAGCTTGCCAAGTGCTGTATCTCAGCAATGCTCTATGCTCCCCCCCAGTCACCTATTGAGAGCAGACAGTGACAAACTCATTAGTCAATGGTCAGAGGAAAATCCAAAAGGAGCAGCTCATGTACTAAGAAGCCTGTCGTTAACAGCAGCGAATCACCATGCGGTGACTGCTGCAGTAATAAACCATATTCAGTGGATTTCTGATCCCAGTGATGTACTAGACAGCTAAGTACTGTTGCGTGAGTGGAAGATGGAACAGCACAGTTTCATTTGACATCGCACAGGGAATGACCTACTTTCCTCTCTCGAGGTAGCTTACACACAACCTATGGCTGAGATTCCCCCCTGAAAAATACAACCACCTCCAGTCTGAAGGTGGGGAGTTCCCAACTAGTACAAGAACTGGAGCTGCCCTTGAAATCAAGCCTACTGTCAGTAATTCTTTCAGTTCGTCCTCATTAATTGTAATTGTATTGAATAGTCACCTGGTATCTTACCGCAATCAAATTAAAAATTATCTGGGGACAAGGAGGACTGCATAAACCTTAATACCACAGGTTATTTTGTCAAAGGGTCTCAAAGATTTTGCACCATTTTAATAGCTGCTTAGACCTAAAATTCTTGGTGACAAATTGCAAAATCTGAGTCCATTAGAGAGGTCTTATAAATTCCAAATATTGATTCATTCTGGATGGTAAAGGAGAATGAAGTTATATGCCTGGAATCACATTTGCAAAAACTTATTAACAAGTTATAGAGAAAGAGATGCATCCAAAATAAGAAAAATATCAAACAAGATGAAATACTTTTTAGGGATTAACATACAAATAATAACTTAAAGTCCTTTATGCCAAGTTTTCTACTTATCTGGCTTCCCTACAAGTTACGTATTCATATAAACCAATACAGTCCTACTTTCTAATCTTAGCAATAGTAATATAACTGTCAGCAGCTTCCTTGACTCTATCAATTCAGACTGTTTTCCCCCATCTGTCAGCAAACAGCAATGTGATAAACAGAGACAAAACAGCTTAACTTAGCGAAGAATGTGTAATAAAGTAAATCAGCCATATCAATTTAAGCTAAATTGTTACGGCTGGCAACAAAAAAAGACATGTATTAGGCAACTGCTGGATTTGACTTGAACAATCAATCCTCCCTAGTGGCATGAAAACAATGTGTCTCAGCCCCTGGAGGTCTAGATCTAACAGCATGACATCCTGTTAGGTATGCAAGTAAGGATCATCTTCTTGGGAACAGCAGCAGATTAAACAGCACTGACTGGGTCCTCGGCTATGCAACAGGTACCAGCACTTTGGAGATCACTATTCTCAGTAACATCCAATTTCTAATTTCTGTGAAAAGAAAGTTAAAAAGGAACCATAGCTTTCTGGCCTGAGTGTGAGGGAAGCATTAATATCAGCTTATGTCTGGCGTATAATAAAGCAGCCTACAGCTTCTGTGACCTTTCTCTAGCTGGTATCTGGGTAACCACACTAACTCAAAGAGCTGTCTTGAAGGAGATGAGGTGGAATTGCCAACCACACCATCTCCTTTAGAAGGGCTTAGAAAAGTTGACCTAGTCTCACTTCAGATAATCTGTCACAGCACAGTTTTCAGAACTCTATCTCACACTCACCATGAGAATCTTCTCTCTTGTTCAGAAAGAATATACAAGTTCTGATTCAGAAGCATAAACAACCTTTCTGGCATCTCTTATTAACTAGATTTTTTTATTAATCAGGCCGCTAGGCACATGCTTTGGGCAACCAAGCTACAGAGAGTCTACAAAGCCTTTTCCAGACAGGAGAGCACAAATCCTACTTGTGCTACAAACCAAGTACAAATTGGCTCTGAAAAAGAGGTCGTATAGATATAACCAAAAGAAAGCAACCTTGTTAATTAAAACACCCAGACAGCCTGAACTGTGCAGCTAGTGGTTAGAACTAACTCAAACCTGGACAGCTTACACAACAGGCAGAATAAACTCACATCTGTTTTCACAAGTGTGTGCAGACATACCCTGAATACATACCCAGCTACACTGGGCAGATGGACATCCAAGATCTTGTTGCTGCAAAGCTTGCAGCTTCAGCACTTCGTGTCTCTTTGTGATTTGTCCTTAGTTTCCCCATCTCCTGTGCGCTTATCAGTACAAATATTAGTACAATATTTACCTTGTATAGACATGCCTTTCAGGTTCAATACATTCAAATTTCCAAAGTATTTCAGGAATTTTCTTTACATTCCTCCCTGTTAGTCCTCTCTCTCATCAATCATCACTGTGCTTTTCTTTGTAAAATATTCCATTCTGTTTATTTTGCTTTTCTTTCCACTTGGTTTTTCCCAGAAGCACTGAAGGCAAGAGAATAACTTTTCTGTGTTTGGAATGGTTCATAATTAGGTAAAATGTGTTCACTGACACCTCTAGCAATTGCTCATTACGAGGAAGCTGAGAAAACAAATGAAGGAGAAAGAATTAGGGAGGTCACTAACTTTAGAGCCATTTGAAACTTACAGGCATAACGAATAGTGTTGGCCACGCAGACTGCCTTCTTTGGTGAACTGTTCAGACAGATTATTTCTGCCGTTCCTCTTGGCCAAAACCAGGTTAACTAATGGCTTTGAAAAGGTGGAAATATTTCACATGTTTCTGTTAAAGAGACTAAACATGAATTGGGTGGCCTGGGCAAGTTGTCAAGATGAGCACAGGAAGAGTTTACCTCTTGCAAACTTTCCCCTAATGTGATTTTATGTAAGGACGCATTGCTTTCATGTGTGGCTTCTTTTTTAAAGGGCAGAGCCAAATTTTGGAGTGCATAAGTTTCATATCCTGTTGCTAGGGAATCCTTTTGAGAGCACAACACGTGACTTTCACAGGCTTCACTTCTCCAGAAAGCAAGCACAGCGAGTCTAAGTAAAGGGAAACAGAGGTGAAAACCAAAGCACAGCTCCACACTAGAGCTACAGCAAACCTCATCACAAAAGTTTATATAGAGATCATAAAAATTTACATACAGACAATAAACAAAGTCTCTCATCAAAGCCAAGTTAATATTAAAGCAATGCCAAATTAAATGACTGGAACAAACACATCCCAGCACGCACCAATTAATATCAGTATTTTGCAAGGAGGAGGTGGGTTGTGTAGAGAGTATAAGTATCTTCAAATTGTGTCTTATTACTTCCAAAACAATAAAACCTTTATCTACGTCTTGTATTCAGTCAGGGCTCAGCTCTCAGCTCTCCAGAACACTGAACTACCACAGCTCTCAGAAAGTCGCAGGCCACTCGATGGCTTTCAGCACCTCGCTGAACAAAAATACACTTTTGTATTGCATTTTGGAAGAGAAACGCTAGCTTTTCAAATCAGTGAACAAACACAGCAGATTTTTGAGTGGAGTGTACAACATGCAGGCTGAGGAAACTGAATCTGACCCAAAGTCAATTGAGTGATTCCTATCAGTATGTTTTTGAAAGAAGCCAGATTGACAGCCCTAGAGACCCTAAGTTCTGTTTATCCACACAACAAGCACAGAGCAGGCAGGAGCGCGTGATCTTAACTGGCATTGAGTCCCCTGCCGGGGGCCCTCAATCCTTCCCTGGAAGTACAGCTTTTTCAGGTGAAAAGGGAATTTACTCTGGGAAGACCATTTACCCCTTGGCCTCTCTGCTGTAGCTGCCAGTTACAGTTGAATGCTGGCAGCTTATTTCTCCTTCCTCCAACTATTGTCACCTCTGACGGTGCACATATAATTGAAACACTTCTTCTGCAAGTTGGGAAGAGGATTTGTAACTTACTCCAGCCACAGCTGTAGCTGACCACACCAACTGACTTTGCAGACTTATTTATTATGTTACCTTACAAAAACAACTGGAAGTGTCAATAACCTTCAGAAGCCCCTGACCTCAAAGAGATAGCAGTATTCACGCCTCGAAACATTGTGTTTGTTTGAATGTATAGTATGATAGTGAAAAGAGTCATTGCTGACATCTTTGGTTGGGACGAGGGGGTTGATTCTTGTGCAAAGGGCCAGCTCAGGCACTAGCAAACTCCTCAGAACTGGGGGTACCTTCCAGGCCTGTTCTGTCAGCTATTCATTGGAAAGTTTTGGCCGCATGAAATTTATGTTCTTAAAGGAAATACATTAAATAAGGCATTGCAAATATGTCACTTAAAAATGTCTGCTCATCTGCTCTATTTTTCCATCTAGAAATTATTTCACTTTCCGATATATAAGTATTTCCCACCCTGTAATTTCCAGCAGTACTTCCATTATGGAAAAAAATCTAAACCAAGCAGGCTGTACTGCATGTTAGCAGTTATACAGCTGTAACTCCAAGAATCTACACTAATTTGATATGGAATGAAAGCATTCCGCATTATCTTTTTTTAGAAAACCAAAACTTCACCATATTGAACTCTCCAAAAGGAGTAGCACTGTTTGATTCAATTCTACAGCCCTTCCTAAAAAGGCACTAAAACTCAGGTAATTTTCTTTCAGTTCCTTAATTATCTAAGTAAGCGTTTCAAACAATGCCACTGCTGCTGAAAAACAACTCTATTCCATTCCCTCACTTCCCACCCCCAAAACTTGAGCACACTTCCACCTGCTCCATCCCAGATGGTTCCAAACCACCAGCTCAGAGGTGAAGAATGTAGGTCTTGTCTGTGTAAACCACAATGGAGCTGACAGAGCTCACGTGAGGTGTGTGAGATTCGTATTCCCTAGCTCTGTGAGGGGGGTTTTGGGCAGCTGACATTAAAACGAGCCCTGCACGAGGGTGTGAGTGGTTTCCAGAGAGGGTCTCTGGTAATTTTCAGATGTCAGCTAGCTCTCTGAACACCTACGTCATGCGATCCAGCCTTTTACCACCTTGCTTCGACACAACGCACACACGCAGACAGCTTTGCAGCTCAAGAAACTCTTCAGTACATGCTGATGAAGTCACTCTAAAAAGTTTTCCCCACTCTGCCTCTATACTGGGGCTAAATTGTTCTGTCCATTACGAAAGTTGCAGAAGGGAAAAATGTCCATTTAGAAAGTAAGAGAGGTGCAAAAAAAGTTCCAGTCTATCCTCTCCTTAGTTTTCAGATGTGTCAGGCTGTCAAGAAAGGCCAGGAGAATTTTGCAACATGGAAGGGTCTGGTTCAGCTCAGGATCCTTTCAAGAAGCTTCCCCCCCAATATCATTGCTCCACTACGAGCAGCACTGGCAATTTGTACTCTGCCTTCCCTTCCCGCACTGGCACAGAGCAGAGGACACAAAAGAGAACTTACCTATTCCTGAAGCAGTCTTGACATCTGAGCATAATACTGTCTGCAATACTGTCAGATTAAAGCACCACATACTGTAGAGATTGCCTTGTGTTTTTCCATTCCTAAAAATTTTGGTACTGCAAAAGTCACAGTTGTCACTTCAGGCCTCATATGAACGTGACCAGTACACAAAATCCTAGCAGTGCAGCCTTCATTATATTTATCCTCAATGTCTCTGCATGGCAGGACAGTGTTTCTGTCCCTGTTTTACAAAATAAAACTGAAGTATAGCCCAAAGGTTTGTGGCCCAGACAAAATTGCTTACGTGTCTGACTCCTGCTGAAATAGGAGCATGTGAATCAGGGCTGCTGAACAGCTAGGTCTAAGGTTATTTGCATTAACTCTCACGGGAAGTCTGCTGCGGATTCATAACTTCCATTCTCTTCCATCCCTTACTTCAGCCCCATTTGCCTGCCCGTTGCTTTAACAACTCCTGTATGACCTGGGCTAGAGTAATCTGTGTGGTTCTGAAAGAAAATTGCACCATAAAATAAAAGAGATACTTCCTGCCTCTTTCAGTCCTTTACATTCTCCACATCTGCTTTTATTGCCCACCTCTGGGAGATAAAGATGAGCTCTGTCCCTGCCATCTTTATGGAAAATACATAATATAAATACAGCTTTTTTTTTTATTGTTATTTACATTCTAAACCTGGAACAAATTACCAAGCTGGCAAAAAGTAGGTCTGTAAATATTAGCTGAAATGCAAACTTAGTTTTCTTTGCTTGTCTGCACCACTATGTAATTGGAATTACCATGCTGCAGGAACCCCAAATGAAATCTAAATAGATTCCCACTTTCCTCTCAAAATTCTCAAATTTTCCAGCATCTCTGACTAATTTAAGGATTAACAGATCTTTGGGATCATGGCCCAGTGTAAGGAGAGGTGTCGACATCTGAGCCAGGCACAGCAGGCAGCTGTGAGTCAGAGCCCGGAGCGGAAGGGACACGAGCCGGCATCCCTCAGCGCTGATAGCTGCTGCCCGGCTGGAGGCCTAATGTTAAGGAACTATAATTAGGACCCAACGGGCAGTGGAAGGAGACTTACAGCACAACCCCAGGGTCTGCATCGCTTTGACCTGAGGGAAAGACAGAAGGTGAAAATCATCTCACTTGAGGAATGTCAGCTGGCTATCTATTGCAGGAGAAGAGCCAAAGAAACAGCCAAATCCAGCACCTCTGTGCTCACAATGCCAAGTCACGTACAGCTTGTTAAAGACAAAAAGCGCTATGCTGTGACATCGAGGTGACCATCACGTGCCTATTACCAGGCTGAGAAACCCACACCTTTCTGCAGACTCATGTACAAGCACACAGACCAGACATAACTGCTTCAAAATTGATGACATTATATTTTCTTAAAAAGCAAGAGGATCAGAACGAGACTCGGCACTTCTGAGGAAGAATGGGTTCACCGCAAGGTGGCTGGGCTTCAACACAAGCACAGGACTAGTACCAGACAAGGAAAGAAGAAATAATCCTACTTAGAATGGTAGAATCATTAAGGTTGGAAAAGACCTCATCCATAGAAGTTCATCCCTAGTTTGATAGCTGCTAGCTGAGGAAAGAGAGGTGTCCTTCTGACTTAGGCAGAAGGAACAGACTGGGCAGGCCTCTTTTGGATGCAGTGAACGCACGCTGGCACTTGTTGCCACTGAAACGTGTTTAGCATGATTACAGAATTCGCTGATTTTGAGGGAGTTGTCTAATCTCCATTTTGTGTTCCTGAAGTCCTATAATAAAAAGTTCTGCTCTCATATCAACTCCAGCCTACACATAATAGACTTTTTATCCCAACACTATTAAAAAGTCTGGTGTATTTTGTCAAACATAATTAATATTAGAGTTTTAAGGTGAGATGACTCTGTTGCCTATGCAAAAGCAAGCATTTGAAAGGTTGCTCCAAAACAGGGCATGTGTACAAACTTGAACATTCACAGTAGGTTCCCAGTTTCCTACTTGTCTAAACCAGAGACCTAGAAAAGAGTCTGAGTGTGACAATTGCACATCTTCAGATAGATCTGCAGTGCCTCTAACCCTGACCTTCTACTGGATATCATTCAACCACTTCTTCTCCAGGAGAGAACACTCAGCTACAGCACAGATATGTACAACACGTCTGGCAGCAAACTACGTCATGAGATAGAAACCGTGACACAGAAGTGATCTTTTGACTCAATGAAATTCCGATTAGCTAAGTCAGCAGAGATAATTTAGGCAAACATGCAGAGATCTGATACCATCCAATAGAGACCTACAAATGCAAGCTCAAGTCAAAAGACTGCAACGACACAGTTGCCTTGGCACAACAGTGAATTCCAAATATTTCTGCATTGCCTTAGGATACAGGTCCATTAATACACTGTCACTGCCCTTCTGGCTTCTGCCAACAAATCTTTTTTACTGTTTCATACCTGCAACTTATGTTCCTAAAGCTACAATGAGTCCCAGGGCATATATGTTAAAAATCACAAACGTTTAAATACATTTTTCATATCAGAACATCTATTTGGATTGCACTTCAACCCAAGATTACTAGAATAAAAATACTCTTTACATACTATTAGTCAGCATGAGCAAAAGACAGAAGAAATAAAACCCCCTTTGATAAGAGATTAAATCATACAGGATTCTGGACTTGGTCTGACCCTCGGTTTTAAATGCTTCTTTTCACCTCTCCCCCCAGCATCACTCTCACTCGAATGAGAGAACACAGCAGAAAAGCCCTCAAGAAGCCAATGGGATTTTAATTATCTGAAATCTCTTTCATGTTTTCAATGCAAAGATAGGATGTCTGTCTGAGCTTAGCACAGCAAAAAGAAAAACAAAATTATTCAGGATACCTGTTCTAAAGGGAACCACCAGCATAGAGTGTATTGTTGGCTTTCCTGGCACAGTCACTGCACTTCGGGACAATACAGCACACCAACTCTAAACACTTAGCCTGCAGATCATCAGAATGGTGTTGGCTCAGGATGCTCTTGCTATCATTATCTCCTTGCTCTACGCAAGCCTGAGAAACTTCTGTAACAGCAATTCCCAAGCTGTGGTCTACAGGGAGCTGCCTTGCTTTCCTCCTCATTTCCACAGAAGCCTTTGGAAAGAAAGAATATGCACCAGCTTAGTTCCTGCAACATAACAAGATGAGGAGATCAGCCAGCTGGAAGCTTCCCCAGAGATTAAGCAAGAAATGAAAGTAAATCCAAAAAGCACTAACTTGAGTCCTAAAGCTGCCAGCCATAAGTAAGAAGCAACAGACTTTAACTGGAAAAAAGAAACAAGACAGCCAACTGGCCAGTCATCAGGGCAAAGAACAGAAAAAGTGAAATAAAGGAGGACAAACTCACTCACACGATTTATTTTGTCACTTCAGAGGTCTTACTGTACAGAAACAAAACTGCGACCCTCCACATTGCCGCAGGTGCGTTCACAATGAAAGAGAAGGTGGTGTCCATATGGCATTTACTCTGGCTCCTCCAAAAAAACTCGTAATAGAGCTTCAACAAATGTTGAAGAAAAAAGGCAAGTAAAGATTATGGGAACGAGATAAAATACAAATGGATTTAGCAACAGGATATCATGCCAGACTAATCCACTGTGTTTTCCCCGAAGGTAACTGGTGGTCTAGGGAAATACAGCAGAAAAATACAGCAGACAGTCTATCAAAACTGTAAGGAATCGTTTGATAAAATGGGATATCAGAAATACCCTATTACTAAAGGCAGTAAAGATGGAGACTAATTAGGCAGGTGAGGAGCTGTCTAAAAATCTTGATTTTTGTTCACAAAACCTACAGTTTTGGACTGGTCATTTCATATTTTCATTATCTTTCACAGCAGAAGAGAGAGGAATGAACAACAGAACCTGCTGATGACAAAAAGTTGGAAGGCCTCATTAATAAGAAAGCTGGGGTGTCATACAGGAAGAATGTTGGTAACTTGTGACTGGAATGACATAACCAAGATGTAATGTATCTTGAATCTGTTATTTATTAAGCCTGCCATGGGTTTTCATACAAACAACTTTCAAGCGGCAACTCTGAACAAATGAGAAGTGATTATGATGGATTTTCTTTTTCCACTTTCCTGGCAGCTTAGTGCAGACCCCGTGAATAAAGGCATCTAACACTTCAGTTTACTTATTGTGATGCAACAAATGTTCACAGAAATGCAAGTTACGCGATAGCATGAAAGCACCACTTGCCTTCACAGCACAGAGTATACAGAAGAAGGTTTAGCATTTTCTTCCATGCTAGACATAAACGTACCCATCCCGAAGCTCCACACGGCAGAACCAAAAACCAATAGGTATGTTGCATGCTCCTACTGTTTATGCTAGGCTTGTGTTCATTTACCCCTGAAGCACAGAAAACTGCCTTGAAACACAAGCTACTAGCAGTTGAAACCAGCTTGTAAAATACCTAAGTTTAGGCAACAGATCCAACAAGGCTTGAGTTCCTTGAGGTTGAACTGTAAAATCCAAAATGCCACTAAATTAGCCTGCAAAAGCATGAGAAGACTTTTGAAGTGTGGGAGAGAAGGAGAAGAGAGGCAACAGCGCATGCCAACAGGGAGAAAACTCTAGGCATTGCAGATAAAGCCCTGGGTAGGTCTATTTTCTTTTAGAGATATGAGTTTCACCTTTTTTCAAGTCAGTGGAGACATCACAGAAACCGGCAGAAGAAATCATACCACCCACACAGGATTTCTACCTTTCATTATTGTAATATCAACTCTAGGATGACTTTCTTTACTCTATCAAAAAAAAAATAAAAATAACTGTTCCGCTATTAAATTTCAGTTCAATTTTCAACTAAAAAAAAAAAAAACCATTTTAAATCCAAGATACTGTAATATAGAATTGATAAACAATGATTTCCTATCACAAACAAAAAGGCAGAAATGAAAAATGTTCCATAAAACTGCTCTTCAAAACACTCCACTTGGAGAATTAAAAAAACAGTCTCCATATGGCCTCATTCTCTTCTATGGATCTGAGTTTTGCCCAGACTATGTTTACAACATCACATCTGTCATCTCTGACTGAGCTTCCATGTGCATCACAGGAAGCTCAAGAAATCATTTGCCATAAAACTAAGTCCAATCAGAGTTCACTGGTTCACAGAGATGACTGGAATGTGTGATACTTAAATTAAAACTTGTTGGAGAAACCACAGTAAAAATGCCAACCCAAATTTCGGAAAATAGCTGGTATTCTTCGAAAAAAAAGCCAAGCGTGTACGTAGAAGGTGGGTCCTCTGATCAGAAAAAAATCTCACATGTTAATGGCAAATATTTGAGGAACAAGTCTTGCTAATTCTGGTTTCAGACCCCTCTGATGAATATTTTGTCTGCTGAGTATTCGAAAGCTAAACTAAAACTACAATGAGATCTGGAGGAATTATGTGTATTTAACAACTTAAGCATGCTATCTTTTTTCTTAAAAAAATTAATAATAAAATCGTTAATTTATGTCACGTTCTGTGAAGAATTCTTCGAAATACATGTTTACTTGAACACGAGCCTTCTAGGTTCTTCCCCTCCATCTGCTCTCTTTTCTACTATTCACTTTACTATGGGATGTGTCATTCGGGTTATTGTATTTTTGCTGTTTAGTTGAATAACAAGCCTTTTAAAACAAAAGATATGTTTTTAAACATTTCAAGATGGCTGTATACTGTTCTGAATGGAATGCAGTGCTGTGCATGTTTGGAAGGCACACTCAACCTAAAAGCTAAGAATAAAATTATTAAAATACTATTTTTCTGAAAATTAATTAGAAGATATCACAGCATTGTTTCACTCTTTAGAGTTTAATCCTAATTTTAAATTATATAATTCCAAAATACTAATAAAACAAAGCTCTGTCCATTAGATGAAGGTTTTTGAAACTAGCTCTAGTTTAGGGATCATTTTCCTAAGTAATAAAATGGATGCACCCATACGAACTCAAAAAATGTATTTAGCTCAGTATGAGTATCTGCGCAAACTTGCACTTTCCTCTTTTGTTTCATATTATTTATTTTTAAAACTGCATCACTTTATAAGGATATATTCAGCTGTGTCATCTGTCAACAAATCATGGTCTCCAGAGGAAAAGGAGAAAAGGGAAGAGGCTTGGGCTTCTCACTCTCCTAGTTACTATGAGCCTCAAAACGTTCACACTTAACTCTGCCATATGCATTATACGACCGAACTGCAGTTGCTCTGAGAAACACAGCGGTGTACTGCAAAGAATCATGAAAACAGGTAAGTCCCATTAATGTCTATGGAAACTTAATCAGTGCTCCCCCAAACAGAAGGAATGTCATATGGTTCCATTGCACCTCCTGAATGTTCCCAACAAATATCACATGCTCACTGAATAAATTTAAATTACTGGTATGTTTGAGACAATGAATTAAGTAATTGTAGTGAATTACCCAATTATCGTTATTTAAAACGTTAATACAAATTTGAATATTTTAAACTCTTACTGAATTCCTAGTGAAACTACAAACACACGTCACAGTATTCAGGAGTCTTCGCAGAAGGATCCTGCAAAGAAATCCTTTGCTGAAAAGACAAGGTGGGGAAGCAGTGTTTTAGAAAATTTGCTATGGTTTGTTTCAAATATTCTCCCTGCAATTCTCCATCTCTGGAAGACAAAGGAGGGGGGAAACGTCTCCCCATGCCAGTGTGAATCTAGCTTGTGTCTTTGTGTCGCCATGGAGACCATGTAAACACATCTGTTTTCTTTTTGCACTCATGATGGAAGCACTCTACACAGAACTCATCATTGTGAGGAACAAAAACACTACCTCCAGGCAGAAACAGAGATATCTTTGCCACAGTGACCAAAGCCGACCTGGTTTAGTTCATCTTCATCAATGATCGATGTCACTAGAAGAAAAGACCAGTGACTATAGAGTCATACCTTAAGGCTCAGGGCCTGTGTCTCTTGATACTTGAATTTAATGTTCAGTGAAAGAAGAGATATTAAGCTCATCTTGGAAGGGGAGAAAAAGAAACATAAATGGAGGGTATTCGAGGCCATCAGGTGAAATGCGACAATCTGGAATTCTGAAATGTCAATATGATATTATTATGTTGTCACAGCTGTTATACTTTGCTGCTCCTTTGTGTAGCCATAATAATTTATAAGACCTGACATAAGACCTGACAACAAAGTTTCATTGTAGAAACTATTTCATACATCCACTATTTGTCACTTCCTCTTACGTTTCCCCCAACATTTATTCATTGTCAGTTAAAGAAAGAGGAAAACACAGTGCACTCAACTCTATCAGAGTTATTGGTTCATCTGGTTAAAGACATTTCAGTTCCAGAACTGGCAAAAGAAAGCAGAAGTTTAAACCATCAGCCATTGTTTCAATAGCTGCATGTTCATCCAGCGCCTGGAGCATGTTAAGCTCTTTTGTACTGATTGTAAGAATGTCCAATGTTCCTTGTTAATAAATGAATATAACGAAGTCTATCACTCCCAAGTGTCACTGTCTGTAAATAGAGGAAATATGAAATCAAGATATCCTATTGGAACTCTAGTCCGATTTAATAAAATCATACCATTGATTTTAGAAAATATACATTTACCACAATTCATCAAGGAAAGGAAGTACAAAGAACCTGGATGTAGATAAGCATACTTGAACAACACACTCTAGTTGGATAGGACAGCAGGCTGCAAACCTATTCTGCTCCTGAGTGAAGCAGACTGATAATGTTGACTTAGATGGGACAATACACTTTGCACACGCAAAAGGACCAATTCTTGGAATTCAGTTGTTTTTTTAGTATCCTTCTTTGAAAACCCTTAAGTATGCAAGATCTATTTAAAAAACCTACTAAAAATCTGATGAAAATGAAACAGTCTTCCACTAACTTGAATGTATACTGAATCAGACGCTGAACCATTTGCACAAACACCTGCAAACCAAATGATTTATTGTTCTGCATTTAGTTTTTAAACAATAATAATCTGCTATGCATGGATAGATACAATTCTTTCCTCAGAATTTTATTCTACTGTGTTCATTTCATGTTTGTTCTCCTCTTAATATATCATTAATAAATGCTGTCACTATTTATATATAGATGTTTCCTACTAAGCTTGTAACATGCTTCATTCAATAAACTGCATAGCCATCTCCCTAGAAATAAGGTATGATTACTTCTGAAATGTCACTTTAAAGTATTTAAATTCAGTTGACAGAGAATAAAAGAAGTAACTGCAAATAAGAGCCCAAACTGAGGTTTTGTCCCTTTCAACATCAATATGTCAAATTGTCCAGAAACTCGCATGAGATCAGGGTCTGGGCACAACAGACATTTGTCTGACCCTCCTGCACAGCTAATACGGAACAGATACGTAATGTTGGGAAGCATTATGCCTTCTTGGCAAGACAACTACCAATATCAGGAGAAAGAATTAAAGTAACCACACGGAAGAAAAGAGAATTCAACATAAACTTCCTTTAAGATAACAATAAAAATGGTGATATTTATAGCTGTATGCAAAACATCAAGTAAACTTAAAACACGTGGCTTGGAACCATTTTGTTGACAGGCAGAAATGAAGAGGAGGCATGAAGTAGTAAAGTGCAGTGCCCTTGCATTCACAAAGAAACACACTGGTATGTATTTTTTGGAACTAGCACAAACCCCTCTCCACCGCTGACCTACTCCTAAACCAGACTTGCTTAAGTCTTACTTTCTTTCACAAGTCGCAGATAGAACGTGCACCTCCTGGCTTGCTGCTCTGAGGGCAAAACTATTCATGTTATACCAATTCATATTTTTAATGAACAGCACATCACATTTCAGCTTTATGCCAAACCTACTACAATTAACGTGAAATGGTCTTTTACATCAGTGGACTTCGAATCAGTCTTCAAACTCTGAGCCCAGCATGCAAGTGATGCGGGGGTAGAATGAATACCTTAGGTCCAGGAGCATTGAGGCTAATGAGAACCCCTTCTGTTCAGGTGAGAGAGAACTATCAGATTTATTTGCTAGTTTTCAGACATTCAGGCAGGTTTCTAAAAATAAGCCGTTCCTTCACCTTGCTCTCAGTTTCCTTAAGAGAAGAATTTAAAATCACATTACAAAGGTTTGGAAATGAGCTTCCATGAGCAGCAGAAGCCTGTATAGCATCCAGCTTCTGTCTAATTAGCTCAGGGAAAAAACAGAAGATGAGATTTTGCTAGTCCAACCCTAACATATTAAACATTTTTCCTTTCTAGGACAATAAAAGACGCTTTGTGAAGAATTCATACTATCGTTTCAGTGTCGGGCTTCTCCATTTAAATATCTCACAATTATTAGGTTTGTAGCTGCCATTTTCATGTTAGTTAAACTTTCACTATTTATTTTAGAAAGCTATCAGCTGCCTTGCAATAGGAACCTCCTGGGCAGGAGGAGATGTTAGCATTCATGTTGCAGCTTAAACTCTTTAATTGCTAACAAGATATGCACGATGTCCCACAAAACTTCCAGAGATATGTCAAGGAAAAGTCATCTTCTCTCGAAGGACAGGTCAGATGATTAAAGCTGAAGCCATTAGTCATTTCACAGCTTGTTTGGGTTGGCTGTGATTTTTTATGCCTTTCAGAATACTTAGCTAAGGAATTTCATGACATGGCAATACTCAAACTGAAAAAAAGCACAGTAATTAGTTCAAAGCATGTAAAGAATTTGATTTTATAATGTCAACTTTTTGACTGCATAATGCATAATAAAAAGAGTTTCCAAGTTTTTGTTTGACAAAAATGAGATTATCCATGGAGATGATGTGAAAACTTGCCCTTAAGTTTTTGCAGAGTTAGATAGAAATCAAAATGCCCGAGCTATTTTTCAATAGAACAAACATTTCTTATTGTCAAATATATGGCTGTGGAATGTCATCCTGGGGTAGAAGTCATTCATCAGTATTTCCAGTCTTCCTCTTCGGCTGCGGCTGAACAGCCTGGGCTCGACAGAGCCCGGCTCCGGGCACACACCCAGCTGGCATTCTCGGATCACAGTAGCTCTTGTCCCTTTTTCAACTTTGCTGGCAAAGCACCAGCACAGATCCCAGGGATGAATTAATCTACTGTACAAACATACCGTGGAATCTTCCCTTGGGAAAAGGGTTTACGTTCACAGAGAGCTGTCATTCTAATTGAAAGGTATATTGATGTGATATTTAATTACGATTTCCGACAGTTATTTAAAATTATTCCATAGATTTTCCAGCAAGATGGTCACTAAAAATGGCTTGCAAATATTGACAAAGAAGAACAGAATCTATATTTTCTTGATATATTTAAAGTATTTCAATATTTCAATGTTTTTCTATTTCATTTGGAGGAAATTCTAGAATTATAAAGGAGGTAAAAGGACGACAAAAACTTTTGGGCAGTGTGGATTCTTCCTTTTTCTCTCCTTATTCTCCAGTTTTTGAATGGAAACAACTGATATGTTTGCAATTCACAAATTTTAAAACAGAAAATACGTATACCAAAACACAAAAAGACTTTGTTCTCAGTCTTCCTACCCACTCAAAGTACCGATGCCTTTTCACTTCTAAACAGGAAAATTGGTACAGAAGGTGAAAATAACGGAGTAGGTCTAGAAAAATAACTCAGAATTCTAACCATTCTAACTCAAATCCATTAGACCGAGAGACAGGCTGCTCATTAATTTCAGACACACAGAATGGAAAACTCAGATTAGGGATCTCATTTAGTAGAGGAGTGCTTTTGCTGGGCAGCACTGTGCAATTAGGTACAACATTGGTAATAATCTGAAGAGTTTTTCTAACAATTGGCTGGTATTCTGAATTACGTGGTTTAAAACGATGAAACACATGTGAAGAGTGAAATCCATTATTTCCTAACAGACTTCATCACAATGGCTGTTCTCCCATATGGAAACACAGATTAGCCACACGTTTTTCATCTCCCTCCTTCCAATGTGAGCACTTTAATACAATGGGATGAGTACATCTTTGGGAATTTAGTTTTGACTCACCACAGAAGACAGCAGCAGAACACAAGAAAACATTCAGACAGAGAGAAAATTAGCCAAGTGTTAATATTGGGTGTCCAAAGCCACGAAAGGAAAGAGTGTGTTCCGAGAGCGAGTCAGGGAAAAGAACCTCAATGTCAAGGTCCTGAGCACAGCCTTCTTGCCTCTGGAGGTCTGGCTGCCTGGGCTGAAGGCCAACAGAGAGCGTAGCTAAGGGTTGCCTGTGTCTCTGAAGACATAAGCCGTAAATTCTGTGCTTGGAGATGGAGTTTCAACAGCCCATAGGACTTTTCAACCTACAAAGCCTGTTTTGTGAACCACGATCAGATGGTCTTGATTGAAGAGCTACACCAGAGTGTAGAACAAAAGTAATTTACTGGGTCTCACTGAGACTCAAATGTGAAAAAAGAGTAACTTTCAGACATGACAGCTGGTGGTGTCCCACAATGGATGATTTCTATGAGATCCATTTCAAAGCATTTCTGTCTATTTCAAAATACCTTCTCATTGCAATAAAGAGTGCGCCAAAAATCCTAATGTAAGGACACTGAAGTCAACTGATATACCAAAGTAAGGGAAGCGGATAGGTATAATGGATTTTCATAAAACAAACAGCCACTTCATTCAAGATGATTCTTGTCATCTCGTATTGTTTATAGAAATACATCATATCTTCTGTTACTTACAGTGATCCTTAAAATGCCCCATCTCTTCAATGAAGGCTATCCCCTGCTCCCAAAGAGAACATGCAGTGCGTGTAGTCTTGTGCAGACCTGACGGTACAGCTGCATCTCACCAGCTGCTGCCTGTAGGAAACCTTCCCAATGTGACTTTCTAACAAACACTGCGATTTGGAATCCTTCTGGCAGTCAGCACTATGTTGTCATCAACCTCTCCTTTTCTAAGACAGTTTTCGAATTCAAAGCCACCACTGTAGTATCAGTAATTTAAAAAACATGGCACTCCAAACCTCTGGAGGAAAGGTTCAAGTAAGTTTTTTCTGTAACGTGCCTCTGCTGAGCTTCTCTCATAGAGCAATTGGGTATGGCTTCACTGCTTGGAACAGAAACCAGAGCAAGGAAATTGTGTGTTCCATGAACGCAAGTCAGCACCGTGATTTAGATTACTGTAGACCTGGCCAGTGCAATTCTAGTTTATACTAAATCTAAGTTTTGATGATGAACATTACCCCAACAGTAAGCAACCAAATGCAACACACAATTACTATGAAGAAATAATTGATTTTGGCCTTTTGTGTACATAATAAATTCAGGTATTTAGTTGCATACACAAATATCTTCTACATCCATTTATCTTATTGTGTAATAAAACTTAATCCATCGTATAATTCACTAAACAGTTCAGAAGTATGAGGATGATGCATAGCTCCTATACAGAAGTTTTCTGAACATAAGGCTTTCAGAAATCATGAGCTAATCCCTTTTAGGGAAACAAGTACAAGAGAACTCTAGAATGGCATTTAATAGCTGTTAACCAATTTTAGATTCTTTATCCTCGGAGTTCAGAGCTTTCCTAACCCCGCCCAACAGTCCTAGTATTTAAAACATTTTTTAGACAGGCTCAAGATTCTGTATAAATAACTCTTTCCAACAAGTAAAATTCCATTTCTCCCAAAAGCAAAGTGGGTAGAAGATACATAATCACATAAAAGGGAGACCTTACCACTAGACAGCACCAGTTAGAGTAAGCAATGGGGATACCAATATGTAGTTACTGTTATCAACTCTGCAAGCCATCATTTAACTCCTTACATCACTCACATATAAAATAAGTAAAATAATAACAACACTTCTGGTTCCTAACTGAAAAAATTTAAAGGAAATAATCCCTCCTGTAAAGCCCTGCAGAATTTATTTCTCAAAGGAGTTTTTTAAAAGCAGGTTATCATTACTCACATGAAAGCACATACATAAAATCTATTACTGCTGCATCTTTTTTAGGTTATTTCATCAGTCATGAATTCTCACTGTGATGTTTGGTGTTGTGCATACTCTCTAAGGAGCCCTACCACCTTAAAGTGCATCGAGACACAATGCAAATTTTTAGGCAAGCTGGTTTTTCAGATTCTCACAAACCACAGTTCCTTTTGGGGTGCTCTATTTTTTGGGGGAGGGCGAGGAGAAAAGTGTATTGTATTTTGCAGTGACCTGCCTTTCATCTCCTCTGCCATCTTCTGGTGCAACAAGATTGTTTTTGCAGCTGTTAACCTCCCTCAGTCCTCCATTTAAATGAGTCTTGAATTTCTCAAGAGGAAACTGGGAAGCATTTAGGGTATATGAAAGTTATCCCATGGATCCAGCCAGACACCATTCATCTAACTCACGATCTTTTGTCTCAAATATAGATACAAACCAGGTAAGTCTGAATGCAACTAGTAAACTGCTAAAGTACAGACCTGATTAATATCTTCAACCAGAATTAACTGCTGACACAAGTTGTGCAACAGCAGTTTATAGAGAAGGAAGACCTCTTTTCAGTTCTTTCAGAGTCTGCAGTCAACATTCCAAAACAGCTCTGCTTTTTAAGAAACAGTTTTTATCAGTCACAGAAGCAGTAGGGAGCAAGGAGGGAAATTACAATCAAGCTAAACAAGTAGCTCAAAATTCAGGCTTCAACCTTGAGCAGATTTTGTCAGAACTGCTAAGGTTTGGCAGAAGTGCCAGTATGGAAAATTAACTAAAGAAACAGATGGGTGTACTCACTGATAGATCAACCTTTCCCAAGGAAGATCAGCTGCAACATGCATCACCTAAGACGTGATCCTGCATCTGTGCTTCATGCTGCTGAGAGAATCTAAACGGAGGTGTGAAATAAAATAAGGATACTGACTCTGACATATCACACAGATCCTTCTCTCCCCAAATTAATATTTACTAAAACAAGCTGGTCAGTGGAGACCGCATTGTGCCAAGGAAAAATTACTTCCACCTCAGTAAGCTGATGCACTCTGAACAGGACTGAGAAACAGTGACCTTGTTCTAAGTGATAGCAGAGGCTTGGGGGGGATCACACGAGAACACAGCTACTGAAAAAGCCACGCGCTCAAATATGGGAATTCAGTGCTCAGAAAAGTCCTATGACAGGCTGATCAAGCATTCACAAAGAACTAGTGCCTTGTCTCCAGTACAGAACAGCATAGGAAATGCTTTTCTGCTCTGTGGAAATCTGGGATTTAACTTTCTTTTTAACTTCAAACTGGAAAAAAAGGAAAGCAGACAAACACACCAGAAAGAGCCCAAAGTGTAAGTCTGACCAGCTGGCAGCTCGAGCCACAGACAGTTTGTAAGACCATTCACATATCATCCCATCACAGCGCTAAGTCAAATCAGAGCAGTGAAGCCCTGTGACACAGGAACTGCTGAGAAATTCAAATTGCTGGGCAAGCAGCCGAGTAAGCTCACATCAAAAAAACCAACATCAGCAGATTCAAGCTGGAACCTGAAAACCAGTGGTAACACTAATACAGAAAAAGAGAACCTTTAAAATCATCTTCCTATAAACTCTAAGCCTCTGAACAGTGAAATACAAAAATTCTGTGGCTCTGTTTTATATGTAAAATTTGGTGGGTTGTACTCAAACCAGAAAAAGTCATCCACACTTCAAAAGTTCATCAATTTAGTTTGGTATATGGAAAAGAAATACTCAAACCTAGCAGAGAAAGACCTGCAAGCAAGAGTGTACCCAGGCCTCTCACACTTGGAGAAGGGCTGAGGAGAACCCCGCCCTTCGGATTTCAGGTTTATTGTGCTCTAATTAAAGACAAATTGGATTTATAAGGAAAGTATTTCTTCCAGTTTAGAGATGAAATAAGTAGCTGAGAATTGTAACAAGAAAGTAACTCTTGATCTAAAAAAAGCTGAAGGCTAGAAAGAAAGCAAGAACTCCCTTGTTTTGAATTCCAATACATCCTTCGAAATTGGAATCCATAGCTTTCTTCAGGGCTGTTTGCTGGACAATGCATGTTGCTCGTGTTTAGTAAATCTGGGTATTGAAGCCTTTTGTGCCCCTGTAATGCGTTCGTGGCACACTTCTGTATCATCACCTTTTTCACATTTGATATGACGAGCAAAAGATAAGAGCCAGCACCTCAGCTGTTTCCTAGAACCAGGACACACTGAACCAGAGTGAACGCACAAGCCTGCTATTCTGAAACTTGAAATGGCAACCACAGAAACCGACTCATCTTTGTGTTTTCACCTGTACTACGAATACCTTGAATTATCCTTATCTCTTCAGAAACACTTAAGTGTGCCGCACATTAGATAAACCACAAATAGCATAAATAGCAAAGAGCAGACATGCTTTGCTAATTCCACAGAAGATTATTTCAGCTGCGTACCCCAAGAGATCCTGGCTACTGCAGAAATTTTGCTCAGATGGATCATCAAGTAATCTTAGAATTACTACTGATGCTATAATATTCTGCATTACAAGCATGTGGGGAAAAAGCCCTTATTGTTCAATAACATAGTTGTGGCATGGTTCACATACTGAAATAATACAAAACCACCTAGGGAACAAGCCTTGTTTAGCTCTGAAGCACCGTTGTATTAAGAGACAAATGATACAGGACTGCTGTATATCCTCAGTGCAGAAGCAGGATATATAGCTTGCTGAGAAGCATTCTTCTGTTCAAACAGTGGAAACATTTTAAGTGGGATCCTTTGGGTGCTGCTGTTCTAAACTCAATTAAAAACTATTTCCTACATCAGTTTGAATAATAAGAATAGAAGACAGTTATAAAATCCACCTGTGACACCTACTGTAGAACCACTGCAAACATTTCAGAGGACAAACTAAGAACGGAAAATTATTCTGACTAGTCAAAGTGAATCTAAACTCAAATTCAATAAAGGTAAGTGTAAAATGCTATGCACTTAGGAAGGACAAATCAGGGGGAATGCAATCTAATAGAACAGAATGAGGTACCCCTAAGTGTTAACAACCAAAAAGAACATATTGTGGTGATTTCAAGTTTACCCTCATCTAACACTGTCTGACAAGCTATTTCCTTTTTGTTATTTAGAGGATGGCTTTTCCCCTCAGTGAAATCAGCCTCTGACTTATGCCCATGTTGATCTTTCAACAGGAAAAGTAAATAAGCAAATGAAGTTACTGTGGGAACTGGGCAGAGCGCCTGCTGTATTAGAGAACACAAATGTGAGAGCTGTGGCCCCTATAACTCCCGGTTAAGTCTGTGCCTAGTTATGAAGGAATCCTACAGATACGGTAAGATCCATCTAAGCCTTTCAACCAAATAAACACAGAACACCAGGATTAGCTCCATACTTACTGTTATGCCAGCAGGTTTCCTAAACACAAAGATAACATTTAAAATTCTGCAAGCTACATATAGGTATTGTGGCCAGTTATATTATCAGTTTAATCTTTCATTGGAATCCTAGATAAACCAGCCTATTTCCACATGCAAACCAGTTACATTAACTAGTATTAAGTATTAAGCTATGTTTTCATGCCACTCCATTCCTCCTTTGATCATTTTAGGAGAACAGCATCCATTGATCTGTTCAAGACAAAAAGAGACAAATAACTCACTGAAACTTTTCAGCCTGCAGTGGTGACCAGCACTGAAACCAGAGCTCCTTCTCGTTAGCATGGAGACCGGGGGAGAAAAAGGAATTGGATATGCTGTTGCATGGGGTTTTGATACGGGAAAAACTGATTATTGCTGTTCCACTGGAAGTGGATTATTAATCTTCCTGTGAATCCACAGTACTCAAACAATGAACAAAGAAATATGGGTGCTATTTGTGATCGTATAACTCCAGAGAAAAATGTGCTCTATTTCATTGCTAGCATCCAGAATACACTCCTCTGCAGTGATTTGGCATTCAAAGGAAGTACTTGTATCTTCCTTTTTTCCCTGTGATACATTCACCCATTTTCATCGATTAGGTTTTAATTTTCCCATGTCTTCTAGTGCATTTGTGACAGTGAATGATGACATAGCAAAAATATTATTTTCTTAGCATCATAAATAGGAGGCAAATGCTTCTTTGCTCCAGATCATCACATCAATAACAATAAATTATCCTGCTAGTATATGTACTATGATGGGGGGGAAGCAACTTATTTAGAACCCATCAAACTCTCTGCTTAAGGCCCTTTTGCCATCCATCCACCCACTTCTCATTCTGTCCACTGGGAAAATAACTTAGTGAAAGCTGAAGGGATTCTCGCAAGTAATAGGGACAGACTTCAATCTTCTGATTTCCTCTTCAGCAATTATGAAGGTAGTTTAAATTAACTTTGGTATGTACAAATGTTACGCCTATGATTGTCTGGAAGCGGCACAAAACATCCTCTGAAAACTGTACTCCCCAAATTAAAAATTTAATTCTTAGCACAATGCCTACTCCAGGACAAAACGCCAGATTCCTGAAAGCCTCGGCATTCTCTCTGCTCTGCTGCTGAAGGATTGCTATTCCTAGAAGAATTCAGCTCTGTAAGATAAGTGTTAATACATTATTTCTGTAGGTCTCTAGGGCCTGAAGTTTGAATTTAATGTGAACTGAATAAAATCATTTGCTTTTTATCAGTATGGTCCATGAACCATGGTTTGAGGCCAATATGTGACTCTAAGGAAAATGAGTTTAGCTCCAACTCCCTAATCCCTGGATAAGATCATAAAATCGCCGCACATCACTCAGCACTGTTTAGCAAGAAATGCCTGCCTCTGTAGTAATAAAAAAACCCTGAATTACAGTCAGTGGCTCCTCAAAGATGATGGCTCTCGCAGGTTCAGGTGAAGTACGTGATTGTGTATGGAGAGGAGGGAGCACAGCCAATGCAGCACAATAACCTCCATTTCACATTGAGGTTTGATTTCTGGAAACCTACTCACAAAGCTACTTTCAAATAAGAGCCATATCCTTACACGCTCTCACTTAAATACACACACACACTTTTATGAATAATAATTCTGAGTCAAACTCCTGCTCTGCTGTAGGTATAATTCCAGAATAAATGTGGGAGTAGCTCCTAATGTAAATTGCAGTAATAACAAATTCAGTATGATTTATTCAGTTTATTCACATGTAAATATGGAAACTCAAATGCAGAATTGCTGAAAAAATAAGCATTTTCCATAAAATCCATAGAATTGCATAAGCTAGAGAAGGAAAAGACTCAGGTATGTAGCAGCCAAGGCATACAAGTTCATATGATTTCACTGCTACTTCAAATACTGGGGCCATCTGCCTTGATTAGATACAACTAATTTCATTAAATAGGAAATTTAGTAGCAAGAACTAAGAACAAGTAACTAAGAGCAAGCCAACAGCAAGAATGTCACTAAAATAGATAAGTATATCTAGATTTCAGCTCCCTGGCAGGCACAGATCCTGAACATTCAGCAGCAGAAACCTGATAGTGCATCTGTCCTGGCATAGAGCAGACAGAAACCAATACAACCAATTCATCTAACTTTCCCTTTTAATAGGAAAAAAACTAACCAAATGAAACATTTCTGACAATTTGATGGAATAATCTTGCATGACAAACACCCCCAAGAGAAAGCGCAGAGGGAAAATACTATGAACACAGTATTTCTTACAATTTCTTCTCAGAAGTCTGTGAGCTCCCTTAAGATTCTTTGCACAGTAAAGGATGAATTCGGTAGAAAACTCTCAATTTCTTTCTCTGAACCAAGCTTAAGTATTTTTTTATTCCATCGTGTAAGCTTTTAAAGAACCTTTCTTTTGGGTTCAATAGACTATGAACCAAACTGTCAGTTAGTAGAATGATAAAAATTTAAAGAATAGCGAATTTGTTTGACCTCTTTCTGGATAACATTTGAGTCTACATTTGTACCTTCTCAACTCCTATTCACTTGTGTTCCTATGCTCGATGTGTACATTTCCTGCCTACACGCCCTACAGACAGTGATACTGTCCACTCGAAGCATGTATCTGTTGTTGTGCCTCTCTCCAGATCTGTGATCTTCAATGAGGAACTGTGTTGATAGGCAGGAAACAAAGCTAAAGTAACCAGAGTGTGTAGGGTATGTAGACACAACTCTGATACAACTGTATCAGAGATCTTTCAGGTTAAGGGAGAAAAATACTTTTAAATCCCAGTTTTTCACAGATGGAGGATGAAAACCCTGTTACCACAAAATATATCAATTGACTTAGATATACCAAACTGTCAGTGAACAAGCATAGATGGGAAATAGTGATAATGGACTAGAAAGGAGCAAAGACTCAAACATGCAGGAATTTTTTTGAAAATTCATTTGAAAATTATAGCCAATCTTTCTAGTGTGCATTCCAGCTCAGAGAGAAACATCTGTAATGACAAGCAGTTACACAAGCAGTCATATTAACACCTCTAAAACAATTTATTCTACATTTGGTTTTGGGAACAGCAAGAACTAACTTGGTCCTGGCTAAAACTTCAGCCCCACTGAAGTTGTGTCACAGATATATTTGGATCCCGAAGCCATCAAATCTTAAGTGACAGGAAATAACTTCACAACATTCAGCTCAGCTATGGCAGCAGAACAAAAACTCCTGGGAATGAGGAATATTCTCTTTCAAATGCAAATCTATATGTAGCTGGTAAATTGTTGTCATCTGATGAAAGATCCCTCCTGCCATTCAGTGCTTGTTTCCAGTAATAAATAGGTAACTTTTCTGCATTGCCTTTTGGGATAGTTTGGTTTTATATTTATAAGGATAAGCAGAGAATGCATGTTTATTGACTTAACAGGACTGGAAATAGCAGCAAAGCTACCACTAATTCCCTGCTGTTTTAAACCAGATCCAACCAACACAGGGCAGAATATTCAGCATGACAGCCTTTTTGTCTGTGGACAGGACTGAACTGTGGAGCACAGCAACATCGCTGCAGTGCTAAATCTGCATTGGCACACAGGCAGGGCATAGTCTGGGAAAAGGACCCAAAGAAACGTCTATAAGAAACATTGACAAAAATTGCGGGGTGGGAAGATTGGACTGTGACTGTAATATCCCCAAAAATTGACAGGATGGCAAAATTTAAGCAAAAAAAAAAAAAAATCTTATTGCACACAAGAAACGTGACCCTTTGCTCTAGTTTTCAAGGTACACTTGCAGAAGTGGATATTTAAGCTCTACACGACAGGTATTCAAGGATGCAGTTATGTACCTAAGAAATGCAGAAGCCTATACGTTTTTATCATAGCTGATAAAATGGGTTTCAAAGATAATATCGATATTTGGGTCTCAGGTACACTGATCAAAGTCCTTTGAAATCCAAATGTAACACACTTGTCATGTAGACTCATAGTTCAGTGACAGCCCAGGACAAATATAGAAGACAATCCTTCAGCACAGGAGACAAGGGCAAACATAGGAAACATTCCAGAACAACTAGAAAATACTTTACACCATAAACTTATCTTTAACCGAATTGAAATGGAACCCCCCTAAACCTTGCCAACCTCTGTGTAAACACCTCCTACAAAAATATACATCAGACCATGAGCTGGCAAGCATGTCTGAATTGAATGTAATTTTTCTAGTGCACAGAGCCAGCTCTTTCCTTTTTTCCCATGTTACTGATCCTGTTGCTGCCTGATAAGCAAATTAAATTTCTCACAATTGCTAAGTAAAACGTGCAATTAGCATTCCAGCACACCAAATCGCTGCCAGCCCACTCCACTGGTTTCAGAACTAGGAATGCTCAAATAATAAATAACACTACTGATTCTGATCTTGGATGATCCCTAAAATTAGGTTGTCACACTGGTGGTACAGAAGCTGGGTTATAATTTGGAAGACAGAAACCCAGTAAACTAGAGCTTTGATGCAAAATATGTGGAAAAGGTTATTTGCCATTGGCTTGGCCAGTGTCTCTCTCTGATAAATGAGGAACAGGGAAGGAAATTCCACAAAGCTAGGGAGCTGAAATGTCTTTGATTCTTTTTCTTAATGGTGGGTCAACACGTTAAAATCTGCATGCGTTTTGCCTAGACAAAACAGTATCCTTTTAACATAGAGAATATCAGTGTGAAGTAAAGAATTAGCAATAGTTTGATATTAGTGATGTGTGTTAATAAATCTATAGTAACCAATGGAACTACCATGAGTTATACGTAACACACATGTAAGAAATAGTATTAATGAACTAAATTAATACATACAATTATTGAATGGGTGTTAAAGGATGTTTCAGAGCTATTTTCCAACATCACCTTGCAATGCCTATTGCTTCAACAGGATGGGGTAAAAGTAGGAGAACTCTTGAATTTTGTTATAATTGATTTTCCGATAGAGATGTTGTGACTGCTCAGAGGGACGGACAAATCCAAGAAGCTAACAAACTAGAGAAATATGCTAATTACACATTCACTAAAAAATTGCAAGCCAGAAACCTGGCTATAGAGCATTTTGTTCATTACAACAGAGATTTTTGTTCTTACACTGTCTTTTTTTTAAATATTGGTTTGTGTCCTCTTTGAGGACTGAGATAAAAACGCTGTGATGCACACATTTAGACTCAATGATTTTGACTTTTTAATAGTTGCATTACCTGCCCATATGTACTTGTCTGAAATCCAAAAGGTATAAAAAGCACTTTGTTCAGTAATGACTTCTTTACCTTTCTCAGCTACATTACCCCCTGAAATTAAGGTCTGCTTTTACTATATTAAAAAATAGAATATTGCATTTCTCTGTTGTTCACGAGACTAACTTTTTTTTTTTATGTTAGCTGGGTTAACATAGCAAGCGAGGTTCAAGTTTCCTCTTACTTACATTTTTGACCTCTCAGACAGTATCTTCAGAGATTTTACCTTTGCTATTAATTCATGGTTGCAGCATCCCAGATTTAAATCTAAATTTAAATCTGCAGATTGTCATATCAAGAGTGCTCTTTCTCTTGACTGTCACACTGTGTATCACAACTCACATTTTACAACAGTTCAAAGACATAGATATTTTGTTATAACAGGCCTTGACACCTAAAGCTCATCCATTAGTCCACAGTAATACTTGGAAGTAACTGAAGAACAGAAAATCAAATCTGATCTTGAAGCTCATCTCCAGAATTTCACTTCCTTTAAACTGAGTTCATTGATAAGATTAATTCATTACCATATGATTTATTAGAATGGTATTAAAGATACAATGCATTACACTGCTCTACAGGGCATAGAATCTTTCTGGACATTACATGACAAAGAGATAAAATATCAACTCAGACTTGATAGATGCTGTAATTTTACCTACAGGGCATCATTCAACTAAAAGTCGCCACCACAGCTCAGCAACAGCGATGCTAGAACTGAAAAAGTGTCCCTAGTGCACCATAATCCCGACCCTCCCAGGTTACAGTTACTCACCCTCAGGACAGGGGGTTGGAGGGCACTCTCTCACACCTCATAACAGACACACACTAGGATACAGCTTAACCTGCCACCAAGACAACTCTCCAAGGACTACCACTACACCCAGAGACACTTTCTAACGGCTTCTGCAGTAACAATTTCTTTATGACAATTTTTATGACTGCTGAGGCTCATCATGGTAAGTAGCATTAACTCTACAGAAACCCTCATAATATAACGCAGCTTTTTACAAGAAAATAGAACTGGAACTTACCAGAGTTATGATTTCAGAACATTACTCTTTGTTTCCCAAGATTTAAAGTCTTTCCTTCACTGAAAGATTGCTCCTAGTGTTGACTCCAAGTTAAGAAATGGCGACTCATTTCCCTCCTACCACTGCATTCTTTCCCAGCTGACCATCGTCAAGCACTTAACTCACCTGATGACTTTGGAAGAAAACAAGTGCAAAACAGATCAATCAAGCCAATCAGTTACTGCTCTCCTCATTTATATGCATTGAAGAAGAATCTGTCCTAGAGCTTGGCAGGAGATGTAGTTATCCTTGCATTAGCAAATGCAAGTCTGGTATTCCTTTTGATTCCTATCACATTAGCTTAACAATTCCCATTCACACATAGGGGAAGATGATTTAAGTATTCACATTGACAGGTCACAGTGTAATCAAAACCAATTTGTTACCCTTAAGGGTGAGGAACCAGAAGGTCCTTATTGCACACATGTTAAGCATACTGTTAAAAAGAAGGAATCAATAGCTTCTTTTAATAGCACGTGCTTTCTTTAAATGGATAGAAGCACTTTCTTGACATTTAATGTAGTACCAGCCACTAGTGTCATGCTGCAGCCAGTGCAATTCAAACTAATGATAGGACAATCTAATTTTATTTCAGTCAACTAAGACCCAATCTACCAAGTAATTATGTTTTACAAAGTATTTCAAGAATACTTTAAAACACTAGGGAGTTCAGAAAAACAGCATATACCCTGTCATTTCTAGTCTTTGGACTTACCAGAGCTTGTAAACGGGACAATGAAAACTAGCAATTAAGTGCTATGGAACCTAGCTAACGGGTTTATTAGTTCTCTCTATACTAAAGGTACATTGGGCCTAGGCTAACTGCTTCTCAAAGGAAACCATACTTCACAAGAAAGCAAAGCATGCTCACCCTCACCTACATATCTGACAAAGAAAACTAATCACTTTCAACTTCAGTTATAATTAGGAAGATATTTGCAGTTCTAACAAAAAAACTATGTAAATAAGATGTATTTGCAATTAGCTACAAAAGTGGAAAAATCAGAAGTTAAAGCAAAAGATTCTTTTGACAAGATTGAGCAAGAAAATGACAGGAAGGTTCTTGTATAGAAAATTTCATTTATGACATGCACAAAATAGCCCATTTGTTAATGAAATTGAATATAAGACTAAGCATAATAATTACTCAATAATGAGCAGGCAAAACAAATAAGTAGGAAAGAAATAATTTGGTTCGCCTGTGATGAATACATGATGAATACTGTCTACAGGCATGAAGTTTACAAGCGTGAATAAAGATCCACAGTATGCTTACTTGTATTGCTAAGACTGTTTCTGTAATGGACAAAAACCAAAAGATAAATATTTTCTATTGTGCCTTAAACTTTCTTAAGTAACAGCCAGAACACTAGAACTGCAACACCTCATCCAATTCACAGTTTTGTTTGCTTAGCAGAATTCCTTTTAGGTTTGTTTTCTGAACTTCTTTCACTTTGTTTTCCTACCACTGATCCAGACAGATATTTTTACACCGGCACGTACCACAGATTTTGCCAGTTTTCTGGAAGCTGACACCTACGAAGAATGTGTGAAAGTGCTTCCCCAAAGACAACTGCAAATTTAGAAAAGCACTTTTCAGAAATTGTTGGTTTTAAGAACCCAATTTCTGTGTTGGTACACTGCATTTGGCAAACCAACAGTACATATTTCTGGGAGGCAGCAACCAGAGAAACCACTCAGAAAACTCTTGGCCATCCGGACACGTTCCTGTGTGTCCAGTGAAGCTTACTGAGAGGAACAAGACTAACAGAGAGAATAATATATAGTGCAAACAAGTAGTATGGTACAGTTACTAAAGATTTACCGTTTTACCATGTTTGGCTAAATTGCAAATACATAAGAAAGGTGATTTACTCATGAAATGGTTATTGTCTGGTTTCATTAATTGGAGTGCTTGTATTAAGTCCCATGAAAATACATGAAATAGGTTTGGTTTATTTTTATTATATATAAAGTCGTGTTTTTACTAGATTGACCAGGTAAAGGAGTACGGAATTTGTAAAAGGCAAAATGTTGTGAACGAGTCATTACTTGCATTGTAGAGTACTGGTGTATGATTAAGTGTATAATTAAGTTAGCATGATTTAAGGTTGCCGTGACACATGTGTTAATGAAACTATGACAATCAACAGATATACCCTGAGTTTACTCTAAGATTATGTATAACATTCATGTAATTATCGAACATGTAATTGTCACAAAGAGAAAATGGATTCTAAGGAATTACTTTTTACAGCCATTCCCTGTGGTCACGCTGCAATGCCTGCTGTATACCCTGTTCGAGGCAAATTGTTGTGGGAGTAGGAAAGGTTCTGTCTTTTGATCCTCTCAGTAAAGGCAGCTCCTGTTTATCCTGGATTTTGCAAAAACACCACTTCCCTATAATAATTTATGCAATACTGTTCAGAGGGACAAGCAGCCTAACATTATTCACAGCCAAAGGCAGTTGAAAAGTTACAACTAAGGACAACCGGCACAAAGAAGTATAATGATTGCAGAGTTACATGCTCAGTGCTGTTTGCTAGAAGGTTGTTAATATCCTGTCTTGGTGTTCTGACAGATTCTTAACTCAGCAACAGCCTGACATGAATGTACAGACAACTCAGTCTCATGCTGTGCCTGAGGTGGAATATCTTTGCTAGATCTGGAACCTGTGGAAACTTGTCATGTCAGCACACAGCTGAAAACCAAGGTTTCAATCTGATCCCGTGGTGTGGGTATATTTACATGGTGCTCCCTTACACATCTGTAGCAGCCACACTCCCCAGACTATTCCACATCTCGGGGAGGGAACATGTTTTCCTATTGCCCAGCAGGTAACAAGTTAAATGTGTATAGATCTAAGCGCCAATAAAAAATACATTCAGTTAAGGACTGATCCAAAGGCTCCTGAGGCTGAGTTGATCTCTTCTTGTTTTGCATTAGTAGCACCCAATGTTTCCGCAACTTGTGCTGAACGGACTGATGGACAAAACACAGGTAACACAGAATTACGTCCAAATTAGATTGGGTGAAATTAGCTTGGTAACAGCAACGTATTGTCTATGAGCTTGATGACTTAGGACCCTACTGCTTCACAGCAATATGTTAAGAGCAAATTACCAGATGTAGCACAGCAACAAATGTCTGCGCATTAGCAAAGGTTACTATT
Organism: Cuculus canorus; assembly: GCF_017976375.1. Taxonomy (NCBI): domain Eukaryota; kingdom Metazoa; phylum Chordata; class Aves; order Cuculiformes; family Cuculidae; genus Cuculus; species Cuculus canorus. The sequence continues at coordinate 16,921,129 of NC_071416.1, forward strand.
TTGCCAGGGAAAACAACCACTTAAAAAGAATTCTTCCTGCTGGAAGACTGAGAACCACAGGCCATTGCGCTTTCTTGAATCTCCAAATTAGTACAGGTTTTTGTCATGTCAGTGTTCTACATCTGTTTAAACATTGCAAACATTTATGAATATTAATTACCATGTGTTTCAGTAAAGCTGTAAATCAGTTAATTAGGAACCTGTCATCATGTTTATATTGTCTAAAGGAAAATGCAAACCACAACAGAATATAAAATTAAGCTTAAATTTAATCTACAAGCACCATTTATAAATACATAGATTGGTGTACTCAGAGCCTTCACATAGGATGAGGTGATCTATTTTTTACTACTTGTCATATTTTGGTCTAATAAATAAATACAAAAGCTGAAAGATACATTGGGATGACACTCCATTAAGAGTTAGGCAAAACAACACAAGTCAAATGAACCAGTGGACCCAAGGAAATTGGTGGGTTGAAAGACGCCAGTAACTTCAGCAAGTGCTGAATTCAACAACCTGAGAATTACAGAAAATGAACCCCTAAAATGAGCAATGAAAATAAAATGTCCATAAATAAATGATATACTGACAAATAACAAAGGTTCAGCTGGGAAATATTTAACCTTGGAACTTTCCTTCATACACATCTTCTTCCAACAGCTAATAATTTCAGTGTTTTACGAATGTAGTTTGCTTTTTGTCCATACTCAGTTAATTTTGTCTCTAAACAATGAAGTCTCTTCATCACTTATGCTCTGGATCATTCATATACTCCAGCCAGCCGTACTTGTGATTTACATTCTTCCCTCACAGTTTGGGGGGAATATAGCAGACATAAATGTAGCATTGTAGAGTATGCAGCGCAAGCGTAACAAAAAGTCCTTTGAAATATTCACCTGACTCTGACCCTTTTGTAAATATTGTTTTGAAAACACTTCCAAAGCCTCCATGCAGCTGACAGCTAACACTCTAATGTCTAAAATTTTACGCATTGCTTCATGAGCAGTATCTGCATGTAAATTTTACACAGGTTTTTCCACTTTCATGCAAATGAAATAACGTAGGCCAAGTAAGTCAAAAAAAAAAGGTTAATTCCCTTTCTCACAAATTTTACCCCTTTTAGGACTATTATGATTATGTGCAACAGAAAACAATGTATAGGGTGTTTTCCGATGAGTTAAAGCCCAATTGAATTTAATGACTTTTGGGGCCATCAAGTCTCAGCTCAGTGGTCATTAATCCCCAGGAAATGCCTGGTTCCTGAAATCATTATTGCTCAATTGAAAGGATAGCAACAAACACAGTAGAAAACATATAGCCTTCTACTGGGAATGTATGAAGTACAGGCTCACATTGAGGAATTCTTTTCTTCCACACCCTCAGGCCAGGAGCTGAGAACAATCTGGGAGGGGAAATAAATCTGAGGATACAAAGAGCTTCAGCAACAAACCAGCAGGTCATAAATAAAATCCCCCCACAAATGCCACACTGTTTAGTTTTTCTTCTCTCTCATTCCCTTTTTTTTTTTTTTTAATCATTATTCGCCCTGACATGAATCCTAATTAAAATTTTACACAGTGTGTCTTTTAATTAGCCATGGCTGGAGTGGTGAAAGCTATCAATATTTAGCGGGATAATTGTACGAAATGACTTTTCAAAAATGAACAGCAGGCATGAATCCACTCAACAGCAGGGGGTTATTCAGACACACACTGTGCAAGATGGGGTGCCTCAGATAATGTCTGAGAGATAATAACGCACACAGGGAGTGACACATGCTGCCATATTTCGTGCTTCATTGGTTTTCTGCAAACAGCATTTGGCTCTTGCTGCACTCAGGACATCAGGGTTCACACAAGCATCAAGCTGGTGATTTTTATCTTTATGTTGTTTTTATTTTATGGTAAAGAGAAGGATGTGTTTAATAACAACACACACAAACAAAAGACTGAGACACAGCCATGTACGATCTAGTCTGATCATACCTTGCAGAGGCTAACAATGAACAAGATCAAGAGCAGAGCCTTTCTCTCTTCCTCTTCTTTTATGAAAAAGAAGAGAAAAAAGCTTTGCCATCCTGGCAGACTACAAAGCACTAAATTAATTTCTGTTTTGCAAATGCATGATGAATATGTACTCAGCTTTACTTTAAGATAGCTTTCTAACTGTTCAGTTCTCACATAATCTTTCTCTCCTTTCTTTTGTAAAAGAACTGGGACAGGCAAATTGCAATGTGGTGTGCTTGCTACAGCACAGGAAAAAAAAGATCAGGAAACACCTGCAAATGTTTCTTATGTGCACCAAGGAAATGTTCAGTAACATCACATAAAATTGGGTTCCGAGGCAGTTAGTCCCACATTTGCACTGTGAATAAGTCCTTGAGAAACTGTGTATTCAAGAGAAAGAACACAAATTCTCACACACAAACTCCCTATACTGAGAGCCAGACATAGAGCCCAAATGAAAGTAGCAGTGTGTACATTCAGTGAAATATCTGTAAAAAACAGCTGTTTAGTTTTAGAAGCCATGGATTAGCATGTTGCTACCAGCTGCTTGAAGAAAGGCTCTTGCTTTACTATCATTGCAAAAAGGATTCCCTCATCTCCCGCAACTCAACAGGTAGAGCAGAACATCAGTGTGTGTCCAAGGACTGATTCAATTAAATTCAAAGGGCCAAACTGGTACTGAAACTTCTGCTCATCAGCACCATGGCAGGTTGACAACTAAAAACTGACCAGATTCCATATAAGATGACAGTACCTGTACGATGTCAGCACACAAAAAAAACCTCGCAGTGTGGCAGACCTCTAAAACACACATAACTTGAGTACCTCCTGGTCTGCTCTTTTTTCTCTTTTCCTCTTTTGTAGCATGAGAGGAATGGAAATAGCCTGGGCCCACACTGCAGTATTTCAGCAGAAAGATTAACTATATCTGAGATACAGTCCATAATGCAGCATCAACCGCATCCAAGTCTTTCCCATAATTTTTACAGCCAAATCACCTATAAAACTCAGAGACCAAGACATACAGCCACACTGTATACCATCCCAACGCACTACATACCAGCAACAGAACAATTATAAAGCTGCTAATGGAATTAGATTGACAGAAACATGAGAGGTTTACGAAGCCAGACCAGTAGGAAAGACATTTTTTTGGAACATAACAGCAGTGTAAAGCGCTCAGGTTTACAGCACAGCAGCCATTCACAGTGCGATGCAGCTGATGAATTACCCCTTCACGGGCTCTGATCTAAGCCCTGAGAAGCTACAGGAGTCTCTTCACTGAATTCAATGACTACTGGAATGGGCTCCCAAACTACGTTTGTGTGCGAGCCTGGGTATCAAAAAACTTGTTCTTGATGGTGCAAGAGATTTGTTAGAGACTTCAGCCAGTTCATTTCACCCTTCTGTGCCTTAGGTTCAATTTAAACTCAGAATCACACCAGTTTTTACAACCTCCATTTAGTAGCAGTTGTAAATCTCTCTCAGATTCCTGGGAGGTCGTACACTGGTGCTAAGTATTTTTACACTAAACACATTACCATGTACAAACTTGGCATTTAATGGTTAAGCAGGAAAGAAGAGAGGCACAAAACACCCAGAGAAGGAGAAACAACACATCAAGGTATCCTAAAGTTAAAAAAAATTGAAAGCTAAACCCAAGACAATTGATTTGCCCAAGTATCTACTTTTAAACAGTTCTATATAAATACCAGAATTTACCCTTCTCTAAGCATGAATCAGATCACGATCAGAATCTGTTTTGTAAAAAGAAGAGGGACAGTGGGAGGACAAATAAGAACTTTAGGAATTTCAGTTGAGTTTCCATAGTACATCATATGGCATAGTATTTCAATGAAAACTGCTTCATTTATCTTTACAAAAGCTGAATAGATTCTTATTTGTTAAACAAAGAGCTACGTTTGGGTGTTAATTTCAGAAAAAAACAGAACCTCTCAAAGCAAGATTGAATTATGATGTTCTCATTTTAAGACAATCTAACCTCAGCCTGCAAAATCTGTAGACAGGAATGGAAGTAATCCACTACTTTAACTTTCACTGACTCTTCTAATGATACTGCATTTGTAAATTTATATTCTGTATGAACTGCATATACTGAACACAGTTAATTGAGTACTGTGTAATATGGCAGATAAAGAATCAACTGTCTCTCCTGCCAACAGTGACTCCAGAATGCAAAAAAAAAAAAAAATTTGTATGCTATGATGAAAAAGTATCCAGCGGGACAAAGAAGAGAAGCAGCATAGTTTTAATCCATATCATATTAAAAAAATACTCATCCATTTCATATTACTTAAGGGAAGGGAAAACGTTGTGGAAGCAAAAGAAACACGCTTTCTGATGAATATGATGGATACAATTAATTTAGAAAAAGCAGTTTGACATATGATTAATAGTGAAAGAGTGCTGGGTGGGGTAATTGCATTAAAATGACAATAACTATTTTGACATTCAGGCAATGGTAGAACATTGGTTTATGTGCAGTAACTCAATGTAACTCACAATGGATTGACTGTGACTGACAGGAGCATAGTAACAGGCAGTCAAAGAGGACAGGAAGACTGACTGGTACAGCAGCTATGATAAAGGAACTGGTGTCACAGGTATACAGTGTCAGCCTTAAGGAAAGACCAAGGTTAGCAGCAGCAGCAGGCTGCTCTGTGCCAAGTGTTTGAAACATGGGAAGCGCTGGCTGAGAACTGGAGTTGCAGTCGGGGCACTGCTATCAGAAACTGGCTCCTTCCATCACCATAAACCAGCACAGGAATGAAGTTCTCTGTTAGTATTTATCACGTACCTCAAGGGGCATGGCCTGGTCTTGCACGCTGGATGCATGCTCTTGTCCCCCTGGAGCTCCTACAAACCATCACCCTGACTCTTCCAACTCCCACAAAAATAAATTAGAAAATAATTACATGCAATAATCTATCTAGAGCTAGCAGCATCTGGATTGGGTGAGAACCCCAAGAGATCTTGTTACACATTCACATCACATTAATCTTGCTGCCAGTAAAAGTAATTGCTTAAGAATTAACTTGGGTATTTATAAATGCATATTACTCTTCATATAAATGAAAGCTCTGTCATTTAGTGAGCCTTACAAAGAATACAGTAACTGAAAGGACATTTGGATTAAACAAGAAAATAGTGTTGGACCCTAAGGGAATGGATTTGCTATAAGTAAAAAAAGATCTAAACACAAAGTACTACAGTGATTTATAAACTGAGTGGTTGTCTTTCTGCAATGTTTATACATAATGAACACCAAAAAACTATTGGATATTTTGAAAAAAGGGTACTAAATAGATTTCAGACAAATTAAATATGTAGCCCTGGTAATCCATGCCTAGAACAGAAAGTTTAACTGGCAGAAACACATCAATAGCAGAATAGTTGAGTTCGTTTTTCTGAGAAGGATAATGTGTGACTAAAATATTGCAATAAAAAAGACATTTAGTTGGGTGTAACAGCTGTCTGAAACCTTGGCAAGTTTGCTGTGCTTTATATAATGCAGAGCTTTCAATTTAGCTTTGCTTCCATATAGAACTGGTGTACGATGTTGATGTGATGTATGAAATTAACATAGATCTATTTCTCGTTGTTTTCCTTAGATACCAATGTGTGTCATTAGCACCAATATCTTGTGCTATGACACGTACCCTTGTTTTTTTAATAAGAAGCAAATGCATTACAAATATTTCAAAAGCAATTTACAGACCTTTAGTCTAGGAAACAGGAGAGAAAAGGAAAGTGAACTAACATTTATATCAGTTCCCCTTCTCACCTGTTTGCATAAATGGTCAGAGGGCACTGCAGGTCTGATTTCAAGGGAGAAGTTGATTAGACAGGCAGGCAGTTGTCTGTGAAAGCGACATAAGATAGGGATGGGAAAACCATCCACTGGGAATAGAAGGGAGGTGGAATCACTGATCTGTAAGTAGCCTGGAGCACCCACTGGGGAGCCAGGAACCACCATGGGCAAGCTGAAAACTAGAAAGTACTCACATACATAAGAATTAAGCACACTGAGTCATGGCACACAGTCACTGTATTCTGCAAACAGATTTACAGATGCTCCTATTCAGCCACTTCATGTGCAATTACCTGACTGGCATAAAGAAGAGTTTAGCATGCAAACTGCTCAAAATTCCTTCTGCTAAGTACAACCAAACGTATGAGTCTCTACTTATTTTTCTTTAAACTAAATCTTATGGCAAAAAGTTCCACAAGGTAAGCATCCCTCCCAAAATCCTCAAAAGGATTGACAAGGATCATTATTATGGTCACTACTTGTAGCTTGACACCTGAAAAATTTCAAGAACACCTATTGTACGCTGACTTAACTGAGGCACAGAGAAGCAGTTAATACAAAATCAAAAGTAAGTTAATGGAAGACTCCTAAGTGACTTCTTGACGACCTAAGGGCTGTACGAGTCATTAGTCCTCATTCCCTTCCCAGCGGTAAATTATTCCTCAAAGGGTAAAAAGTTAACTTTGAGCTATCGTGTCCCTGACAAGGGTAATATCCTTTATGTAACCTCTTCTATTTCCCTATCTATACCAAAAATGCTGTGTGAATCACTGAAGTCTTTAAAGAACAGAAATCCGCAGAAGGTCAAGACCTAAATGACATATTTCCCTTCAGTCTGCACATAAGTGAAAGCAAGATTTCTCAGCACAGGCTTAACAGTGAGCCCTTTAACATTTATCCTTCATATCAAACCCAATATCGAGTTACAGAAAATGTTTCAAGCATTGCCAGAAAAGAAGAAATTTCTTCTTGGAATGTATGTACTCTCTCAAATAACTGTCATCAAAATATAAAGCCGTGGAGGAAAAACACTAAACTATTCTAAGAAGTGAATTAAAAACAAGATTATGGAGGTGCAATATTTGACCAGGTGAAAATATTGTTTAACACATTAACAAGAGCTTCAACCAGTTCTGAAGATCCTACAGAAAAAAAAATATGAATAAATGCAACTAAAAAAAAAGCAAAGAATGACAAGTTTTATTTATAAAGTATTTTTAATACTCCTGGAATAATTTTTAGTAGTATATTGGTCCACTATTTCCATGCCAAATATTCTGAGAAAGAAGAACTTCTATGCTTTTACAGACATGTTTTGATTTTAAAAAACATCTTCTGGAGAGATAAATAAGACACAGAAAGCTTTCTTTATAACAGTTCATTATAATATTATCAACTATTCAGTTGCAGAGGAGCTCCAAAACTTAATGAATATCTGCGTTTTTAATATAAAGTTATGAGTAACTTTTCTCCTTCCAAATTAATATGGGAGCTTTATGCAAATTTCTGCTTTTTTTTTCCTGCCAGATCCATCCAAGAAAAGGTACAGAACTGCAGTGACTGCTCCAAGAAATTTCTGCGTATTAAGCTGTCTGTGTTGCACAGTTAGAAGAAGTACATAGAATTATATCATTTCAGGCATGCTAACTGAAACTCACTGTAGAAGGCTTGAATGACACCAGCCCTTTAGGCAGAGGTGAGTTTTACCCACTTAAAATTCCCAGGAGATTTGCAACACTGTAGGTTTCTTTCTTTTTTTATTTCAACATGATTTTAGCAGTGGTTATCTTCTAGCTTAAGGCTCAAAGCAACTTGCTAACCCCCAAAGACCAGAAAAACGTGTATCAATTCAAATAATTCCACTATAGTTTCAGTGTTTAACTGAAACAGGTATGGAAAGAGCACGTAGGGGGGATATGACAGACAGGACCAGAAGAGAACACAAACAGCACCTTCTGCTCTTTCTTCTTCACAAAAGCCATAAAATCTGAATGCACAAAGATTATGGATGAGTCAATAAAATCTGCCCTCCTTATATTTACTAGAGAACATATAGAATGCATTTTGTCCCACACAGCAGAGAGCACGCCTGTCACGTTTAATCTGTGTGGCTGCTGTGGGCTGTTGCCGAATGGTGTCACTTTTACCATCACACTATAATAAGTGCAATATCAGGGTACAAGTGTCGAACTCGGGTGGAAAAAAACCCTAGAATTGTGAAGCTGCAGATCAGTTTTCAGAACACACTTTTTATACACTCTAATTTTCTTTTCTCCTACAGATCAGAAAAATACCAAGTGAGGTAATAATAGCTTTTGACCAATAACCAGTGTGAAATTGCTGCATCCACTGAAGCCAGCGGTAACAGCTTTGGGCCTAAAAAGAGTCAAAATTTTACCAGAATTATTTATCAGAAGGAAATGAAGAAAGGAAGCAAACCAGAAACTGATAAGCAGTCCCTGAAAGTCCAAAATGAAACCTTTTCGTGCTTAGCTTCTTCCAAGTAGTTTTTACCTAAAATTTGCCTCAGATCTTGCAGTTACCCTGTCAATAATAAACAGGAGTTAGATAAACCGGCTTGGACGTAGACACAAAAGAGAAAATGCTTTCTTTTCGAAACTAGACATAAAACAGGAAAACAAGATGCTTCTAATAGGAACTGCAGGAGGGAAGGCTCTCTAATGACAGAATCATACTGCACTTGAGAGCAGGACGTACTTTCTTTCAGCTGAAGTAAGCATCTGCCAGCTCTGGTAGCATTATCATCTACTACAACTACTAAACAACAACTAATAAAATACTATTTTATTTATCCATCAGAAAAAAAGGCTCATTTTTTTAGTGTATTTCAATCACATTTGGCTGACAACAGGCAAGGGAGCTAATACACAGGACAAAATTGAAGAACAATGTCTCACGTAACTTGATGACGAAGAAAAACCCTATCACACACATACTTCTGTGAAATGGGTGCTGTTGAGTCCAACACAGAATACAGACCCCTAAACTCCGGTATCTGTTTCATCTCAGATATGAGCACAGTACTGAATTATGCTAGAAGGCACACATACCTGTGAAGCAGCAAACTTTCTGTTGTACCACGGTAGCACTCAACGAAACACTTAGGAAATAAAACCCCACGAGTCAAAAAGTAAATGGTAACACTGACTGACAGCAATTTTCTAAGATTTAACTCACCCATGTTTCACTTCTGTTGTTTTATGCACCACATGTTTGCTGTTAAGCGGAGAATTAATTTCTGTTCTTTCCCAAACTGAGTGAAAAAAAGACAATATTTATCTAACTACAAAGAACAAAATCAAAGAAAGGGAAAATAGCTGTCATAATTTAAAAAGATAAAGAAAACAATGCCAAGCACAAAAAGCACCATAAAGCACTATAAAATATGTCTTTTAAATGGCTTTGACTACTTTGACTATTTTTTTTTCCTAAGTAAAAAGCTTATTCTGCACATTACTTCTGTCAACAATACAGCAGTCATGGTATTGTAATTCTTTGTAATGGTTCACATATTCAGCAATGTTAAGATTTATTTTGCAGGTGACACAAACCAGCAGCAGAACTCTGCCTGTTGAACTAAAAGAACCACCTGATGTCATAAGACATGAGCAGATGTATAGAAACAGTAAGGCTTGGGATTTTTTTACCTAAATTTAATGTGAAACAAACACACCAACATTGGAAGGACAATATATGGGATCTGATCTTGGGAGAGCCCCTGTAGCTAATGATATGAGACAAGATGAATTTTGAAATAGAACCAAAGGTCCAAATGCCCAAATCGTTGTGAAATGAGCCCATTTGGGATCTGTCAGGAGCTGAGTGCCACACAGAACAGAGCGGCATGATCTGAAAGCCTAAAAATAAAATTACTTGAAAACTTCAAGTCACCTCCTAAAGAAATACTGTGGTAAATGCTTTGTGAGCTGTTTGATAAAGAAATGAGTCAGCTCATAAGCCTTGCACTCTGTAAAATGTGAGAAATGGCACTCCCATCAAGTGCTTTTTCACTTCACTTTTCCAGTAATTTTGGACATCATCTCCAGAACCATTATACCTGGCACAACGTGAAAGCTGTGTAAAGTGCATGTTCAGGAAAGCAGTATCTACGAGGATAAGAAACACTCAAACAAAACAGCATGAGGGTTTTTAAAACCAGCACATTTTCTCAGGACAGTGGTCCTAACAAATATTTTAAGGACAAAAATTACATCTTATCCTTCACATGATGCCAGATTTTAGGGTTGTGCACCACTCAGGGTTGATGCTGCAAGTAAGATTCTTGACTTTCTAGCCTCTGACTTGAGGGGGTCGGCCTATAATCTCCTACTCCAGAGTAGAGTACTCTGGAGTACTCTGGGCAAAATAAAGTGCAAATATGGAATTCACCTCAGACTGGGGAAATCCAGTCCTCTGCTTTTCTTGGCATACATTAGAACTACAGTCATTTACCCATTTTACCAAAGGGAGTATAGGTACATCTCCAAGTGTATCTTCTGAGAATCTGAAGCCTGATGGTTTCCTAAGCCAAGCATTATTGATGTAAATGACACAAATCCCCACTGACTAAAACATTTGCTTGTCCTCCTCTAGCTGGGCCAACAACTATTAATAGTACAGTTGTGGCAGAACAAAGCTTTAGTGTAACTGCTGATAGCCCAAGCTGAACTCCTCCAGGCGACAGACCTCCAACAATTTCACTACCAGACACTGGCCAACCCGCAATGACAACAGTGTGAATGTGAACTGTGTCACTAACTTCAAAAGGAACTGTATCAGACTCAGAGAGTTCACCAAAGAGTCAGACCTTCGGTCATCCGCTGGAGTTATTCGTTATAAGATTAATAACTGACCTGATTTTGCAAAAAGAGTTGAAATATGCTGAACATCATTTTGCTTTAAAGTGCAAGTGACACCTTTCCCCCAAACTATTAAGGATTAGATATTGCTTTTTATCGCAGAGTAAACGTTCATTTAAGCAAGAAACACGGCAGGTGCAAAAGGGGCAAGGGAAAATAGCAGCTAGGGACTGGCTCCTTCAGAATTCCGGAATGGGCTGATGACAGGTAACAGGGGATCTCAATTAAATCACCCAGGTTTGCCTTTTAAGCATAAGTATAGATGAGCTGTCATTCTACCAGCTGGAGATTTCATTTCCTAAAATAACTTCTCAAATGGAAACACTTAAGATCCACTTTGAATGCACAGCTGAGTCATGAGTGTCCTTATTCTCATTATTTCTGTCATAACGTACCATAAATTTGAAACATGCTTGAACTATTTGTACTGGGGTAGCAATAAAGTAATGGCTTTTTTTCCCCATTTGTTTCTTGCTCTTAATCCCTCTGGCGACCAGTTCATCCCATTTTTGCCTGCAAATTCTTCTGCTAGTTTATCAGTATTCTTTCTTTCTAAATGAAGCTTGTTACTTGTCTTCCTGGGGGCAATTAATTTTTTTTCTTGTTTGGTTTGCATTTAAATAAGCTATTGATTTTATTTTCAAGGTAATTTAAGGTGGGAATACAGTTCTTATTTGATAACTACCAGCCTAATGCACTTCAAGTAAACAAATGTTATGGTTTCAATTTGTTATTTTTGTCATCAAAATCGACCGAGCAGCAACGGCTACTCATGTGGTTGGATTTGGAGACTAAATGTTGTGTGAAGCAATAAGTAACGTTAATAATTCAGTAAAGTGTTACTTAAGGCTAAATAATTACTGGAGATAGGGCGTAACACACTATTGTCAGTAAAATATACCCTATAGCAGGTGACAAGAGGGTAGCTGCATAAACAAAATTAAATACCAGACATTTTTAGAGGTCATACTTTTGTTATACGAGACTAATTTCTGCTACAGGTGCAGTCTGAGGATGTCCACCCAAATGACACTGTAACGTAGCCACCAGCCGCTGGATTGCTGAGAAATCAGGAGTAGTTTGTACAGCCTGTCCTTTCCAGTACTTGAAGTTAGTCATACCCGAAAAGAGTGGAGACAAACAGAAATGAACTACCACTATGCACATCTTTAAACTCTGTCTTTTGTAGTTCAGAGTTTGGAAGCCTAAGCTGTTCACATTTTCCTAATAAGTCCCTCTAATATCCACGTCTGCCTGTAAAGCACATTTTGAAAACACATTACAATTTCTAAGACAGGTTTCTTAAACTCCCTGAGGACTTCACATGTTGTAAAATGAAAATTAACACCCTCTGCCATACCGGAACTTTATTCTGAAAAACAGTACAGCTTTTTAACCACATTTAACTACACGTTGCTCAGTTTTTCAAAGGAAAACAGTATAATACTGTACGACACTAAAGCCTGGACTAAAACAAACCCACCAGTAAGCCTTTTCAAATCTTATAGGTTAAATATCCTCTCATAAAATCATATTATTATGAATACTCATAATTTAGAATTAAAGCATCCACAATTATAGGTTGTGTTTTTTCAGTGTAAAATGTTGGAAGGCCCATGAAGAGCCAGTAAATAACAAGTGAAACAGTGACTGCAAAAGGCTGGGCACAAGATTGAGACAGAGAGCCAGCTTCATGGCTAAGGAGTGGATAGAGGGGTAACTTTCAGGAAGACCTGACAGGATTTTCAGTAAGAAAAATGAATAGGAAAAACATATCTTCAGCAAAAAGGAAAAGTGGCAAATTGTGGCCAGAGCCATCTATTAACATCTATAATGAATTAGTTCTTACTATTGAGGTATACTGCCTCGTTTCCTTTAAAGATCAAAATGTCACTGCATATATTTTTCAGTTGCTAAAATATAAATATTTGAGTTGTACAGCACCTGGAAAACGCCACGAGATTCAAATTCTGCTTCCAGTACCAGCTACTGGAAGTAACTCCCCTGGAGTTTGATTTTTGTAGCTCTTCTTAACAAAAGATCAGTTAATTTGACCAGGTTTTAACAGCATACTTGTTCAAGAGCTACAATAGACCCTGGGAAGGACAGGATCCATCAGTTACTGCTCTCGTATTATCAGCCTGTCTTCAAGGCATGGTACTACCTAAAGGCCTGTATGATACTGCTTAGCTAAAGGCTACTGCCTTGAATGTCCAGAAGGAAAAGTTGTACGAGCAGTTCCTTTTTCCTTCTCCTCATGCCTGACGTTACCGACACAGGCCAGACAGCTCTGCTCAACTGCTCCATCATCTTCCACAGTGCTGTCAGCTTATTCTGCTGCTGGATTCAAATGGCAGGTTAACAACCCACTTCTGAGAGTCTCAGCTCTTAGATTCTTGCCATTACTGAAAGTTTCCATATCTTTTTGAATTTTTCCTTCCTAGAGAGCTGAAGAAAAGCATGTAATAAGGGAAATCCCAAATATTTAATTCTTAAAAAGCAAATGAATAATTCTAGCTTTGCTTCTTTTTTAAATCTCATCACTTCGGGGAAAGAATGAGTGGGCATACTCATAAATTTTCAAGTTTTGAAGTTGGCAATACTGCCCCTTTCACTTTACTTTAGTCTTTCACACTACACTCTTCACATACATACAGAAAATGAAAAAGCTGCTGGAAAAAAAAGAAAAGAACATCCTTTGAAGCAAAATCCCAAGCTTTTAAAATAAAAAGGACATTATAATACAAAGTAATTACTGCATTCTGATATTGTAATCTGACTAGTTAGCAGCTTAAAAAATAACATTATTGTAAATAAATGCATAAAAATGTCAGCTGAGAAGCACAGTTGGCTACAAATCGGAAAGTGGTAGTGAAAACGAAATGAAAAATGATGTATCATAATGAGGAGGAATTTGGAGATTGGGCAAACTTCTAATGCTGCATTAAAATTAACTCTGCCAACAAGCTTAGATAAAAGTGACATCCAAGGATTAGAAGAGCTCTCCCCCTAGCTGCTTGATGTTCATCAACAGGTAAGAATTTGTCATGCTGAAGAGAACGTGGTCATTATGGCTGCTGTTTAAAAGCAAAAGGGAAGGAATTTGCTACTTTATGCAGAAAGGAAAATATTAAATAAATTGCAAAGCTTAAGAAGAATGTAAATTCTTCAGATGTAAGACAGAGCTTCAAAAAAAAAGAAATACCCATGAAACAGTTATGTGCCAGGTCACTGGAGCTTGCTAAATCGAGACATCCAGGTGAGGTAGCTCAGCTGATTGGGTCAGAAGTGGAGGCAACTGGTCTTACAGTGCAGAGTTTGCAAAACCCTGAGCTTTGTAAAAAAATCTTCAGGCAAAAATTTCTTTCTGTGTTTGGACAAAGAGGCTTGCCATTTTATTCGGATTCTGCCTCCAAGTTTATAGGTCCAGATAGTGACAGAAGCTGGCAACAGGGACAGGTTGAAGGACACCAACCACTGGATTTATGGAGATGCAGTGTTGCTAATACAGTAAAACAAGCCATTGCAGATGTGGCTTTGCTGCACTTCAGTAAGAGTAGGTAGCTTCTATTAGATAGACTGAAAAGCAAAAAGAAAGAAAAAGAAAAAGCTTTCTAAGGTAGTAGTAAATTTGATTGTCCTTTGATGAAAAATAGCTGAGATCACCAAGTTTCTTTTCACGGAGTTTGATCCTATCATCATCTTAGCCCTACCTGACATCTCTGGAAAACGAAAATATCTAAAAGAGAAGTAAATCTACACACTTAAGTGAATCCCCTCTTTCAGGAGAACATTCTGTTTCCTCTCGACATTTCTTCTTCTATTTGGTAACAAAAAAGCAGTAGAATTTTATAATCATACATTAAAATTTTAGAACCATTTCAATAAGTAGCTTTGATTTTTAAAAACATGAAGCCTTCTGTAGGGTCACTGACATTTAATGAATTATGAAGTGGTTCTTACAGAGCATCCCAATCTGGTTATCTTGCTAGCCTCATTAAAATTTTTCCATCTAGAATACAAATGCTTTGATAATATCTCCTTAGTCCTGTTTTCCATTTGACATCTGTCACAGAGGAATTAGTGGAATATTTTAAGATCTTTACTGGAGACAATATTCTTCACATCATTTTGGTGACATTACATGATATGCTGGTTAAATCCCATGACCGCTAGGCCCTCTAAGAAATACCCTTATCCAGTGCAGCCACTGTAAGCGTGCCATGAGTGAGCTAATATAATTATTCTACAGTGGTTTTGAAGACCAGATCTTTTGCCTAACTTGGCACACTTCATACTGTTCGTCATCAGACAAAGCTAGAATAGTTCTTCATCACAGTCTGATAGCAGACTGTAGTCACCCAATGCATTTTATTGAATTTGACTTATTCATTGTCCTTATATGTAAATAGAATACAAAAGCGAGAATATAGGTGGTAACTACGTTCACAGTACCTGGCAAGAACACTGGAACATCCTGCCTCCAAAGATATCTACAGACATCAAATCACACTTCACAGTAATTCACCACTCTACTCCCATCAGTCCATGACAAACAGATCTATGTAAGAGTGTTTCATGAAAAGAGTCGCTAATCTCCTAAAGGCAAGGGCATCAGGAGCCACACTACCTCTTCTGCCAGGTAGAGTCTGCCTAGGGGTACTTCCTTAGGCATTCAAAACCAGAAGCTCCCTCTACTGGTACAGTTGAATTACGAGAGACTGATAACGGCCCTAGATTCTGCAGTTTTAGCTCTAGCACTTCGCATGGTTACTTTTCACTTCTGCAGTATTCTTTTAATCCAAGTAATAAAAAAAAAAAAGTAGACGCAAGGCCATACAAATTTTAAATCCATTTCCTTAAAAGACCTTAAATTTCCTTAAATCTTCAGCATTTGGACTAGCCATCAAATTTTATTTAAATAATGTTTATTTCCTAGACTCTACAATGTCTTCCTAAATGCTAGTTTCATGCTTGGCAAAACCCAGTAATGCTTGCCAATAATAAGACAGCAGTATGTTATTAATATTGAAAACCAGAATCTCATGCAAATATGCTATAGCACAAGAAGCTGATAAAGGGTAGTATATGTGAAGAATTTACGCCACTAAATTGGGTGAAACATTAGTCAAGCCAAAGGGCAAAAGTACCAATTAAAATAATCTGTAAAAAGCTCAGGCAATATCTTAGATACATGAGTGTATGGTGTGCAATGATCAGTTGACCTTAAATCAAGTCATTCTCCAAACTTTGCTCCCAACAGCCAGTCAAGCAACTCAACATAGAGGGGAAAAATAATCCATTTAAAAAAAAAAATTAAAAATAAAACAAAACTTCTTGCAGTACTTTTTGCTAAATATTCTGCATTTTTACCTATAAGTGCAGTAGCCCTCGTCCACTCTTGTTAGCCTTACATTTTCAATTTCTAAACTTATCTTTCACTCTCTAAAATAAAGAGGTGTAGAGGCTATAGTTTGTTTGATCAGCAAATTTAAGCCAGAAGCCTTTTGGGAACTAAGGTGAACGATCATAGAAAAAGGTGTATGTCCAGTTTCTATAGAACAGCCAAGCTCCCTTCATCGACTCTCTCATTTGATCAACTCTCTTATTTTCTACATAGAGACCTAAGAACAGTAACTGAAGATCTCATCCTTTATAAACAACTGAAAGTTTCACCTCACTAAGTATTAGCTGAATGGAGCAGAATGCCAGTTCTCCTTCTAAAAAAATCTCCAGATGCAACAATATTTTTATCTGAAAAGGCATCTTAAAGGCATCTCTACAAATTAGAGGGGGAATGACAGGTTTACCACACTGTAACAGTCACAAGACATCAGTACAAGCATCATATCAGGCATCTCTACGGGCACCAGTAAGGGTGACTATAAAGGAAGTGCTAGTTGAGCTGCAAATCAAGAGTCAAAAGCAGAAGAGCTCTTGTTTAGTATGCCAGACTAGGAATAGCAGGGAGGTTTTGTAGACGTGGGTCATGTCTGCTTTTGTTTGGGTTTTTAGCCTGTTTTGACATGCCCGAGCTGCAACCATTTTGAGTAGATTTCCTTTCTATAAAACCCTCTGGCAATGTCATTTTGACTTCACTGTGATCTCTGCACATCTCCCGTCTGACAGCCCATTAAATGGAAAGAGCTTCAATAATCCAATCTCAAACTAGCAAAAGCACAATTAAGTATTTAACCTCAGGATGTGAAAGGCAAGGTACATTCTAGTAGTGTGTGCTCAGCGATGAAAAGCAAGTCTGGAAACAACACCAGAAAGTATATATTGAGATCTAAATAGGATCATCTCAACAGGCTTCACTCAAGTGAACTTCACAAGTTAGAACTTTTTAAAGTAATGCAATGTCTGTTCAAAATGCCCTTTAGATATCCCTTGTACAGCACAGGCACAACACATGAGCATCAGAAGTGCTGCAGCACAGGGGGTGGTAAAAACATTGCCATTTTATATATCAATAAACACTAGCTCTGCCAGATCTTGACATACTAACTGAAAAGCACTACTCAGATGAAACATGAACAGCATCATGCATTGGCCCTCAAATGCCTGAGTATGATTTGGCCCCTACCAAAATCTGTTTTGACAAAAAGCAGTAGAGCTAAATGGAAGCTTCTGTACAATCAGAGGCAAGTGAAAAAGCACAAGGGACTAGAGTATTTGGCACCAGCTGAAGTAGTTTTTACAGCTCTTCCAAACCTCTCCTAAGCGGCACACCTGGCATCCAAAGGCCTCACCTAACAACACTACAGACAAAATAATCAAGTATAGCAGGGGTGCTCAGAAAACTTCCACGGACAATATACAAAGAAGGAAGAGGTAGAACATAGTAAAATATTCTTAGGAAAGCATAAAGGAAGCATTGAGACCCTTCAGCAAATATGTTGCTTCCCATGGCTTTATGGCACTGCCTGATTATAGGACTTGAACAATGAGTAGTGCCCAGCAACAGAATTCCCTGCTTAAGTGGTTTTCATACAAAGTGAATTCCTTTAGTGCTCACAAAAGAATGACTAGGAAGGGCTTATCCGAGACTATAGCAGTTTTTAATGTCATGCTGAAGATCATTTAATACCTTATCGCATGTAAAGCTATTACATTTTAAATAGTTACTTTATTCCCTAGAAAAACAAACAATTTGTGAAATACAGTTAATCTTTCGCACAAAATCTTTCCCATTCTGATTTGAATCCTTTTGTAACATGCTAGCTAGAGGTTATGGTCATGTCCTAGATTTCACACGAAAGAGAGATGAAGACTGAATTTTTTTTTCTTAAAGATAATGACAAGTAGGATTTGCACACAGTTAAGTACTGCTTACAAGCATTTTTGTACAGAGGATATTTGCCCATGTTGAATATCGCACTAACAGACCCACACACCACTTTCCTCCAGACTGTAGAACAGAAATTATAAGGAGTGTTCACTACATGTGTCTGTGACACTGAATTCAATTTTAGCGTGGAAAAGCAAATCCTTTAAAGGTGAAATGATTTTTTCGAGATTGCACAGCAAATCATTGCCATAACCAGAATTAAGACTGAGAAGAAATTTTTTCATCCCTAACCCTCTGGACCATGGGCTTTTGTGATAAATTTTGTGACTCTACAGTTGCACAGCTCACCAGTAATTTAACAATCTTCGTTTACATGCAGAATTACTGGCAGGAAAAGGCAGAGATTATGCATCTGCAGCTCATTTCACTGCACTCTGCAAAGAGGAAAATAAGAACACAGTAATTTTATCTGCATTGGGAATTAAATTCTTTGACAATCAGTATTCATGTGTTTTGAGAGTCTGACAGTATATTTTTAAGCAACCCCAGTTAATGCTAAGATTGTTGAATAAGCTGTTCTGTCTGGAATTTACTAAAATTTGCAATTATAGATAGAAAAACTAACTAAGCAAAACAACCCCAAAAAACTTTCAGGCAAATACATCTCTAGCAACATTTCTACTCTCAAGAAATGCTTCTTCAGTTCTGTCCCAATAGCTACACAAAAGGATCCACACGCAGTGGCATTAACTGGCAGGTGATCTGTACGTCTAGAAACACCCAGACAGAAAAAATACTTTAGGTTGATTATTTAATTATTCAGATTTTCTGCTTACTGCACACATCTCAGCTCCTCAACAGAGTACCAGCAAACAGGTGGAGAAACAGACACCATAACTTTTACAGAATTCAATGTTTCCAGTTTTTTAAAAAAAACTCACAATAGCTTTGAACTGTTTCTGCACTTTAGTACTGATCTATTCTTTCTCCGCGCTCAGACTCTGTAGCCTCTAGACTACATGCAATAAAAGAGTGACCGATGTAATCTGTCTTTTATTATCATGCAAAACAACAGCACATGACAGAACCTCGATGGAGCAGTCATAAACTTCAGTTCTGCCTAGTGTTTGGAGGTTTCGTAGTGCAGTGCCAGCATGAACTAACACCAAAAAAGGTAACATCTTTCTTTCTAGAGAGACAAAAAGATGAAAAAGGGAGAGAAAGAGATAAGAGAAACTAATGAATGAAAGCTAGCAAGCAAGGCAAAAAGAAAGAAAAGAAGACAGAAATAACAAAATCCTGAAATTTACACATTAAAGTTTTTGAGTCTTCTATACATTGTGCTCTGTGCATTTCTGAGCTCAGAATGTTATAATTTCTAGTGCTATGACAAATAGATGTTTGCTATTTATGCTGATATTACTTAAAGAAATGCTACATGGTCTCCATTTTTTTTTCACTAAAGAAAATTTGCCATATTACCCATAGGACTTGATCACAATAAGATAGAGGCTGTTATCTGATAGGAATGCATTTCATTTTTTCTCAGAGATAACAGAATTCTTGGATGTCCTACTGATTATGGCAAACAGCACAAAATCCAGGCCTATTTATCAGCCTAACATTTTTTTTTTCCCCACTCATTTTTCTTCCTCCCTTAAATACAACAAAGTTCTTTAGAAACGAGCAGGTTTGAAAAGGCATCTTGGCAGATGTGAATTTGCCAAAGAATTTGTGAAAAGGAGAAGTCCCTAAGCCTGTTTTCACTTCCCAAGTCTTCCACATCTCACCTGCTTTGAGTTACAGTTTAACTCACTCCTTGTGTCTTTTCCCGAACAACCCATTCACAGGACTGATAGCTAGTCCTTAGTTCCAACAGATAGATTTGCTCAGGCTTTAATTAAGGGTCTAGCTCCTGACATTTAGCAAATAATTTGCTCTGTGACACAATGTATTTTAAAATTCAGACTGCATATCTGAAAATGACTTTTGACACGCAATAATTACAATATTTTCTATAGTTTCTCTGTTCCTCTCAAACAGTAAAAATGTCAGACAAATGAATGAGAGTGAGTGCTATGGTTATGAATAGAAATCCTAAAGAAAAAGGCATATAATTACTAGCCTTTATGATGACAACCATACCCTTTGGGAATCAAACCCAGAGCTCCTTTACATATCCTTGTCACTTTTCCAACCAAAACACTCCTGAATATTTCTGAATTTCTTTGGGATGGCTTGAAGGTTTATTTAAGGTGTACTCAATGTCAGAATCAAAGGTTTTTTCTTTGAAAGACATGATGAACAAAAACAGTCACACACAAAAATAGTAGAGGTTATGATGCTCATCTTTGCAGTTTCCTTCACATTAAGTAATTCAATGGACCCCGAAATGGAGTCATCAGTGAAGGGGTTTCTTAGCAGCCCTTTCAAACAAAACTAAACACGGCTGGCAGAGAAAACACAGTCTAGGCTGTAGTCTCAGCCTATTTATAAAATTATTATTCTGCTTTCTGGATTTGATAAAAAACACTGAGAAATACAAGTTTCACATCTACTGGCACGTATGGCAATGTTGTACTAATCACTTTTCTAACTCAGAAATCAATTCAAAGACATGGTCGGTAATATGTGTTTTGTTTGTTACAGTTGCACATATTAGCTCCATTTTAGTAAAAGCTTACACTTTATAATATTATGATGAAAGTTGTAAACTCATAATAGACAATATAAAGGGCAAAAAAACAGCAAATGTCAGAACTTTCACAACGCTGCACGTCAACCATCTCACACTCCTTAAATCATGACTGAGATCATTACCTGAATCCTGCAAAGAAAACTGTCTTTAGTTTCACAACAAAACGTCTTCCTGAATCTAACCGTAATACAATACATGACCCAGAAATGCTGGAATGAGGTCAGGTGCTAAAGCTAACACTATTGCACTTCATACAGATTGATTACCTTTCCTGAAAATCTGGGAAAATGTCTGAATTGTGCAGTATCAGCCAAACATCACAACAGTCTCTAATTTATTAACTATTCCCAGGCATATCAAGTGAAAAATCCAGGCACCGAGTTAGGAGAACATCGTAAATTACATAGGTGACGTCATTTCATTGCAATGACAAAGTCAATGACGTATGTAAAATTAATTGTATTTTAGCAGTAACATAAATCGCTTCAGAGTCTGAGCTGTGCTGTATAAGCTTATAGAGCTAATCTAGCATACAACAGCTTAAGGAGGATGCTGTAAAGGAGCCTGCTTCTTCAGAACACCATTTGAAAGCAATTAAGACTATAAACTGAAAGTAAAAATCCTTAAGAAAAAACAGAAAGCAAAGTAGTCCTTTTGACAGCCCTGCTGACTGTACCAGCTGAACTTCTACCCACAAAATGAAAATCATAGATCTGTTCCAGAGTTTCAGGTGCCACACATTTTCAAGTCACTTAATGTAACGTGAAGCATCATTGCTACAAAGAAAATACCTTAAACTAGTAAGGAAGGTTCTACTGCTATTTCCTAAACTATAAGACTGTATAACAGCAGGCAATGCACATGGGATAAAACTTCTATTCCAACTTTTTAGTAGAAAGCAAAAATACGGAATCCAGGCAACAGCTACACCTCAGCCACTGAAACAAAGTCACAGAAATACTAGTATTTGATTTTGAGTAGGACAAAACATTGGACTGCATCAGCTAATATTTATAAACGTCACCAAAATGGCATTGCCAAGAGAAGAGTGTGGAGAGATATTGCCCATTCATCACAGAGCAAGAAGAAATATTACTCAGATTTTTAGCAAAGCTACATCTTGGTATATCAGGTCTTTTGTCTTCATCCAAGATCCAGTTTCTTCTTGCCTTAAACTATACGACTGCAGTCTTGACTTCTATACTCTGGGCCACAAAGTTATAAATAAGATACTGGTTTTGTGGTGTTTGGGTGTTTTTGCTGGTAGATACAGATTATGATCCATGTTTCCACTTCTCATATAGAAAAAGATGAGCAGATAAAAAAAAAACAAATTCACCACATTGTCTAAGCAGAATGGAATGTACCTGGTGTTACGCTGATTATTACACAGGCAAAGAGCAAGACAAGATTCTTGACCCAAGAAGAGAACAATTGAGTAAAGAAATTAACAATATGGTTTGAATATGTGGTAATTTACTCAGGTGTTCCAGCTGAACTGGAAGATGTGTCAGGAAGTTGTCAGGCTAGTTGTGCTTTGAAAATTCTGAAGAATCTTCATCCGTAAGTCTGATGTTATTTTATGGCAACGATCCAAAATGCTATAGTGTAATTTCTGAGTACTGCATGCATCTGGGAAGATTGCTGGAACACATTGTCTTGATTTATGGGGAGATGGAGGTAAAGAGGTTGGGTCCAAGGGATTTGACTTAAAGACTAGGGAAAAGAAGGAGGAGTAAACAACAGATCAAGGGCAATAGTTCATGTTTCTTTTGCAATACTGCTTAGAGTTTCAATGTTATAAACTGCAATTTCAGTCACAATACTTTTGCTCATGTCAGTGAAGTGTTAAATTGTAATTTAATGTTATAAACTGAATTAAATCAGATGACAGAAAATATCACTCAAAAAAAAATAATGCTGTAGAAAACTGTTCCTTTGAAATAAATTCCAGAAGAGTTCCAAGCTGCAAAACATCCTATCTGGCAACGTCTTTCTAGACATTTAACCATCTTCCCAATATAATTCAGATCCTAACATTCCTTTTATGTTAGAAAATATGCTTACGGGCTGTCTTTTTTGCATTTTGAAGTTAATTTCAAACCTTAGACTGATAAATGCCCCTGCACTAAGTCAGTAGAAAGGCAACAACAAAGCCTACAATTAAACCGTGCCTATACAGTCTTGAACTGCTAGCAAAGAAGCAAAACTCAGCACATCTTTAAAGATATTTGAAAAAAGGCACAAATATAATCAAACAAACCTGAAACCCGTTCAGCATTCATCATCTTCTCTATCCTTTGATATTTTCAAGCAAAGGCAAAAAGTCTCATTTCTCAAAATCTTTTCCAGCACAATGATGCAATCCACTACTCTTGTAGTTCTTGCACTGCATTAGCTGCTTTCTAAACCTACACAGAATTTTTGACAAGATGATATAGGTGCGTGCTATACACACACGATTTCATTTGTATTTTGTATCATTCCTATTAAGTTGGTGCATAATTTTTATAGAAATGTTATAAATCTAAATATTTGGAGAAACAGAAAATCTATCTTGTCTGGGACAAGCACATCAAAGTAATTACAAATGTAAATACATATTTGCCCAATAAAAAATGATATTTGATCAGCAAATAAACATTCCCATACTCATCCTTATCAAGCATACATAACACATACTCTCATTACAGATTTTTTTAATATGACACTTATGATTCTACTTAAACATGTACTTTTTTGGAAATGAGTTCATATTTCATACACA
Source organism: Cuculus canorus (assembly GCF_017976375.1). Taxonomy (NCBI): domain Eukaryota; kingdom Metazoa; phylum Chordata; class Aves; order Cuculiformes; family Cuculidae; genus Cuculus; species Cuculus canorus. The sequence continues at coordinate 16,944,606 of NC_071416.1, forward strand.
AAATCCAATTAGCATATATATTGTCTGTTCAACATTTTGGCCACTATGAACACTGGAGTTCAGTAAGCTCTAGCTACACCTCTGACATACTTCTTTTTCCTCCTTTGAAATAGGGCATAACAAATGCAGAGGTATCTTGGTCAGCTCTTTGTTATATAGTCATTTTCCCATTGGCTTGTTTCCCAAAGATTACCAAATTGTAACAATCAGATGCAACCAGCTTGGGTCAAACTGATTTGATCCTACAGCCTGATATGAACAATTCTAGATTTCATTTCTAACCTCCTGATCCACACATGAGAATTTTTTTTTAATCCTACACAGATGATCTGTGGCTAGTATTAATCCAAAAATTTAATATCTCCCTTTCATTTCCATTTCTTCTTGATCAAACAGCTCCACAAAGGCTACTGGCTGTGTAACTGCGAAGAATAATACACAGAATATAAAAACTTGACAAAGATGAAATGCACAGTGAAGTTACCCTTCTGGGTCCATGAGACAACATTTTAATCATAAAGAGGACTATTTGGCTGGAATGTTAATGATAAATGTTTTAATGGATTGGGACATTTAAAATCACCTTAAAACTACAAAGACATATTTAATCCAAAAGACTGGCAGGAGATATTAAAGAGTAGTTCATGTCTTTATGTGAAAGACAGCAGGCAGTGTAAAGAACAAAACTCACCATTGCCCCCCTTTTCCCTCAGGTTTCTACAGGTGTGGACTGCTTAAGTAGAAGAATACCTACACCCACAATTACTGTGTAATGTTTTTAAAATCTGGTCCAGTAAAAAAAAACAATAAATATAAACCACAGATATACTGGTAGTGAACACTATGAAGCTCTCCATTATGTAGCTGGAAATAGGCCATATTTAGCTTTAAAGGGTTACAAGGAATTCTCTGCATAAAATGTTGTCCAGGTTAACGGCAGAACATGTTAGTTCCTGTACTTGGAAATAATCACCAAAGTTCTAAAACACCATGTACAAAAAGTCCAAATTTTGTGCTTTTTTTAAAAGACTATTTCATGTGGGGACACTCCTTTTTTTCCTGTCCTACAGCTCTGCTACAAAATTATTCTATGCCGACATCTCTAAAAGATTTTGATCTTCCACAAGACCCAGACGTGGTCCTTGGCACTTTGGGTTTCGCTTAAGATGTCATTAGGGATAACATGCCTCAGGGTCTGGTAAGAAGTGAAGGAATTTTTAACCTCTGCTGCCAGAATACATCAAAGCCCAAATCATAAGCAATAACATTACCAGTGTCTGTATTTAAGGTGCAATTCAAAAAAAAAATACAATGCAGATGAGGAAAAGGTATGTTATACAAATGGAGCTACATCAACATTTAGAAATTGAGGATCTGACCCAAACATCTCATGGTATAATATGCCACAACTTTTTTACCTTTCACAGTTGATACATCTACAGAACAAATTAGTCTATCCATGTCACAATGAAATAACATCATAAGATATTTATAGAACATAAGATACCAATACGCGAGTCCACTCTCAACAGTCTGGCCAGACTGGCCACCAGGGAGCCAGAGGTGTAATTAAATGGCTCAGCAGGGGATACTGAAAGATTGGTGGTAAACCACTAACCTACAAGCTAGGCTAGAGTACTGTAATGCAATGTAACCAGCCTCAACTCTGCAAGAGAAAGCTAGTCATTCCAAGTTAAATTATTTGAACTGAAATTTATCTCTGTTGTACCTGCACCAACCAAATGTAGCTCTGGTGTTACTACAGCACCAATGCTGTGCTGTCAGGAAAATTCTTACTGTTGTTCTAACGCATTGATGCGGTCGCTATTGAACAGTCCCGTGGAGGTGAAGTGGCTCTTAGTATGACATTAGGATTGTGAGTGAAACCTGCAGGCTGTTTAAAATGCTTTTGGGTTTTTTTTTTTTTTTAGAGGAATTTATTAGTCTAGTTTAGAAAACCGCTTCAGAAAGCTCTTATTTGGAGGTCATCTAAAGTTGGGAATTTTCTCATTGCTCTCTCCTTGCTGGAGAGGTGCAGGTTTACACTTACAAAGGAGGCATCTTTCACAGCAACTGGTACTTGAAAATGCCGCCTCCAAACTGTCTTCTCAATTTCAATGACAAACACAAACTTGTTACCTGCAGCAACTCAGCAGCCACCTAACAGTTTGCCTGCACGTACTGAGGTCGACTGCTGCTGGTAAAATAGAAGCTTTAAGAGCAAACCATATGTACTGCAAGATTACAAACCATTACGTTCTTTATGTCAAAACAGGAAGTAATTATAAAGGATAAATTACATTGTATTATGTAACTGGTAGTTGCAGTCTTTCACATGTATCTATTGTAACAATGACTCCCTTTACATACCTAGTAGTAAATGCCCAAACTCTAACGTGCTTTCAGCTTCTTACATATTAACACTATAAGTTTTGGTACATATATTTTTCAAACAAAGCTTGCTGGGTTTTGTCAGTTTTCTGTAGGTCTAGATCATACACCTAACCTAAAGATGTTAAGATTATCAATTTGTACCTTTGTGGGCTCAGAAACCACATTAAGGTTTCAAAATAAAAGTAATCTGAATTTGTCATTAAATTCGTATTTTTAAAAAACTAAACCACCAACCAAACCTACTTGCTTTTCATGGTGCCTGAATCAACACTTTAAAATAGACTACAGTTACAAATAAAATATTAAGATGGATAGAACTTGGAAAAGGAACAGTAAACAAGTTTCTATCTGGAATCAGGACAGGTTTTTCCAAAGGAAGTGCACCCAGTTTCTTCATAGTAATAGTCAAACCTTCATATAAAGGGAGAAAGAAGTCTTTACAAAAAGAAAAGATGAATACTCTAAAGAAATGTAACCTATTCAAGGCTGCAAAATCACAACTCTTGAAAGAGTCCTTTTATATGCACAGCATATAAATACATGCTTAAGACATAGGAACAGGGAGAGGAGTCGTCAAAGATTCAGACCTAGCTAAAAACACAGTGCAAGTCTCTGTGTTTCTACAGGAGGTTCATTTTTAAAGGATAATATTCCAGATCTCTTTCTTAACATCAGTTGGCACAGATGGAAGCCAAGGTGGCTGTAAGCCAGCTCTACCTCAACCAGGGATTCCCTCTTGCAGAAGAAATCTCAGCTGCCAATGCAGGAAAGCTTTATAGATCCTTTTAGTGCAAAGGAGCCAGCAGGAAAAAATTGCATGGCTTTTTTTTTGTCCACCCCATTCATATTTTGCTCTTCTTTTGTCCTCCCATATGATTCTTTTCATAATGAGTTCTGTGTTCTATGTTATTCAGTCTCTCAAATCAACAGGTGCTTCTGAAGGTTAGAATGACTCAGTGAAGGTACACTGTCCAAATAAATCAGATTGCACCCCCTCCAGAAGAAAGTGTACCTAAACTCTTTTATAGCATGAGAAAGTGGTGTCTCCAGGGAAGATCTAAAAGAGTCAGGCTATTTTTACAGGTAACAGATAAGAGACACATGAATTTCACAGATCACAATGCTAGCCTATGTGTTGATTTTTCACACAGCAGCATAAATTTGTGAACAACAAAAGGATCCTATTGCACAATGGGAATAACAACAAACCTGGGGAAACAAGAGAAAGAAATTAGTCCTACACAAAAATTTATTTTTTTAAAATGAGAAGAACATACACAGGTTCTACAGCAGACCCTGGTTTTCATTAGTATAACTGGGATTTCTCCTTTTACCTGTTTGAGATGTAAAGAACAACTTCATTACAAGGAATAAAGGAGATAGAAATTAAACAATGAGAGCTTTTCTTGGGTTGATCAATTCTTAAATGTCATGGTAAACTTGAGGAAAAGCCCCTAAGAGGTTTTTGGCAGTATGTTATGCTGAGTCCTTTGTTACTATATTCAGATAAATGTGTGAATCATAAAGCTACAAATAAGAGAGCAACTGGAAGACAAGACTTATGAACTCTAGAACGAAGTGGACTTAAACCCAACAGTCATTGCTGCTATCTGTGTTGCTATTTTCCAGAAAATCCAAAATGTCATCTGTTAAACTTTTAGATTATGCTTGAAATATATGAACATTACCGAACATTAAAAGGGCATGCAGTGTTTGCACAAAAATCCAGAGGGACTGACTTTTAGAGTCATCCTTCAAATAATGAAAAAGAGCAATCTAAAAATGCATATGCAAATAAACACAATCCAAATTTTCCGGTTTGACAACCATGTCAGCTGACCACAGCTCTTGGAACCCCCACTGCAACCTCACTTTAGCAGCAGCTGATAAAAATGGGGAGCAGAGTTGTGAGTTTTTTTGATCAAACAGAAGGAAATACAGAATAGGCGATTTATTTACGTGTTCCTATTAATCTTTGCCCACAGTAATTTTTGCCTGTTGCAATCACAAACTGAGAAATACAACAAACACAACTAAAAGGAATGTAATATAATTTATAAGCAATTCTCCTCCATATTCAGTTCTCTCATGCTTTGTGCTAAGAAATAGTTGAAACAAGCATATAACCAGTGTGCTCAAGCAATGGGGTGAAACTTCAAACAATAACTAGCTCTCAGCAGGAATATAATACAAAATGGAATGGGAATTTTATTTTTCATTATGTTCTCTTACATGCAATTTTACTGCAAAATCATCTGTCACAGATGAAAATGTTTCATTTAGGAAGTAGTACAATCTATAGTTTATGCTAAAAAAAGTCAAGAAAACATCATAAATGTCACTATTCAGAAAAACCAAATGCAGAAATTAGTCCTCCCATCCAACAGCAGGAATTAATTTGAATTTTCTTTCTAAACTCCTACTGTTTTAGATAATGTTACTATTTGTGATCCCTTTGCAATGCATTTGCTCATTGTCTTCTATGATTGAGTAGCCAGAACACCATGATTTATATATTTCAGGGCCAAACTCTGGTCTTGCGAGGGCTCAGTTCCCATACAGATTTAGGTTACAAACAGCACATGACAATTTTATATTTTCTGCAGTTATTCTTAGTTATACCGTCACAGCATAGAAATAATAATTATTATGAATGACCATGAATGTTAAAGTTCACATTCTGCCTGTAAAGATCATGATCCTTACAGCTGCTGCGCTAGGCATATTAAACTTATTTTTTGCTGTATAACTTCTGGGGATATAAGAATACTATTTGGTATACTATAGCACACCATATATTGAAAAAGGATCCTATCAGGTAACATGTATCAAATAAAAAGACCTCCAGTCCAACAGATTTACCAGGTAAAACTTTGATCCTTCTGCATAAGCCAAAACATTTTTTTTACTCTGAGAAACTTCAGCCTTCTGTGGTAACATTTCATCTGAGTCACAAATGGGTTAAAAACCAAACAATGGCCTGGGCATTTATCCCAAAGTAGTTTCTTTCATAAGAACCATATAATGAAAACCTCTGGGTGCATTTCTCATTTGCTGCTCCTGCTTCCTACAAACTGCACAGCTCAGTCCCTTCCCCCTTCATACAGGCATTCAGATTTCTCTACTCTGCCAATACAAAACTGGAAGGCAAAACCTGAGGATTCATACAATTAGGGGTTGCAGCACGCGACAAAAGTCTCATGGGAGCAGAAACTGCTTTAATCATAATTTCTTTCTATAACAAGAAAACTATTAAAATCCTTTATTTTTTCTGATGCTCTATATCAACATGCCAAGCAGCAAGAAGAGCATAGCACCAGACTGTACACTTGCTTTCCACCTAAAGAAAGGGTATGTGCAAAAAAGGAATCTGTTATTGTGATGTCTCTGTGCCAAATACCTGTTATACACTGGGCAATCCAGCTTACATCTAAAGCTGTTTGACTTCAGCCCATCTTTCAATTAAAGTCATGTTCATACAAACACACATTGTCCCAGGAAAACTGTTACCTATATCCAAATTTACAACAAAAGACAGAACATAAAAATAAACATTCAGTGCATACATTTGAGAAGAGTAAAATCCAAAAGAAATTGCACTTTTGCATATATTGTCTGTTCCAAAGCAAAAGGAAACACCTTCAAGTTATCTACCCTTGAGATCCTGGAGATTCTAAATATGGCTTCATACAAGTTGAGATGTATCTCACACACGTAAGTCTGGTTTGAGTCCAGCTATTAAGTTAAAAAAATGAAAATGGCAGCTGCTATAGAGATTTTGAATTAGAAAAGGCTAGCAGCTAAATCCAGGTGTGACTGTGGTTCAAACTGCATGCCCCAAAGGTCAGGGAGTGTTTGATTTTAGGGCTTGAACACATAGAAACACACATGGCATATAAAAGATGAAGATATTGCCTAATAACATTGGTGGTATTGAACAGTTATTGTGATAGAGACAGTGGTAATCAGTGAAACTTGAAACATTCACTGTATAACCAGAGAACCTAGACACCAAAAGACCAAGTTAAGCAGTCACTATGGTTCCTGCTTTTCCCAATATCCACAAACCTATGCGTGTGGCCTAGCCTTTACCTATGCTGTTTACTTTATTATATCTTAGATCTCTAGCAAGAAGCATGAAGAAAATGTTTAAATACAGCAAACTAACCTGTGTGATTGAAGACAGTAGCAGACCAGTGCATGCTGCTGGTGAAGAGTGAAACTCAGAGCTGACTTACAGTCCTAAAGAGTACATGCCTTTCTGCTCTTCATCTGCAAATTAGAAATCCACTGGTTACTTTACAAGTGAACGTGCAGTAGCATTGTACACACAAAAGACAACTACCAGATACTGTAAGAAAAAAATTCCCCGTGATAACTGTGCTCAATTTCTCATACATTTTCTAAGAATGCAGAAATTGCATTCTTGTTGATTGGTATTGCTTTGTAAATATACAAATAGTAGGAAAGATCCATGAACTTGTAACCAGAAAAGATGCCACATGCGTATTCGGCGCATATCAAATATTATTAGATCCATGCATGAATCTGCGTTCACAACAGTGAGTAATTCCACAGATTTCCTGTGCTCTCAGTCTCATTTTTAATTTGCCTTGTTCAAATGAAATCATCAATCATGAGACCTGTATCATATTTCATGGAATTATTTGATCTTTCCCATTAAAAATACAATTAAAGCATGTCACTTGTCTATACACATTGCATATGTATGCACAGGCATGATCTATTGGTACAATCACAACTTTCTGACTCTGTTGAAATTGCAAAGCTTCATCAGAAAGGAAGAGACAGAGAGCCCTGGCAGTTCTCAGATCTTTAGAGGGTCATTTATTGTTGCAATAAATTTCATTTTTCCATCTGAAGGGTAGAGTCTAAACACTGTAATAAAGTAATATCGAGGTATTTATTTTACTTCATTTTTTCTTCAGCCGAAATGCTAGCAAGGGAGTGTTTTTCAGCTTGGCAGGCAGCCAGCCATTTCTCAGTAAATAATGTGAACCCTGTCCCACAGTGTAAAGCTATACATCTTTTCAAAAATTCAGTCCCCTGCTAGATTCTAAGGAACTTTTGCTTACAAAGTGTGTCTGCAGAAGCTTCTACAGCAAGCAACTTGGCAGAGATTTCTAAACTATAGAAAGTTCTTTCTCCCTCTATCTCTTTTCCCCCCATGAAATGACTTTGTGTATTCTTTCTCCTTGAGGTGCTTTTCCTCAACATAACATAGATAGAAAAAAAAAGCCTTCTATGGCATAGCTAAGGTGTCTCAGGCTTTGCCCTCCAACCAGACTCTGAAATCTGCTCTGTAACATCTAGTGCCAGATTCACTGCTGTATCAAATCAGATGTGCGGTTCATGCAATTGCTCACAGCACCATCAGCAAGACTGTATTAGAACTGTGTACGCTTGGAGTACAGTGTGAGTCTACTACGCATTTCAAATTAAGAATTCTGGTTTAGTTACCAGTGGCTGATGTAAGCAGGCTCTTAAAATGGTGACTGTTGATAAATATCACTGAGATATCTCAAGCTAACAGCTGAGAAAGAGAGGATTAGTGTTTTTAGACAGCAACTGTATAAGGTACAAAGCCAGCCCCCCAATCTTACCTGAACTGAAAGCAGTCAGTGCAAGTGAATGCATCCAAACAGCTGTGTCTTGAACTGGACTGAAAAGCAAAATTCCACATTACAAAGGGATTGCAACTAAAATTAAATCCATTCTAGCTTAAATATAGAAACCAATACAATAAGTTTTGCTTTTACACATATGGAAAGTCAGAACCAAGATGCATAAGCACGCATTGGTAGCAGAAGAAGCTTGATAGCTGTGATACTTGCATCAGCACAGTAACTTGCCTTTATGGATAACACATCAAAGAAGTAACCTAACCTGTGAAAATAGATAATGAGGCTTTTTTTTACCTCTGTATCTTCTGGCACCTCCAAAAAGGAAAAGATTTACAGTCATTACTGTGACTGTACCTACCCCTTGTAGGTACCCAAACGACATCCCTTCAGCAGCCTTCACTCCAGCATTACCCCTTTACACACGCTCACTCACCTGACCCCACAGCACAGTTTGGGCTTTAAAGGCCAAACAAAGCTCAGCTGTTTAGTGGGAGGATTGCATGCTTCCCCTGAGCTGAACACAGGAGAGATTAATTAACCAATGTTTGCAAAGCCTTTTGAAACAGAAAAGTGCTCTAGAAGCTAGATTGTTATTGCAGAACACTTCCTTGTTAGCACTGGCATTATAATCCATTTCCCTTAATGTGTTCTGGATAAGAAGATAGGAAATATGAGATTGCAGTAATCAATTACCGCAGTCATCACAGAACATGGAAAAACTCACAGTTTTGATAGCTGTCTTTACACGGAAAGACTAATCTTGGAGTCAAACAGACAAGTGCCTTATCTTCTGAAATTTAGACACCTGTTTCCTTATGTACTTATTGTATCTTTTGTTGATATTGTTGGGTTTTGGTTTTTTTCCCCCTCCTCTAACAAAGTTGTTTGCTAGCACAAGGCATGGCCATGTGGGGTAGGAACATAACATTTCACTTACCATCCACTGGCATTTTCAGTGGTTGGCACTGTCCATCCATGTTTTTGTTTTCCCAGTAGTGTCAGCACCTCAGTGATATTCCAACTGGTTTCAGATCTGCAGCTTCTGAGATTAATTTGTTTGTTTAGGTAAATAAGCTACACTATATAAATCTAGGCTAGGTCTTGCAACATTTGAAATAGCACATTCATTTTCGTAACCGTTCCTGAGTCATGACTGGCACACAACCAAAATAAAACAACCTCCAGCTTTCCACAGATGATAAAAAGTGGCAACATTCCCACAAATGTGTTTTGTCTTTATAACAAAGCAACTTCTTTATGACTAAGGGTCTAAGGTATGTTTCTGATTAGTTTATTCAATTCTGAGTGTTTTTTTCCACAGGGGACTTAACGTATTTCACATGGAATAAAAAAAGAGTGTTAAAATTCAAACTGTCTTTGCACTCATATGCTGAGTTCCACTTTCATGGTTTTGGCTGGTTCACTTCAGAGAACAGCTTGCTGCAAGATCTGGAACTAAATCAATGGCCCAAATTTGCACTATTTGAATTGTAGGGTTTGTTTTTGCATTTACGCATGTACTTAATTACTGATGCTATTAATGCAACTTGATATGTCTTTATTTGGAAAAGGGCAGTTGGCAAGCACAATCAGATGTGTTGGATTGATTAATGTTAATGGATCTTCTAAGACATTAGGGATTTTAAAAAAATTGATTATTACAGCAAATGCACATCAATACTTTTAACTCTTCTGAAAGCGTCAGCCTAATGGGTCACATTTCACCCAGTTTTGTGTAAAGAAAAGTTGTGGGAAGAAAGTAACAGGGTAAGTAAATGTAACATGCACGTACAATCTCTTGTTGGAGGTGACTTGAAAGCACCCACTAAACCCAAAATTCTTAGTGCAAACACGTAGAGTGGGAATGGCAAGAGATGTTGTTTTCCTAGTTTATTGCTGTGATGAACACCTGCTGCACATGGAAACCACACCAAAATAGCTCGTGAATAGTTTTCTTGAAGTGCCAGACCCTAGTCCCATTGAACTCTCATAATTAGGCACTGCTATCTTTTTTCATGAAGAAAACATAAAGCTTTTCAGGGTGCTCTTTATCATGAACTCTGTGGAAAACTGTTCATTCTCCCTGTCTTTAGTCTCCTGAACTATAATTGCTTGCAGCTTTACCTCTGCACACACTGCCAATCTACTGTTTGACCAATTAGGAAGATCGGCTTACTCTCTAAAAGACTTTCACACAGGATCTTTGTCCATTTTAAGTCATTTGCTATGATACTTGACAAAATATACTGCGTAGTTTGTAAACTTTGTTTTAAGAAACTTCACTGCCAAGTATATGCCACTTAGTATGAAGCAGGAGAAAATACTGTTACAATGGGTAACGATTGGATGCCTATATTCAAAGATGTCATTTACTAGTTCATTTGTCATGGATAAGTAAATTCACAAAATATTATCACTGGTGCACTCAAATATGACTCTCCCAGATGTCACAGATGAAAGAATGCTTCACATGCAAGTTCAACAAGTTGCCCAAGGTCACATACCAGGACAGTAGCAAGCAAAATTACAGAAGAAAATCTCTGCACTGATGGGATGTAGATGGTCTGTCCGAAACTTTCCCTAATCACATCCATGACATACATGGTACTGATAATGTTTACATATAGAATTTGTCATATTTTTAACCTATACCAATAAGCAATAAAAACAGTAACAAGCCAGAGGAAAGAACACCTATTTTAAGAAAAGGTAAGCAGCTGCCTTCACAGTCATCATTTTCCTTTTGAAACAGAAGTCTTCACAGAGAAACCTTCTATTTTGAGACTTAAGGCATATTTTTTTTATACTTAACAGCAGTGGATTGAGACACCACTTACCTGCATAAACTTTTGGATTCTTCCAAGGCTTCTTGTACAACTGAACAAGTTTTTGGTATTTTTACTACTTCAGAGTTGCTTGCCTACGGATTGTTCTAGTTCCAGCTATCCTTTGTTTGACTTCTATACATGATGATGCAAGACCATCCTTTTATGTATATATTCGATACCTAGGAGAATTGGTTTAAGACATTAGATAGAATTTCTATGTATTAATAAAATCAATAACATTCTTAGAGTAGTAAGACAAAACTTTGTAGCGATGGTAGAAACAATAACTCATAAAATTATGATGAGCCTTCATTAGAATATATATGGGAATAACTTAGGCCTGAGAATAGCTTTGTGAGATTAATGGAAGATTCACTAGCTAATTTGTCATTCTAGTAATTATGACTATATATAAATCGTTCCTTAAAAATATCTTATAATGACAAATTCTCCCGTCAGATTTATGGGCATTCTACATGCAGACATGAGGCAAAATTTCATCCATTTGGAATGTCATAAGAAAAATCAGAATAATTTAAAGGAATTCTGAGTATTTTTGAGCTTTTTTGTAATAACAAGATAAATGTCAGCTATGTTGAGATCCTTTAATGCAAAGATAAAGCCGTCCTAGTGGGTAAGAAATGCATCTCATCTTTTAAAGTGTCTGTGTGAAGTAATATATTTTTATACCATTTAGAAGCCATTTTATAACAGCATTGGTATGGAACACAGGTGGCTGACTTTATTTCCAGAAATTATACTTTTTTATAACAAAAGGAAAGGGTCTGTGATTAATTTAGCTGCAAGACTACCCAGCTACAGATAACATACATGTCAATGAGAAAAGATAACCTTAAAATTTGCATAATAATACATCTCATATCCTGCAATCTTGCAAATCATATCTGGCCCATACTCTGATTTTAAACCCATAATTTAAACTGCTCTGTGAGAAATAAGAATCTAACAGTTACACCGAATGACAAAAATGCCTTTAGAACTTGTGTCAACACAAGCAATAAATGCCCGTCTTTTCTTTCCACAGCACGCACCTTCAGACTGTTTTGCTAACTGAAAGTTGTTGAAAGTTGAAAAGAATTTATATAATTTTCTTGACATATCTTCATAAACATATTATCCTGGAACCCGTTGGAATAAAGTTAGGTTCTTGTTCCCTGGATTTTCTGCACAGAATCAGCTGAAAATGTAGGGACCTGATTAAAAAGCATGTTCAGGGGAAGTCTGTAACGAAGGAATTATTAAAAATATCTCTTCTGGTTGATTTCTTCTCTCACAACTCTGAAGGAATGGATGGGGGGGTAAGGGAGAGCAGTAATACCCCGGGAATTGGGGCTTGGGGAATAAACTTGGGGAAAGTTTAGACACACACTGAAAACACCTATATGATTATCACCCGGGGTGCTCGCCTCCCCGCGGGCACCTGCGGCGGGCCCGCCCCCAGCCAGGGGAAACCCTCCCGGGCAGGAATGCCAGAGGCTAAAACTCGAACCCCTTAAACGGTGAAAGGGACTTTTGCCTATTTTGGAGCAGCTCCTCCGCAGGAGGTGTCTAAGAGGCCCAAACACGGATTTTAGCTCCGCTTTACGCCCGTTGAGGCAGGACGGGGCGCGTTTCTCCCCGCACCCCCCGCGCACAGCCCTGGTGGGGGAGCGGCAACGCGGAACTCACCCCAGGCCCCCCGCCGACCTGAGGCGGATCGCACCGCACGCGCGCGGCGCGGCCCCGGGCGGAGCCCTCAGGGGGGAACAGCCCCGGCCCCGCTCCTCGCGGCGAGCGGCGGCGGTGGGCAGGGGATGGGTTAAGCGCTGAGAGCTGCGGGGAGGGGGGCAGCGTCCTCCTGGAGGCGGCAGCGCTTGGAGGAGGCGCCTCGCAACAGATGGTTAAAGCCGGCTCCTCGCCGCAGCACGCTGGCCGGGAGGAGGGCGGGCGGCAGCGGCGCTGGAGCGCTCCCCGCCCGCGGCTTTCGCCCCTCGCCGCCCGGAGCAGGGGCCGCTGCCAGCCCGTCCCCGTGAGTATCGCCGCCGCCCCGCGGGGCAGGGAAGAGGGGAGGGGTGGGGAGGGTGTCCCCCCATGTCCCCCCGTGTCCCCCCGTGTCCCCCCCTGGGGCTGAGCCAGTGCCGGGGAGGCTTTAGCACCGGGGAAAGCCCCGCTGCTGTTCGCCCCAACCCTTCCCCTCAGCCCCGCCGCGCGGTGCGGCTGCCGGTGACTCGGTACCGGGCGGTGGAGCGGGAAAGCTGCGGAGGGGCCGCTCGCGAAGGCTTGGAGCGACAGGCGAGGGGCAGTGGGTGTAAACTGGAGAGGGGCGGGTTTAGACTGGACATAGGGAGGAATCTCTTCACACTGAGGGCGGTCAGACGCTGGCACAGGTTTCCCAGGGAAGTTGCGGCTGCCCCATCCCTGGAGGAGTTCCAGGCCAGGCTGGATGGGCCCTGCGCAGCCTGAGCCGGGGGGTGTCCCTGCCCATGGCAGGGGTGGAACTGGATGGGCTTTAAGGTCCCTTCAGCCCAAACCATGCTATGATCCCATTCCCTGTCTGGGAGCGGGGATGCAGGGAGGGACCTGCACAAGGTCACGCAGCGGGCTGCGCTGGGCGGGGACGCGCTGGGCTGGAGCCTCGGGGTTCGCAGCCTGCGGGGCTCTCCGGGGAGCTCCGCTCTTGGGCAGCGCCCCGGCTGGGTGTGACCCGCGAGGGCAGCGGCTGTGCCGTCCCTCTGCCTTCCTGCAGCTGCCAACGTGAGCGAGTGCATCTGTGCTCTTGCGTTTCTGTGAGTGGTGCGAAGTTCAGGAGATTAAAACCAGAAAATCTGAGTCCAAGTATGATGTTTTCACGCATACCGTGGCAGTAAGTAACGTCTTTGCTGTTAACTGTGAAAAAGCCCCTTAGCTGGTCAGGTGTCAGCTGCATTCCGGCACTGATCTGCAGTGCAATAGCTTTTATGGTCAGTGCATCAGAGATGTAAACCGTGATGGGCCGTGCTTTAGAACTCGGGCACTGGAATATAATGTGGATAAGAGTTCTCCACAGTATGCAATTGGAGTTTCAGCTCTAGATAGATGTATAACAACTCTCTCCTTCCCTCTCCCCACTCCAAATATGACTTTAATGCCTTTATGTACGCATAATCTGCTGTAGTTTGTCCCCACTAGTGTTCAGTTTCATATTGTGTGGAAGTGAAACTGACATGTGTAAGGATGTTGTTTTCATCAAACACATTATGAGTCAGTCTTCTTCATAGGACTTGATCAATCCTGGCATTTCGTGGCGTGTCCTGCACCAGTGTGACTAAAACTTTTAAGTGTGCTGTCCAAAATCTAAGCTGACCTCCCCACTGTCTTTCTCAATTTTATCGTAACTGTTTTGCGTTGTTTTGGGTTGTGAGGAAATGGAATATAAGATAAGTTTAGGAAAACGCTCAAAATATTTGTGTGAGCAGGACAGCTTAATTTTTATTCTGTATTGGGGAGTTCAGGTGAACTCTGGGCTCTCTTCAGCACAAATCCTGGAACTCAAGGCAAGGCTCCTGGCACCGTAGGTCTTTCCTACTGTAGATACTTTGTGGCTTAAATGTGAAGGGGTTTGCTTGTGTTTCTTTTAATCTCATTTGGAAAGTATAGGGTTATTCTCAAAGTATTCAATGGACAATTATTTCATCAATTTTGATATTTGAAAAAAAAAAAAAAGTTTGTTATGCTTGTGTCTTGGCTACGTAACACTTTTTCTTCTGCTTTAGATTTCTTCCATGGCTCTTATTTTGGGTAATTTCTAGCTGAAAGTGTTTGCCCTTGCTGTATAAAACTGTCTTGATTAATCTGGTCTTTCAGTACCTGATCCTCCATCATTTCTTCTAAAGGGATAGGAAAATATCTTGTAGTTTTTCTGCCTAAGTAGCTAATATTACTGTTAATTCATTAAACAATGTTAAGTTGGAATAGGTGATGCTTTGCTGTGGCTCTGTATAACATGTTTTTAAGGAAGTCTGTCTATTCCACTGTGGTGACTTCCTTTCAAACATCTGTTATGAGGATCCCAGCTGAGAAGATTTAGGGCTGTTCCTCTACAAGAATAGAAATTCAGACTGCCTTGGTGATATCAAATTTGCAAATATAACTGGTTTAGATATGAGCAAGAACACTTTCTGTTGTGAATGAGAGAAGTTATGGAATAAAGGAAATACTTTTGCTATGTATCAGGAAACTGAGTGAGGAAAATTCCTTCTATATTTTTGCTATCTGCAAGTCCTGATAATTGTTCCATTATATAGATTTTCTTAGATCTGCTTATAGATTTAATATTTTTCTTCTGGCTTCTGTGTGGTTGAAGTTCTAACAATACGGAGTTCTTTATGCATCCTCTTTGCAGTGTTATCCCTGCATGTTACCCCAGAGTTGTTACTGTCATTCAGTGGAGAGGAAGAACACTGGTCAAAAAGACAGAAGGATGTTTTTGTGGGGGGTTTTTGTCTTGTTTTCACAGCTTTAATATAAGAATCCTAATCAAATACAACTTGCTTCTGTGACTGTGAAAGGAGAAAGAGTATACAGTCTTGGGAATGGCAGTTTGCTTCTAAGGGAAGTTGAAGTACAGAAACCATAAAGCTCAATGCACACCCGAGAACTAAAGGTCTGATCCTTCTCCCACACCAAGTAATTGGTAGGAGTCTTAAAAAATGATAGGTATTAACATCAGCTGATCTTCACAATGCTTTATCGTTCAGTTTCATTTCTTCCTTTTCCACTACGCCCTTTTTGTCTGAGTTAAAAGTAATAACAAATTTATGTTGTGTTGTTATAATATTGCTAATTTGCAGCTGGAGTATGAAGTTATCTTATGCCAAAAGTAATAATGAACTGTATGAATCTTCTCTTTTTATAATGACAAGATCCTGTCATCTGAATTTAAGTCTACAGGAAGTGAACAATGAAGCATTAAATGTCCTTGTCTGTCTTGCCCACTAATAAAAACCTTTGTGCTTTCCTAGTAAGTCATGTACCTGCAATCCCCAGTGACTCTGTAGAGGACTGCTGTGAGAAGTATGAAAGACCATCTTTATTTTTCTCCCAGCAGTGTTTAAATGGACATTCCAATACCTGGTTTTGTGCACAGTATCCTCTTTCTTCTCCTTGTATTTAATCTGGGGAATAAATCTCTTTAATCCTAAAATTACTTCTGATGAATCTAGTTACATCTAGTTTACTGAGCGTAATCTAGGAAATGATATTACTTTATTGGGGAAAAAATGGTTGGTGTAAAAAAAGGAATATGTAAAAATGCCTTTACTTAAAAAACCTAGGGCCTTGCTCTTCCTTGAACTTGTTTCTTTTGCCTAAGTTATCTTAGGGAGGTGAGGAAATAGCTCAAGTATTTGAGAAAGTTGAGATTTTGTGTGTATGCATGAAGCAAGCTGAGAGCTTCTTAAGGTGCAGACTGTTGCTAGATTGTGCTGATTCAGGACCATTATTCTTTAATTACACTGGGATTTGAAATCATTTTAATACTGTAGGCTTCTGTATCTCACTGTGCCAGGCACGTGATGTGTGCCTTGAGCGTCACTTGTTGGGATTATGGGTGTTTAGTTACTCTGGGAGATACAAAGGTCTCAGAGAAAGGTTCATGATAAGGAAAGATTAGTACAAAACTAGATGGGTTACCTGATGGACTGTTTGCTTTCTTTGGCTCAGTCCTCAGTTTAGGGTGTTCTGAAGAAGCTGTTCAAGTTACTTTCTTGTAATGTTGATGTATTTGTGCTAGACAGGGAGTCAAATTCATCACCAATTTTCGCCCTTCCTGTGGTCTTGCAACCAGATGTACAGCTGGTACCTTTCAGTGGAGAAAGAACAAAAGTTTTTTCATGGATAATGTGTGCAGAGACAAATTAATTTAAAAAATGTAACTGAGTTGTGCATAGAGAAGAGTGAAAAGGCATGGCTACTGCTGAAGATAACACTGTGATGTGTTTCCTGCCATCTAATTCATTGGGTAAATCATTGGATCTTGCTGTACATCTAGAAATACCATGATCCACTTGAATTCTTTTCTGACTGCTCCAGATCTTAGCACGCTGATAGAAGTGGAGGTAGCTGTAAGACTGTAGATAAGTGAGTTCCAATTAGTGCTTATAAATCTCTATCAAATGATCTGTCACTAGTCACAATTGTCTGGCAGTCTAACTACAGCATCAAAGCAGTCTTAAAATTTTTTTTTTTTTTTGCATGTGGTATTTGCGTGGGTTATCTTCTCAGTCCTGTCTGCTGGAGAACAGACTTGGAGCCACTCAAGCTTGGTGATGATACAGGACCTTGTAGGTTCACAGTGTGATACTAATGGTGCTAAATTAGCAACATCAGCAATATTAAGTAATTTCCTCATTCATACTGTGACTTTTGTTTGGTAAAAGGATCATTAAGCCTCTGCAAACATCCTGTGTGCAGTAAAAGGTTTTGGGGACTTGACAAATGATAAATGGGAAAATTACAGGTTGTAGGAAGATGCAAATAACATTCTTTGGAAATCTGTCCTCTGGCAAGATAAAGTTTCCCTCTAAGCAATGAAGGATTCATTGTATTCTTTCCACATCCATAAAGAATGCTGGAGACTATTTTACATACTTAATGTATGTCTTGATGTTTCTTCCTTTCTTTCAGACACTACTGTTGAATTGGGATTTGTCCTGGTTTCGTTAAGCAAGTGCTCCAGCAGTGTCCTGTAGAAAAGTGCTGTTGCATTAGTTAATTTCTCCAATAATCTTCTGGATAATTTTGAATGTTGTTGTTATTATTATTAACTGCTTTAGGTCACCTTTTTAATGTTATGTGAGAGTTTAGAGTAGGGGCACAAATAGTAAGTCCCTTTCCATCAGATGACTACATGGAGTACAAACTTGCATGTTAACCGATGAATGCATTTACTGTGGCTTTAGGGGAAGTGTTAATCTAGTTTCCGATGAAACTTGTGACTTTCTTATTCTTCCTGTCTGTAGCTATATAAGGATTTGTAGTGTCAGGTTAGAGTACTAACATCACTGCTTCAGAACATAAAAGCTTCAATAATGTGATGCACTTGTAGGAACTTATTACCGAGTGTGATTCACGAGTAAATTCTCTAGCTTCCGTACCAATGTTACAAAGTGTGACTGAGTAAGGTACTTCAGCCACTGCTCTTCATCTCATTAAAGCTATCGCCAACGTTACTGTGCTATCCAACATTAAAACTGAGTTGTGAATTCATTCTGCTTTTATCTTCTAACATCACTGTAGTTTAAAAAGAACCAGAGAGACTTGATAGTTATTGTCAAAATGACACAAATAGGTTTCAGAGACTTCTAAACATTTTGCCAATCTCTGCAAGAACTCCAGTGATCCCTTATTTTTGAATCATCCCTCTGTAATCAGGTTGTACATTGTTGAGGTGTGAATACGTAATGCTTCCCATATTGTTATTTAGAAAGTGTGGTTACTTGTTAGAACACCATATCCCTACCTAACACTAAGTTCAGCTGAGTTGTGGTTTGAAAATAAATACTTTCCAAGACTTTCCCCATGTATCGGTTACCACTTAATCAAATTTCTCTACAGAGTTCCCTGAATAAGTATTCTTCTGAATCTTTTGATATATTTTAAGTATTTCTGCTCTATGTGTTAATGGAACTCCTTCAGTTGTGAAGGACTTATTTTAGCTTTGTTTCAGACCAAATTCAGTTAGCCCCGATTTCAGAGTGCCACTGCCAGGATACATATATTTATACTGTGGATTCTGTTTGTGTCTCTGGTTACGTGTTCCTGATAAAGAATAGAGGCAGTTGCAACTGAGGTGGCAGAGATGACAGCTACCTGAGATTAGATTCAACATGTTGATTTTATAGCACTTAACAGGTAGTGCAACAGCCAGCCACTTAAGTTGTAGAATTGAACCGTTTTGAAAACAATGAATTAGCAAGGACTTTGCAGAATGGGAAAGTGAGAGCCTCCAGCAGAGTTCTGAGAGGATGGGCTTAGGTGGTATATGTAAAAAAAACCGCCACGCACTCTGTACTCAGACCTTAGAAGTCTCAGGTGACTTGCTAAAGAACTGTGAAAATAATGCACTCTTATTAATATTCTTTGTCTTTTTATATTAGATTACTGCTTACTTGGCAGATGTTCCACGACTGAGAACAGTGTGGCGTGGAGGACACTGCACTAGACGTGTTCAGTCTCCCTCTCTTTGGTATGTGTTCTCTCTACATATCAAAATGTGTTGCATTTATAACAAGCGAGTTATTGGAGATGTATCTCTGAAATAACAATGAGATGCAGGAGTGTGGGGCTGGCATCAGTAGAAACCATTATTATTACAATGCAAAAAAAAAAAAATCAGCTGTTGCATTTCTTTCACTTGAAGGCTTATTTAAAATAACGTTGAACAGGCAATGTGTGAAGCTTTTGCATTCATTAAATAATTACGATGTTAAGGTAAGTGCTATAAATCCAGTGTTCGAGCCCTGAAAGTGTTTTGCCTTATGAGTTTACCTGTAGGAGACTTTCTGCTTCTTCTCAAGGCACTGAAACTTGAATTTCTGCTTTGATTCTGAGGAAGGGGACTGAGTTCCAAGAAACTTCTGAAATTCTCATACCCATTGTTCTGATATAAAAGTATGTGCATTAATGAGGAAGTATGTGCATGTCTTGCATTTCAGCAAGAGTGCTGCTGTGGAGGTTGTCTTAAAATCAGTCGTCTTTCAGTGTGGTCTAGTTTTCTAGAGACTAAAATATTTGCTTCCTGGTGCTAATAAAATTTTTCAATTCAGAAAAGTCTGAACTCCTTCATTAACAGGAAAACTTCATGTATGCTTAAAGACTCTGGGTGAGTTTCAGACTGCTGATTTTATGGGTTCAGAATAGTTGCCAGAAAGATTCCAAGTTCTGCTGGGTACAAATCTTACAATATAAAAGTCTTGAACTTACATCGGATGAAATGGACCTTAAATACATGGGCACCCAAAGGATAAGCATGAGTACCCTCTCTGAAAGGAGTTATTTAGATTTTGTTTTCAAGTGAATATTGGGTAGTATAGTATTGTGGAGGTTCAAAGAAACCCTTGTCATAGGTGAAGCCAACGCTACCAGAGGAAAATTGTGTTTGGTGAAGTTTCTTTCTTTGCAAGAATCCAGCATAGATCCAGTTTTCTCAGTTTCATCCATGAGTAGAGTAATATTTACATTTGGACAGTCAGCTATCTGATTTGCAGCCAAGATGACCTCTGCCCATCAAGTAGTGAGGCGAATTCCATTAGGATTTAGGAACTTCTTGAGCTCTAGGATAGAATTTCCTTGCCTGAAGTCTTCAATTCTGCTGTGCTTTAAGGCAGTAATTTCTGAGCACTGACTGTTTTAAGCCTCATGCTGAACAGCAGGGCCTTTTCCTCCTCTTCCATCACTGATACTTTTACTTGGATTTGTTAGGGCAGGTTCAGAGCCAGCAGCAGAATATGACTGGATTAAGAATGACAGGTGACTGATTTTTGCTTTTTCTATTATTCAAATACTTCTGAAATAATTACCTCTAGGCTGGATGCTTGGCTATTTCCAGTCCCCTGCCTATTCTTGTTTTGCTTTGAGGCAAGAAACAAGGATTTCCCTTGCATAGAGAAATGTCCAGCATAGATCAAATGCAACATCCCCATTTTGGATCTGCTGCCCCAAATCCTGTGTCCTGATTTGCCACAGATACATTGGCGTATCGGGGGAAAGGACAAAAGTGTTGTGTGTTTTGGTGATGCTGTCTGCTAAAAAGTCCAGTTAAGGGGAAGGAGGATATCACCACCATTTTCAATTGTAGTATGTCCCACTGCTATTTTCTGTGTGTTCCACTCTGCCTCCACTGTTGCTTGGATACTCCTGGGAATCTAGCCTTGGATACTCGGATACTGTTTCCCATTTAGCATGTGGATCGCCAGAGATACAGCTGCTCCGCATGGTGCAATTTAACTAAGCTAGCTCCAAATGGGATTCCTTAAGTACTATGTTAGGGACCTGAGCGGAGCGCTGCATTTACATTTTTATGGCAGACGTTGGTGCTAATGTGGTTAAATTACTTTGAGTCAGTTTGGGTATCTCTAAACTGAGCTATGGTCTGCAGAGACAGGTAGTCTGGATTTTCTATATATTCTGCACTATTGGATTTTGCTTTTAAACAGCAGCTTAATGTAGTTTCATACACTAATAAATACATTTGGATATCTGCTTAAATTTGAGGAGAGTTGAAGTATCAATAAAGTTGTATTGATTTCCCTGGAAGCAGAGTGCTCTACAAATTGGACCAATTAGGTGTCTAAATGGAATTTCAGAATTAAGCCATCTTCAAATTAGTATCTTTTTTTCTTTTAATACTGTCCTTGAAGTCTTTTGAATATGATGTCCATAGTGTTCTGAAAAGAAGTAAAACCCTGAGAGGGTATTGACTGGAAACTGGTTGAATAGTAAATTTGTCTTCAGGCAACTAAAAGATAAAATAGGTCTTTTCTGCCACTGTAACAAAACAGAAAACAATATTTTTTTTTTTTGGTGTATAAGGCAGTGTTGCAGTTGTCAACTGTTGACCCTGCCTTTACACTACAGGAATTTTGGAACTGTGAGTGAGCAGTCAAGCAGAAGCCAAGCTGAAGCAACAACTCTGCTGAATGATGGCTCAAAGCAGAAAGAATGTTATTTAATAACTTAAGGCATTGCCTGTAGAAAGGGAAAACAAAGGATTTGCAGTCCGTTCATAATTTTAGTTTCTGAAGGAGGTGTGTGCACATGTGTATGTGTGTGCACTTTACAGGTTTGAAGTTATTTAGAGAACCCAGAGAGGAAACATGGTGAAGCTAAAACTTCCAAGGCTTCCAAAGTTTTCTGTCACTACTGTGGCAGACAAGCTTCGTTACTCCCACACTTTAATTGTATATGTGAACAAATTTAATGGAGACTGTACCTGTTTGGCAAAGGAACTGTGTGTCAAAACTAGAGAAGTTATTAACACTAAATTTGAGCTCTTGATTTACATATTAGCATGTGCTAAGCTGCTTCATCCTTCAACAGCTACCTGTGGCTAAGTGCCATTCTGTGTTGCTAAACAACACAACATAAGCAGCCCTGTAGAGCAGGATTGTTGGTGCTGAGCACCTCACATCCATGCTACGTATTTTGCAGTCTTTTTCTTTATACCAATTCTAGTGTGGTGCTTTCAGCTGAATTTGAATTAACATTTGTAGTGGATTTTAAATCCAAGGTAAATCTTTGAGCTTACTTTCATGCAGAGCATCCCGTTTGTATGCTTTGAGACAGCTGTGCTGCATAAGCCGAAGTGCAGAATGCTGGGGCAGCTGTGAAGGTTGTAGTGCATGGCAGATACATTTTCATCTGAGTTACATAAGAATTTCCATTGGAATAAATCACAGTTTTC
Organism: Cuculus canorus; assembly: GCF_017976375.1. Lineage (NCBI taxonomy): Eukaryota > Metazoa > Chordata > Aves > Cuculiformes > Cuculidae > Cuculus > Cuculus canorus. Next base: position 16,966,913 of record NC_071416.1, read on the forward strand.
ACATACGTTATTTTGCACTGAAACCATTTAAGAATAGGCTCTGTTTCTTAAGAGAGCAGCAAAATCGTACCAGACATGCTAACTTGTAGAAGATACTGACTTCTAAAAGAGAAGGCAGCCAATTGATGATGTCATCAATGAAGTGAGCAAAACCATTCCAGAAAAGTTGCATTAAAAATTAGTTATGCTGACAATATGGAGATAGTTTGTTTTAATTTCTTCAGTAGCTTTGAGATGACAACAGCTGTTCAAATGTTGAAAGAGAGAACACCAGAATAACATTTTCCCCTTCCTCTGGTGGTATGGGGCCTTTTCTGCACACAAGGTGACGTGGTTTAAGTAACAAGAATGATCAAATGCCCTGGAAAATGTGACTTATGAGGAACTGAAAACTGGTGCTTAGTCTGGGAAGGACAAGACTGAGGGTGGACATGGATTTTCAGATGCATCAAATATTGTAAAGAGGAAGGGAATAATCTTTTCCTCATTCACTGGAAACAGGACAACAAATAATGACCTTAAATTTCACTAGAAATTAAGACTAAATGGTTAGAAGAGCTGTAGATTTGCAAATACGGAATTTTTTGAAAGAGGTTTGAAACCTGTGGAGATTGAAATGATAGGTAACAAACTGGCCAGAACGGCTCAGTGTAGCTGGGCATGCCTGGGAGCTAGGTGGATTGAACCATTTCCTGAAGAAACCTCTCTAGATCTAATTAGTGATGGGTAATAAAATGTTAATCTGTCTACTGTGAACAGTGATCCATGCTTTTAATTCTTGATATGCAGTGTGCAGTAGAAACAGGGTGCCACTAAAATCTTAAAGGCAGGCAGACCACAGTCGGGGTTCAGTCAAGTGAACTAAGAAGCTGATTCCTTTTTCTGTATCTGACGGATTCCAAACTATTGGAAATTGATTTTGATTTAAAACAAACCTAAACTAAGGTCCACATTTTCCAGCATGCCGATTGCCTTTATTGACATTTTCTTGTCAGCAATATAAGTTTAAGTATCTTGTTGACACTGGTGTCTAACACATATATATCACGAATCCGAAGGAATGTAGAAGTTGGGTGGTGTAGTATTAAGTGAATTTCTGTTATGCTTTTAAATTAAAAAAAGCAACAAAACTGAAATCTGAAGTAAAAGTTGAAAGCTTCATGGGTAAAAGCATTTAAATGGCTTTCAAATGTCTGTTCTCTTGTAAAATGCATTCCAGAAGTTGATTTTAAAAATCCACTCTGCGGATTTGTCTTAGTGACTCAGTTCACTTGACTACTGATTACACATTTATTTTACTTTTATTTGTTGGTGAGAGAGTCTCTGTTAGAATTAGCTAAACCCATTTGCAGATCAAGATTTAAAAATGCTGAACCGTAATATGCCAGTTTCTATAATCTTGAGTTCTCCTACTCACTATCCCTTCCTTATATGCTAAAAGAAAATGATCTGTCTAATTTTGGTTTATTTTGCACAGCACAAACTAAGATTGTTACGTCCGAGTCAATTCTAATGAAATATTTGAGCATGTGTCAGGTTCCCAGAAAATTGTATTGTGTAGTCCAGCACTTCACTATTCTGACAAGCTGAAGAAACGTTTCCAGTAGAGGAATCAATAAGAAGCAATGAATCCATGGGAAGGGGGGGGGGGGGGAGAGGAACAAAGGCCAAAGTATTGTCTTGTATGAATTAGACTTAATTTTTTTGAGTGAACTCAGGTTGCCTCTAGAAAGATTATAACCTAGAATAGCCCCTGACGTTGCAACCCAGTGTTCAACTTGTTTGTTGTATTCGCCTTCTGTGTTTGGCTGACATGTGGAAAGATCAGCAGCTGGGGAAGTAACTTCCCCTGAACCTTTGATCCCAGATTTTGTTGCTGCTGCTCAATCTTGGTAGGAGTTATCTCACTTTCTTGTACAGCAGCCTCAGGAAGAGTAACTGTCAGACTTCTGTAGTTTAAATGTATCTTTAGTGTTGCATGGTGTTCTGAAGGAAATAGTCCAAGTTTACTTGTTCCATTATACTATCTTTTGTTGAAGGAAAAATGTTGAACTTTATATTATCCTCTTTCCTTTGTGAGCAAGTGTTCTGTGGAAACGGCTGATAAACAAGTTACTGCACATGAAGTGAAAACATCTGAAGATGATGTCAACTGTCCTTTGTGATAGGAGTCTTAAATACAGTTCCAAGGTGAAACTATTTACTGCAGATCTGAACTTGTCATTGTATTTCTAAAGTAGGATCTGATCACTAGGTTATTGTAATCCTATTCTTGGCACGTAAGTTGCAGAAAATAATCGGGCTGAGATCAAAATCACTTTCTATACAATGTAGTTCACTACAAGTTCTTCAGAGAAGTCAAGGTTTAGACTTCTACTCCAATAATTTAATTTGCCTTTGCTTCTTTAGGTTAACTTGTCTTGTGTGAAAGTGGTTGGTCTCTTTAAAGGATAGTGAAAGAGATTGGTAGCTCAAAGTGGCTGCCATGGCATCCTGTGTTCATATTTATGTAGTTGAGAATGGGGAAACATTATGCATTTCTGCCTTACTAAACAGGGCAGAATTGTCATGTATTTTATTGGTCTACTTCTAAAATATCTGTTTAAGGATCTCAAAGTAAAAATAGTACTGGGAGCACTGAAGATAAAAAACACTCTGGTCTAATTCAGAATTCTCATTCTCAGGCAGTCGCAAAGATCTGTCAAGCTTAGTGTTTTCTCTCTGGTTGCAGCCAAAAATAGACACTGAAGTGTGTAAGAATGCAAATGTAGAGAGGTATGCTATTGAGAAGTCCCTCTGGCTCAGTGAGCTTTACGAGTTGTACTGTGCAATTAATAAGCCTTGATAGATTTTTCTTTGCCTAGAAATATATTTTTTTAACTAAATTAAATCTGCTTTAGTGTTCTAACAATTTTTGAGCATTTGTGTTTGGATTATTCTTTTCGCGAAGACTCCTGAAGCTTTCTTGTGGAAGGCAGTTTGTGGTTCTGAGCACTTCATTGAGTATGAATCCATAAGGTAGTAAGAAGAAAAGGGAACTGGCCTCAAGATAGTTGAGTAAATGATTAGAATAAGATTGTTCAGAAAACAAGAAGATAGCAGCTGAAAAAGAGGAAATTCTTGATTAGTCAGTAGTGGGAGGTTGAATGATAACATTTTCGGTGAAGGAAGAATCTTAAAGATTCTCTGTGACTTATTTTTTTTTAAAAAAAACTTGCTAACTTAAAACTATATTCCACGTAAACTTTGTATTCAGAAGCAGCAATTAAAATTGTTTGTCTGATGACCTACGATTGTGTTTGATATATTGTGAAGATGATTTTGTTCAAGTTGGAATAACGTAAGGATTCTTTGGCTCTTAGTTGGCAAAGAACTGAAGTAGTGAATAAAGCCTTTTTGTAAACTTCATTTTACAGGTTGATTTACTACTGTGTTGTAAAAAGGTGGCTCAGAAGCATAATATTTAGTTGGCTATAAATTTATTGAGCATTAAACATCATCTGTTGAAGGAGTGGGAAAACCAAACTGTAAACAATGACACTAAAGCAATGACAAGCATATGGTGTGGAAGCCCTGTTGTGTAGGGTGATGATTTGGTTAGTAGAACTTCTGATGTCTAACTGCTATTGCGTTTCACATCTGCTGTAGACACCTTGTGCTGGAGAAATCTTATTTTCCTATGGTTATGAAGCGAGAACATGTAGCGCTGAAGAACTTAGTTCAGTTAAACACTGATTTCACTGATCTTATTGATGTGATTTTCAGCAAGAGAACTGAGCTGCGTTTCTGCAAGAAGTGGAGAAGGAAAATGCTAGGTTTACAAGCTCCTAATGCAGGTGCTACATGTCTCTGAATTCTAGGCAAGCTTCGTACTTGGAAGAAGCATTAAAAAGTTTTACTGTAGAGAACTAAAAGAAAGTAAGTCCTGAAGTTCTAGCGTTGGTTTTATTTATCTATTTATTCCATCTCATCCCATTCCAATACCTTAATATCAACCTACTTAACAACAACAAAGTTAAATCAAGTATGAAATCCATTTTACTGAAGTGCTAGTGTTATTTTGCCTTTGTTCTTTGAGCTGTTTAGCTACAGATTTTTTGAGCTTCTTTATAGTTGTGCAAGATAGAACTAAGTGGTTAAAGAGATGAGTATTTCATTATGAGTCTTTGTTACTTTCTAGCGGTGGAACTTCAAGAAAATCACCCTACAGTGATATAATATGCCTTTGAAACAATAAGCAAACCTCTCTGACATAAAGTAGGGCTGCTGTCTAATTCTGGACTGTTGCGTGACTGCTTTTTTTCTGCAGTGTTTTGTTACTGTATTAGCTGCGCAGGCATTTTGTTCGGCAAACCATTATCTCACATACATACGCAGGCAGGTTTTTTCTCTAGCAAATTGCACCTTTTGCTTTTTGCCTTCCGGTGTATATATCTTGGTGTTCTACCCATGGCCACATGAAGCTTTAAATAGAACTTGCTGTTTGTCTCTCATGAATCATGCATTCATCAGCATGTGTGATACATTATTAATCTTTAATCTGAGGATCCAAGTGTTGTCACGGAAAATGTGCATCTTAGCCTACTTTAATATTACCAAGACATGGGAAAAATACCCAAATCATTCATTACACCTGAATTTCTTATGAATTATTTACATTATAATGGAATTGCTCTGTTAGTATTTTTGAAAGCTTATATACTAGGACACAGGTAGAAAAATAAGGAGGAAGATTAGGTACACAGTTACTTGATTTTAGCATTGTTCTGCCTGTAAGAAACCACCGTGCCATCAGTTAAAGCTCATGCAGTCATGCACCTTTTGATTTTCTGGGTGTGTTGTAAGCAGTGCCAACCGTAGAAGGAGTAAAGATTGTTTGTATTTGGGGAAGCTTCAGTAGAACATGTTATGGTGTACCAAACTGCAATAATGATCCCTGAAGTTAACGTGATCTTTGAGAGCAAATATACGAAAAGAAGTGCTAAAACATACAAAATGATTATAAAACTTCCAAGAAATAGCTTAGACCGTTTCTAATTCTGATCCTTAGTCTAGGTTATTCATACTTTTGTTTGTTTTCTGTGTGTAATTAGTAGTAATAGAAGAGGAGAAAGTGTAAAGAACAGGAGACTGGCTACAAACATGACAGCAGCCAGTTTTAGCGCTCCGAACAGACCAAGCTGGTAGTCTCGTAATTAAACTTGATGCAGCTACAAGTTCCATGATAATTCATGCTGTCTTTATGAACCCTTTTCTTTAGTGGAGACTTTCCTAAGATGATGCAAATATATTGGATACAAAGTGGTCCTAAATGTTTCGTCTGTTTAGTATATTGCCAGTTCTTGCCGGTTTGGGCTGTTGGGCTCCTCCTGTTACAGCTGTTGAGGTATTTTGTTGATAAAATATTGTATAGAGGCAAAATACTTGTGTTACTTAGTTCCTGATCAAACTCTTATTAGAATTTAATGTTTTCAACTGCTTTTCAGCCCATATAATATTTTTTAGGCTCATCGGTTAATCACTTCCTTGTCAGCCCTTTTTGGGGGGAGGAAAGAAAAACCAAAACAAAGTAGACATTTTGCAGTGTTAAATATACTGTACTTGTGTATGTTTGCATACTTTGCATTCAGAATCATTTAGATTTTATGCAGCTCTGTGTATACGCTGTACTTTGTTTCTTCAAAATGATGTGAAATTAGTTAAAAATTGTATGAATCATAATGACAGACTTAGTGCCTTGGTATCCAAGATACGTTAACATGCTGATAAGTTACTTGTTTTCCTGCTGTGAGAACTGGTTGCTGTATTTGATTCTTCAGCTGAATACAAACTAAATTAAATCTGTACTGACCTATATTGTGCTCTAGCTAATGACCCAGTTAACCTCTGGTTAATTTTCTGTCTCCTGGTGTCCTGGGAACAGGGACATGTTTACTTCAGTTGCCACAAACCTTTAGAAATGTGCCACTGGCATTTATTATTCCAGAGCTGTGTGTTTTAATAGAAATTAGCTAATGGGCCATGGGGGTCTGCAGAAGTTGTAGAATGCCAATGAGGAGTTTTCTTTCATTTTTCCTCCACCCTGATTTACATGACTAAGCTTCTAGCTTTTCTTGGTTTTGTTTTTGTTTCTTGAGTATTGATCTGCCTCCTGTGGCGGAAACAAACTATTTGTTTAATGTGCAGGAGGACGTTATTGTTGGCAGCTCCCCAGAGACTCCCCTCTTCTGCACGCTTTAAATTAAACTAGAACCAGTACAGACAGTGGTAGGGAAGTTTGTAACTAATGCAATTTTATTGTTGGATGGCTGTGTTATGCAAATAACCATAAAAATAATAAAAATGGAGATCTTGTCTAAGGGCAGATCTGAATACCACTCTCTCTGATGCAAATAGAGTTCTCTGGCAGCTGGGTGGGCTCAGCAATGAAGCATACATGTATTTTGTAGGAAATGATGTTACGTTAGTACAACAACCAGCAGAGCTAGGTGGAGATGTTATCTACTCCCATTTGTAGTAACAGTCCATATTGTTTGCGTCAGGGATCTGTCAAGTATAGTCCAAAACAGCCTGAACGCTTTCTGACACGTAAAACACCTAGCTTACAGGTTGAGGCCTTGAGAAATGTCTGTTCTAGAGCCAATCCTTTCTACTCGCTCTGTTCCAAGAATTTCTTACTGCAAATTTGCTTTGGAAATGAAATCCTTCCTTTTTGTTTCACCTGCAACAGCAGGAGCAAGAACAGGTAGAAACAGCTCACTGACTGCTGAGCCTTATGCTGTGGTGTAGCTGCTCCGCAGAGAGTGGAGAGCAATAGTTCTACACCCACCCCGAGTCCTGTGTTGGCCAATTAAACAGGTGGGTTTGGAGTGGGGAAGCTTGGGCTGTTCTGCTGAGCTATTGGACGCTCACTCAGACACTTGTTAGTTTGATCTGGGGACTGGTTTTGACCTAAGAATCACTGCATGATGATGATAACTTTAAAAATATGCAACGCTGAGAGGGAGAGGAGAATTTTCCATGAACAGATTCTTGGGAATTGCTCTGTTCAGCCAGGTGGCATAGAGCACCACACAAACATAAGCAGTGTCTGTGCTGTGTGTGCGCCTTGGGTATATTCTGCAATTTTGCTAGCGATCAGCTATGTCCACCAGCTGAGGAGACTGGCATTCTCTTTTTATCTGTCCTCATTTCTTTGTTACCTGTGATAAACGTTAAGTACAGAAAAAAACATTCCTGAGATGACTATGGGGCACTGCAACCCTTCTCCTCGTTGTAAGGGCAAGCTGAAATTGTGACTGTAAAAATAACACTGAAATTGTGGATTGTTGTATCGTTACAATGTGTCTTTGTCCCTAAATTTAAATGATTAGAAAGTGCCCTTTGTTTTCGTGTTTCTTTTGTTTGTTAGTGACAGAGAAAGAAGCAGAATATCAACTCCTGTGTTGTTTTGTTTTTCTTGAAAATTAAGTCTAAACAAAAGGAATTTAAAATTACAAGAGATTAATTCCTTCCCTCTTTGCTGGATGGAGCATCTTGAAAATGAAAACTTTTCCTGTCAGTCATCGGAGAGTACAGGGAATTTGATGTACAAAGGGAGCTACAGTGCCGCACAGCTTAGTCCCTGGTCTTTTCTGTTTATGAGCTTATTCTGTCAGGGTCTGTTAGTTTTGGTATTGTTAGCAGTTTAACAGGATTTCAAACTTGGTGGTGGTCTCCATGGGTGCTTTCCCTATTTCACCTCTAAGTATTCCTACTGCTAGAGGAAAAAAAAAGCAGCTGTGACTGAGACGATTGGAATTACACACAGTGTAATTCCCTTACTCATAAATTTATAAGGGAATTACCTCTTTGGTTAGTGGTTGAGAGGAAATGAATTGTAAGCTTTTGTAAGAGAGGGAATATACTTCTCAAATAGTTCAAATCCTGAGCTCAATGGTATCTCTGTGTTGTGTTCTCACGTGTTTAAAAAGAAATCAATGAAAGAAGTGATTCCTGTGTAATGTATTTCATGTTTTTGTTAATTTGCACAAATCTGCAGTCAGTGCTGTTGAGCCAGTGTAAGAAATACATGTTCAGATTAAAGGCCTAACCTGTGTTCCTTCAAGACCAGGTAAGAAAACATACAGAGTGTTTTATGCTGTGCTCTGGATAGTGTTCTCCTGTGGTCTGTGTTCAGATTAAGCTTTGTGATTAAAAATAGTTTTGCTCTCTTGTTGATGGGGCAATCAATCTGACATCTCGTGTGCATCTATCACAAATGGTTTCTGAATATCTTGCAATGCAATGGCTTGTGATCAACTACCTAAGATTAAAGTGTGGTAGCATAAGAAAAATGAAGGAAAAAGCTAAAACATTTCTAAGAACGCGTTTCAGAAAGAAATTTCAGAAATACTGTTCACAGAGCACGCCTTCTACTGTGAGTCTGTTTGCAAAAAGGAAAAAGGTTTTTGAATTATCACAAGAGTTTTCATATAAAACTTGATGAATATCATAACAAATAATCTCTCTGAACTGCTTTTGTTTGCAGAAACTAAATGAGCCTTCATAGTAGTTTTTATTTCAAATACTTATCTGAACTTTGCAGAGCTTCTGCTCTTGGGTTTGATTTCCTTCTTCAGTGCACCTTTACGCTGACATGTATAGGAAACTTAATCTGACACTGCCTGCAGTGCAGATGCATAAGGAGAATTTAGATACTGCCTGTGTTTGTCTCAAAGGACTGAAAATATTCTGCCTAAGTATTCTGTAGTATAGGTATGGTACTAAGAAGCTCATCTTGCATATTTGTGCCTTGCAAATTATTATCTTTGAAGTGTAAACACCATAAAGGAAAAACGGTACTTTATTTTTGGATTCTCTCTTTATTTAAAGACAAATGTATAAAAACATGATTAAGTTTTGTTCTTGCTACCATGACTGTCAAGGGTCTCTTAATGACATTCATGAATCTGCTTGTTTAGCCTGATGGATATAACTTCAGAAACCTTCCCAGAAGTTAAAATCTAAATTGCCACATACCTCTGGGTGTAAGGAATACAGGATGTTAGTGCTGGCTGTTTGCAGATACTGATTCTGTTACTGTCCCCAAGACTTAAACACCTAGTTAGTGTACTGGAATCTGTTGCTGTTTTCTTTTTAAACAATGTACCTATGACCAATGAAATCAAATACCAAACTTTTGATTACGTTCTACCTTTTTTCCTCTTTAGTCTCTTGGTGTGCCCTAATTATTGTGAGCACGATAACAGTTCATTTGCCAAGTAGTTTTCAACGCAGAGTGCAAAATTCAAATAATACTGTTAAGATGCTTTTTTTCAAGGCAGAATGCTCAAGATATTATGTCCTCTCCAGGTAGTGCAGATGCTCAAGATAACACTGACTAAGGAAACTTATCTCAAGCTAGTGTTTTCCTACACCACAGTGTTGCAAAAGCAATATCTTCCTCAAAATGTTTATAGAAAGAATAAAGCATGACTATGTCAAATTTTGTTGAATTAGTTTCCATAGTTTGTGTGTGTATATATATATAGAAAGAGATTAATTTGATTATTTTTTTCCCTTATCCAACTGGCTTGAAGTCTGTGAATATCCCTCTTCCACCTGACTGTCAGAGTAAAGCTCAGCAAATGGAAAAAGAAGTATATGAAAAAATATTCTTTGTTTAGAAGATGGGTCAGGGGGAGAGGTAGCCATTAAGTCCATGAGTTTAATACCAAGTTTAATTTTTATTCCATATTCTGTTCTTGCCTTGCTATTAATTTGGAGTTACTTGACTGAAGTACAGTTGCACTAGGATACATCAATATGAAAATAAGTCACTTGCTCTCACCTCTTTAGACCATTAGTCTCTGAAGATGTCTTGTTCACCATTCAGGAAAAACATTGGCATTTAGGCAGGTATACTGTATTGTGTTTGTTGTTGCTTGTACCACAAGCCAGTCTATTCCTCTGTGTGTATGTTGCAGGAGTCTTTTTGAGTTTTGTTTTTCACATGTGTTAAAACTCAAGAGGTTTAATGCAGGGAATAAAGCTTTTTTTTTTTTTTGAAAAAAATAAATCAAATTGCGAGTCTTGAATCATCTGTTAAGGATGAATATGCCACACATCCAGCCGCATGAGCTATAGAGGAGCTCTGCTGAAAGGGCTCTGCTATTGAAATGTGTGGCTTTCTAAAGGAATGCCTAGTAGATCCAAGGAGGTGCACTGCTCCCTTGCTGCTGCGTGGTGCTTCTTTTGTTCTCGGAGGCTGTTTCAGATGCAGCTGGTGAATTTTCTGAACAGCATAGGAAAGGAGACTCTGTGATGTACTATAAATGAAAGGTCTGGGAAGCCTTTGCTTTTAGTTCTGTAGGCACTGAGTTGGGATGCTTGAGTGAGCCTCAAGTGAATGTATGCATGTGCTCCTGGCATTTAGCTGAGGCATGCTTAGTGGAGGGGATCGCCTTGTCAGTCTGTGTTGCTCTGGTTGTGGTGGTTTGTCCAAGGGATCCATGTGTTTCAGTTCAATGATATGTGTTACAGAAATTTGGAATTCATTATTTTGAATTTACTGTGAAGTGTTATGAAATGAATGCACAAAGCCTATAAACAATTAAAATGCAAATGCTGATCAATCACTTCTGTGTTGAACTTCAAGTTTGAACTCTGTCTTCTTTATTATGTGTCTTTTTCTGATGTTGGCTGCAAATAGAACACAGAGGTTTCCAGAATTTTATTAAAACGTGGAATCAAACATTTTTAGACTGGTGGCACTGGGAGCTTCCTTAGTGCTCGCTTCAGATATGGCTGTGCCATGCCTAACGTATTAGATACACGCCAATAGAGAGAGAAGAGCTCCACATTCAATATAAATGTAAAAAAGCTTTAGTCGCTGCTGATTATCTGTTGCTTTGCATGAATAACTACAGCAGCTTGCAAATACATAGGATTTGGCAAAGAGGCCAGAATTGCAAATCCTTTGCAATAGCACTGCACTCAGATTAAGTTCCTGTAAAATCTTTCCTCAGTCACTAATTTCGTACTCTAGGGATGGAACCATGAACAGTTCATACCATATAAATCTTGTTTTAATAACAGCTTCCTTGAGCTTTAAAATGTTTTTAGGAACTGTTGCTTTTTGATAAGAAAATAAGTATATAATACCTCTGTAGTAAATATCATAGGTTGTTAGGTGTTTTATTTTTGTAATTGTAGCATTCATGCCAATTTAGAGAATGCTGGGAGAGTAAAACCCAAAACATCTTATTCTAACAGTGCAAATTCTATTTACTGTAGCGTTTATGAGCAAGAATAACACTTAAGGTTGCTTATTAGCATCTGCTTCATCTTTATTTGGAAAATTAAACTTGATTTTGCAACATCTTTTTATATGCAAGAGGAAGAGGATGGAGAATAAGCAGTTTGAAAATTTTACATAAAAATATTACACATCAAAAATTAGTATTTGTCATATGAACCTTCTGCATCCTTTTGTTTGAAGAGGAGATTCTGAGGTGGGATAGGACCCCTGCCCCTGAACTCAGACAGCTGGTGAGGTCTGTTCTGGTGGATCTAGCAGCCACACAGAGGAGGAAGGAAATGTTCCACCTGGTATGTGAGAATGGTAGAACTGAGACTGGAGTTTTTCTTCCCCTCTTTAAACATTTGCCACATCAGTTGGGTATTAGAAGGATATTTGATGCCTGTCACCCAGCAAGTCTTGCTCTCCTCCCATTCCCCTGCCTAGAAGGTCTTGATTTTCCTTTTATGTTCGTTTTGAAGTCAATATTTTCTTGATGATGAAATGTAAATCTTTAGCTAAAAATAGGTGGAAAAGGGGAAAGAATTGGTCATGGAAAACTGGGTTTGTATTTGGTTTTAATGAACAGAAGTAGTAGATTAATTCTTCTGTCCTAGAAATATAGCACTATATTCTTTGTGAGGCAACAAGAGTTTACTGCTGCTGGACATCCAGTTGACCTTGACTTCAGTCAGAGTAAAATCTTGATCTGGCTTCCTCCTTCACTTGTTACAAGGTGAGGAAATGGGACTTTGCAAAGTTTATATTTGACGTTCTTCATGGGTCAGTTGCCTTATGGCTCGATAGTGTAGCCTTTTACTGGTTTTGAATCAGTTTCTTACCTCCTGCTACTTGGACTGGAGGTGTAGATGTGAGAAGGAAAGAGCACTCGAGCTTCTAGTAGTATGTGGCTACTAGGAGAGACTGATGAGGTTATGGGCACCAAACTGGCTCATAATCCTCTGAGATACACGTTGAAGCTTTGAAAAAGTGGCATAATGGAACTGATTAATCTGGACTATCTGTATTTACCATTTCTGAACGATGTTTGATTTAGCCCTTCATCTGTGTTTATGACCTGCTGTCTGCAGCTTTTCTTTTGCTTTCTTGTTTTTCACTGTTGTGCTGCACATTTATTTTAGGAAAACATTCCTTCTAAATCAGCTGAAAAATTGGCTGTAGGCTTCAACTCTCGCTTCTGTGGGCTGTGGGACTGTGATCTGTTTCCTGATGTGGTGCACGGCTGATAAATTTTAATGTTGCTTCTGTTAGCAGATGTTAGATGGGGACGGATCTTGTAGGGAACTAGATGTTGAAGTAGATATGCCATTAATGTTAATGGCTGGGTGTAAATGACTTGTCTGTGAATGAAATCCCTCTCAGTCTGCCTTTATTTATTTACTTGGATTTTAAATAGAAGGATTTTATTTTTTTTTAATTTGTTTAGTCTGAGCATTTAATATTAGGAAGTGATGAGATGTCTAAGAGTGAGGAAATATAGGATGAGACTTTCAGAGAATGTACTTCTTGCTGTTTGTTGCTTTGCTAACAATATTAGGATGATGGGGGAGCTGTGTGGTTTGGCATTTTGGGGGTTTTTTTGTACTTACTGTTCCCCATCCCCCAATATGAAATAATAGACGTGTGGGTTTCACTGCATGTTTATTGCTGGGTAGATCGCTTTGAATTAAAATGCCTTGACTGTATAAAGATTGCCTGACTGCATTTTCTTCAAGCTTTTCTGTTCACTAGGAGTATGAAGTCTAAGGTAATTTTGTGATAACTTCAGAAATGCTCTTCGGCTGTTTGTCTCCTAGCATGGGCTCTACCCGCACCTTTGGTTAAGAACAAAGGTGAAACAGATGAACAGAGAAATGACAGGAAGGAATGCAACTTGTTACAAAGTCAGTAAAAATGTCTGAGCACCTTTGCAGAGTCTGTGTTGTCGGGAGATGCCTGGCAGAGAGTGCGCATACATGGGGTGCCATAAACAAGGTGCATCTGTTTTTATTTATTTATTATTTTGTATCATATGGCTCTTATGCCTCTTTTTTAAAATTGGCATTGCAGGTGCACGCTGTATGTATGGTATAGCATGGCAGCTTAAAGTGTCCAAAATACAAATATGCTTTTAAGGCAATTCCTTTTAAATCTGTTACTTTAAATGGACCCAGTACCAACATTTTTATATATAGACATGGATGTAAATTTAATCTATGTATTCTGCAGATGATGTTACTATGTGTACGTCTGAAAATGCAGTAGACACTTTGATCACTTGATGTGAAATTATGTCTTGCAAAGTTATCGTAAGTATGAATTCATATGTGAGTGTGGCTGGAATGTCTTTAGTCTTAAGCAGTAGCTGTGGTTCAGTTTTGTGCTGCCAAGGCAGCCCCCAACTAAGAAGCAAGAATGTTTCAGTTTTAAGAGATTTCTTTCAACTAGAGATTTACTTTCGCTCCTTACATCCCATGAGTCTGTGACAGTTTTGATTCTGCTTTTTGCTTGTGCTATGTTTAGAATGACTACATAGAAATACAGAGAACTTAGTCTTTAATAAGAACCTATGACATGCTGGTTTCTGTTTTCAACAAAATTCTTAAGAGGAGTAGTGTTTATTTCTTAGTAAAAGCCTGAAGCAAATTCCATCTGTAAATTTGTGATGCCACCTTATAGCAAAGGAAGCAGCACTGGCACGTTTGTGCCAGAAGTCTGTTCTTCTTCATGTTAATTCTTCGTGGGCTTTGAGACCTTGACTAGTGTATGCCGTACATGATAAATTATTAGAGTCAATGAACTCTGCTTCAAATATAAGGTGTGTTTAATTAACTGCATAAAAATGTGAGAGATTAGAGAAGCCACCTTCTTGGACACCAGATCTCTTCAGAATTCCTTCTGAGCATTCTTGTAATGCTATAGAAATTCTTTGAATACTGCTAGTGACAACTAGTAGTAAGGTTTGGAAATGAGATGCACTGAAGTCTACTCTATATATCTTTGCATCTACAAAAGACTTAATGCTTGTGTTGTGCTGTACATACCACCAGAAGTAACAGCTTTCAGTGATTTTATGGTAAACTGAAATCTTACATAGTCCTTCTTGGCTATGCTTCTCTATCTCAGGATAATTTAGACTAGAAGGGGCCTGTGGAGGTTGTTTAATTGAATTCCTTCCAAGAAGGAGATGACTTAAAAATTAAATTGTAATTTATTGCTCCTGTCTCTTGCTTAAATATAGTCTCCTTCCAGGTGAGGTGCTGCTGAAGGACTATTAGGTCTGCCCTATTAATTCTATCCAGTCAGCTGCTGTTATAAAGATGGACATCCCTGGTGTCTTTGATATCTCTTCTGATGCAGAGTGCAAGAGATGCCCAACTGCAATGGAGAGATGCCTTCATTACAAATACACCGCACAGGCTACTAGGGAAAATCCAGAACACTTCCTGACTTTGTGTACAGCACAGTTCTGTGTTCTCTGGAGTCTAGAATATGCTGCAAGTATCATCCACTCGCCAAAGCATGTGCCAAAGAGAATGAGGACAATGTGTCTTATGCGGAGATCTCTGCTATTACAGCTAATTTATTTTTCCAAGGTGATTGTGTTGCGCCTCTAGCAGAGATGGCCCGTGGGATAGCCTAGCGTAGGACAGAGGCAGTTTCTGTGAGTTATTACCCAACCTGAAAAGAGAGAGGAAACTGAACTAAATGCACTATGTGGGGCAAAAAGAGAGAGGTATTTGAGCTCTCTGGCTCGTTGTGACTGGGTGGCAGTTATTTACTGGCTGAGGGGATCACACTGAGTGATCTTGTCATCTGTAACAAGGAAGATGCTTAAGGTGGTTTGGGCTGTCTGAGTCAATGGTAAAGGCTGCAGGCTATTTTGTCTGCTTTGTCCTTGCTTGAACTTATGTCGTCTTTCCCTGATAGCTTGCTATTCTCCTCTGCTAGTGTTGCTTCAGCTTTTACTGGTTTAAGGGAGAGCCTGTTCTTATCGCAACTTTATTTTGTACTTAGCTAATTTAGCCATCAAACATATTTCATCCAGGTGGCTAAAAAAGGAGTTATAGCTGAAAATTGTTGGCAAGGATAAGAGATTAAAGAAGACGAGAATAATGTCTTTTCTATTCAGTTATTCATACAGAAGGGATGTGGTGACTGGAGTGAAGATGGTGGGGGAAGGAATTTGGGCTTTGTACTTTATAGATTGTCCTTACTGGTTCTGATGTGGGGGTCTAGATTATAACTCTGCTCTTCTTTTTAAAATAAAACAGGTTGGTTTGTTTATGGAAATATGTCAATCAAAAGCTACAAATTATCTTTTCTGCCTGGTATTAGGAACTTTGAAGCTAGAATCCCTTTCTTTACTGTTGTTATTTTTTTGGTGTACTCTGTTGCACTTTCCTGTTACCACCATCAGTTCTGAAAGTATTGAAAGTAACTGCCTTTCACTGCAGAGAATACTGTATTCCAAGTGATCCCCAGAACGTTTACAAAAATGTGATTTGTGATGCAGTTCGCTGCCTTCTTTTCTTCAAATGTTATATTGGAGAAGTTAGCACCAGGCTTTTGGGAGCTTTACGTTGGATCTTATAGTATAAGCACATTCCAGTTTAAACTGAAACTTTGCAATAACGATTTAATGACAAACCACAGACAATTTTGTCCTGTACTAAAAATATATCTAATGGTTTTCTGTTTTGGAAGACAAATATCTGCTTAAGTTGTAACGGTTGTTGTTACAACTCATGGAAAATATGATAAACATTTGTTAATGTCCACCAAATAATGTTGAAATTTTTTTGAAAACTAACCTTTTTCTCAAAGCGGTTTTCATAGTAAAAATATATTCCATAATTCCTGTTTATATCAAAATCAATATGCAAAGCATGTGATTAAAAGACAAGCACAGTTGGCATTTGAACATCAGTTTTAATTGAGGCTGTTCCTACATTCTGTACACTTCAAGGAAATTAATTGCAATGTTGCAGTCCCTCAAGAAAAATCAATTATCCCTGCTGATTCTCAGTTTCCATGCTTCCTTCTTAACCCTGTTTTCTGAGAGCCCAGTAGGTTTGGAGAGCCACTTTTTATTTATACGGAGTATTTCATTGCTCTGAGGGGAGGGTGTGGGCACTTCAAAATTTACCAGCTGTTTCAGGTCACTTAAAGCTTAAGCAGTGCTTTGGTTTTGAATGATTTATTTAGTTGGCCTCTCATTGAGTTGTCAGCAGTTTGCAGGGACTGTAACCATGTGAAGAAGAAAATCCTAATTTCTCAGCTTGAGAGAAAGGTGAAGTTGTTTATAGTCAGAGAGAAAAAGGAATTAGTTCATTTTGTGTCTCTTGCCATGTTGGCTTTCCCCAGACGCAGCACTGCATGAAAGGTGGCTGTCAGCCATGCATTTGTGATTAGGGATGGAAAAGTGAAGAAGGGACGAGTGTCTGAGGCTAAAAGAAGGCAGCAGAGATTGGAATAGGATATTTCTGAAAAATGAGAGAATATGCGTGTGCATGTTTTATGCCTCAGGAGAAAACTAGACAGTTATCAGAACTATAAGCAGATATGAACAAGGAGCTGAGCTTTCCCCCAGCTTGAGAATGCAATAGTGTTTGATGTTAAAAAGAAATAACCACAAACTGACTCGTAACTGACTCGTCTGCTATGGCAGTTTGTGACGCTAGGAAGTCTGTTGGATATATGGCACAGTTGCTTCAAAAAAAAAGCAAAACAAAAAACTCAACCAACCAAACAAAAAAAAAACTAAAAAAAAAATATTGAAAATTATTTGATAATAATGCTGAAGTAACTTGGGGCAATCCTCCTCTACATGTGTGGATTGATAATTTCTAGAAATAATAAAAAAAAAAGATGGATGTCATCTGTGTACATTGGCATGCTTTGACTGAACGTGTATTATTAAGGTGAGAAAGGGTATTGGACTGCCACATCTGGCACTTGGAACGAGCAAGACAAGAGCAGGAAGGTGATGATGATCCCACTGACATAATGCTTTTTTAAATGCCTATCCAGAAACTGTTTGCATTTCAATTTGGTGGTGCTGGTCCCAGTGGAAAACAGTAGGTATTGTTGGCATACTTGTAGAATGTAACTCTAGCAATGCTATTGATAGGTTGCATAGTTGCTATTTGTATAAAATTATATTTAATAATGCCAGTGTTCCATAATTGTTATTAATCCAATCAAAAGTCTCTCCAATAAACGTCAGCTTTTCTTGCACCTACAAATGCTTTATAAAAAATCAATCTAGCACTAATAAAGCAGACCATATGCTGGAAAAATACATTTTGGAACCAACCTCTTCACTATCTGTTTACTCGTGCACTCTGGGGGGATCTGAGATTTCTGGACAGTTATCACTTGAGTGCATTGTAACCACAACTAACACGATATGAAAATGTTCAGGCTCTTTTACCCATGGATTTTGCTATAGCCTAATCTTTCCAAACGGGTAGTAAATTTTGTGGATGTTATGTACACGCAGATAATGGTAGAGGCAAATAGTATTTAGAGTCTAGAATGGGTAGAGATCTAATCTGGCAGATACCTATGGTGTGTGTATATAATGCATTTTTTAATAGTAGCAGATTAAAAACAGAGGGTTTTTTTTTTCTTTAGATGTGTTTAAGTTTGTCTTTCTATGCTCATGGTACTTTGATCTCTAAGAATTGTTTCTTATGGATATTTGCAACTTCATATTCAGTGTTTAAAATGATTGGCATTAGTGATACATGCACATCTCTCTTTACAGCTTACTTAAGTTAGGGAATCTGTATTTTAGAGATATATAGAGCTTAGACTTTGCCTATAATTTTTGACAGTTTCAAATATGCAGGCCCAAAAATCAGTTTAGCAAGACTGTTCTGTATTAGGTATGCAAGAGCTGTAATCTTGATTTGCTTTGCTTGCACAAGCTTTCCGTTGGTTCCTGCTATGTATCGTATTCTCTTCTCTTTAATTGCCTGCCTTTTGTTCTTTTTCAGTCTGTTTAATGTTTTTTTTCTGCACAGCTCTGCCCAACATGTACTTTGTAAGCTTACAAAATGCAGATGAGTTTCAAAACTGAGAGGCCTTTAGGCCAGAATTAATTAGTATTTTTGACTTGTAACAGAAAGGTTTACAGCAAATATTATATTCCTTGCAATTATATGCTAACGACAGTGGTAATATATACGATTGCACTCCATCAGAGTGCTGAAAGCTTAGAAGGATGTTTTGGTTTGCCTGTAGGTATCGTGTGAAAGACACCATCAGTCATTATCAGAAACTTGTACTTTGTACGCGTCTCTGCCTGCTTTCTTCTTGTGTAAGAACTGGATGGCATTTCATTCATGAGTTGTTTTTCTTTGTTTTTGTACAAGGTCATAGTTTCTTTGATGACTATAGGTAATAATAGAGGAGACAAAGACAAAACAAAAACCTCAGCTTTACTGAATGATACACGTCGCAGTATACAGAAAGGACAAGGAAAGGGAAATAAACTGGTGTGCAGAAAGACAAATTGAAAACATCACCAATTAAATGTTTTTTTCATCTTTGAAAATAGTCTCATGTCAAGATTATTTTTTTAAGAAAATGCAGTTATCCTCAGGTATGAGTAGTATTTGTTGCACCAGAAACAATTTTTTTAGTAGTATGGCTGAAATAGATTCCTTGAACTAGCCAAAATAGAATCAATGTAAATGATTTTCTTCAGTGTTGCAATGACACAAAAAGAAGCCCAGTCCTGCATGGAAATTCCAATTAGTTTTAATGTAGGTTCCAGGTCAGAGCATTTTCAATAGAAGGAGAATCTAGAGAAAAATATTTACTTTTATAACAAGAGAAAAATAAAGGGTAGCTTTATGGTTTCTAAAGGAAAGCAGTTTTTAAATCCAAATACAGCACAAGCGTCAAGAATTTTCTATATGTAGGCCTGATATGAGCTTCTTTCAGCAGAATGCAGTGAGGAATTTTTTTTCCAGCAGGACTTTTTTGTATAAATAAAAAGAGATCAGAGTTTCATTTCAATATTTATTGAAAACTAAATTCAGGCCTTACAGTGCAGTGGAGAGTATTAGGTTCTGTGTATATAAATAATTGTGCTTACTCCAAGTATTGTGGAGTTACAGAGCGCACATTCTGAAACGTGCACAGAGATGTCTCTAGCTCTTGGCACCAAATTTTGCAGTGCTATGGTTGTATAACACGTGCATCTGTGGAAGTAACGGCTTTGCTAAGGAAATATTTACTTATCATTCTCTTGGCCCTATGTTTAACTGTAGTGTGTGTTAAACTACCATATTCCTGTTCTTAGATAATGGGGTGGTTTTGTTCTGATTAGATGTGCTATTTTCCCTTTACTCTTAATATCCTTCTAAGCTTTTCTTCATTGGTTATTAAGCTTATATATTTGCTCCTGCCTTCTTTTCCAACTCCAAGCATAGTTTTTCTCTCTTCATTCCTCTGTGTCTTCTCCGTCTCAGCCCTCCTGTTCTAAAAAGTGAAGACCAGTGCTTATGCTTGTTACTGTTCCTCTGGGTGCCGGGCTGTGTGCCCAGCTGCTGTTCTTTCCTGACTAGGCTCACAGCCACAGTCTGTCTCTGTTTACTGTCCTCAAACTGGTTCTGCTTTCAAGGAACAGTTTAACCAACACCCTTTGCTTCTTAGGAGTCGGAGGGGGAAAGTGGGAAAGTTTTGAAGTCCCTGCTTGTTGCATCTGTGCTTGAAATTTGCAGAATATCTGACAGGTTAGGATGGGAAAAGAAATTTCTTTCTTCCCTTCCATTCTCCTTAAAGAGTTTTTTAAAGGAATCACTTGATGGAATTATTTCCCAGATGATGATTGTGTTGTATTCCACATACTGAATATAGAAATACATCTATTTCAGTAAATAGTTTAGTTTGTTATATCCATTGCATGTTTGACTCTCTTCTTGCTAGTATAACTGTTTAGATTTGAAGAAAAGTACTTAAGACCTTCCATTAGGATAAATGAAAGAGGATATACTTCCTATATCCAGAAACAGAAGAATCCTATGTTTCTCCTTTCTGTTCTGTTGCTAGTATGCACAAAACCCACTGATAAGTGTTTCTTTCCCTAAGCAGAGGATTGGTGCCCCTTTGACAATGTACCACATCAAACCTTGGGGAAGTTATGCAGGCAAGATGCTGGTGTCTCCATAATTTTTTTTTCTTGAAAGGACAGAAGTATCAGCTGTAAATGTCTCCTTTTGGAAATGGGTGGTTGTGTGGTTCAGGTAAGTGACTTCTTTCAGGGAAAGGATCAAGATAAAAGCTTCGGCTGAACAGTTTTGTGTTAGCCTATTTTGTTGGCCTGTGTGTGTATTAATCAAGTAGTGCAAATGCAGCTTGCAGTTGGGTGTAGTGCTTCTGGTCTAGTTATAATTTGAGGAAATTAGGGTAGAGCTGGCACCAGCGCTGAAGAAGAATGGTGTGTTGCAGAGGGCAGTTTATGAACGGAGAAGAGAAGGGAGTGCTTGGATGTAATAGGCAAATCCACATGTAAATTAGTTCAGTTAATTTAATGGCTTACAAAAGAAGTTGTTTAGCACTTAAGTTCTACTACAAGACATGTAGACAACACTAATGAAAACTACTTAAACCAAGAACTGGCTTTGCAAATGGAACACCATGGTTCAATATATGGTTAAATTCTGTCACATTTCGCATTCCTGAACTCGCTTTGTGAAGGACCTGTTCAACATTAGTATGAATTAGTGAATTTCCTTTATGTCTGGCGTAATGGAAAAGTGGAGTCATATTGAGATGCATCCAAATAACATTCTGCAAAGAAGAAAATGTTAAAAACATCAGGAAGTAATGACTCTAAACCTAGCACTTGGTAATTGTGATAGCCTGGTTATAGCCCACCATACAGAAAGGCAGTGAGCAACCATTCCATTCCAAACGTGGCAAATAATCCTTTACGGTAATAGTAGGAGATAGCGAAGTATGCATATAGAGATGTTATCAGTTCCATCAAGTGTACCTGATTCCTAATTGTAGAGTGAGTTATGAATGCAATAACTGCAACTTAACAATTTTTGTAGTTGTGTGCTTACTGTGTTACTCTTGAGTATTTCCTGGCTTGTAAAATAGGAAAATGTTTGCATGTCTCTTCTCTCTTCCTTGAGGTTTTTCTTTTGTGTGTATAATACTGCTGTGACTTGTTAACGTATGAGTGTTCTGTGATGAAATTCTAGAGTGAAGACATCAACTATATGAGTAACAAGTGAAACTTGATGAGATTTATCTTGGGGTGAATATGTACAGAAAATGATTCAGAATCAAATTTCAAACCTGAAAATATCTTTCATTCATGACCACGAAAATGACAAATATCAGATTTGTCACATCTCACTTATCTCTATGCAAACTAATCACAGTGGATATGAAGGGAAGTATGCATTTAATTACTTCTTTAAGTGAAGCCTTCTGTAAAAGGTAGCTTGTAATCTCAAAATTATCCAGCTGCTGGAAGGTGTTTGCTTACTTGCCAGAGAATCCCTAATGACACAAATAAAAATGGTCAAGGGTTCTACCAGAAAAACCAAGTTTGGGTTCCAAATTTTGCATCCATTACTCTGGTGAGAAGATTTAATCAAAACTTATCAAAGTTATAAAAGTTAGTAGCTTATTTCCCCTTGATCATAAACGTGCTCTGCATACACAGTCTAGTCTGCTCTACAGAATCTGTCTTTGGAGCTAATACGCCATACAGAGTAGTTCTGGGGCAATCAACTGCAGCAGCTCATTTACTGGCTGTTGAATATTTCATATTTTCTCAAGTCTTAGCCACATATATAAACTTTATTTCTTGAATTCCATAGAGAGGACGTTTAACTGTGGCCACGCAGAATGAGGTACAGTTTTACTTGAATTAAAGAAAGATACCTTGGAAAAGAAAACAAAACAACCAATTTAGACTTGCCAACAAACACAATAAACCTATGTTCCCTTGGGGGGGCGGGGAAAGGGGGTACTGCTGTTTTACTGGAAAGGCCTTCATAATCTTCCTTGTTTTCAGAATTATGTGGGACTTGGCTGTAGAAATGTTGACAACTCTGTGAATTTCATGGTATTTCAGTAAAGCTTGGGGTTTATCCGTTTGGTTCTCCTGTGGCCTTCCGTTTCATCACTTCAGCAGAATTGTAAAGAAGGTGAAGGACAGCAAGTGTTTCTCAGTGCTGGATGAATCCCGACTTTCCGATGTTATAAATTTCCAATAAAAAGTTTATCTGAAAGGGAAAAAAAAATATGCTGCTTAATAATCTGGACTACAGCATTTTTACTAGACACAGCTTTGAACTGTGGTGCCACGGATGGGAAAAGTAGGATTCCTGAGATACCTGGCTGGTTGGTAACTTAAGATGGCACGGCAGGAAGCAGGAATTACTTTTCTTCCATAATCAAGGAGGGAGTGCTCTTCAAACCAGCTAGAAGGCAGAGGTCTTGTGACAGATATTTCAATTGCTTTAGTCTATAGCATCAAAAAGCTGTGTTGATTCTGGATCACAAGGAAACTGATAGAATGTGTTTGAAGTTGGGCTGTTTTGGCACCAATCTGCCACAGCACTGAAGTCTTGAATGAATGTTGCAATTTTGACAGGAGTGCTATAAATTACTAATCTGTAGCAGCAGTATATTTCACATGATGAAGGGCCACATAAGCAACAATTCTTTGGTATTTCCATTTTGTAATGCTTCCCCTTCCTCCTCACCAGGACTATGGAGATGACAGTGGGCAAGCAGGTAATGAAATGCTCGCAGGTTGTCTAGGAGGTGACTTATGTGTTTTTATTTATTTGTTTTGGTGTGGTATTTTTAATTTGATTACTTCAGACCAAGATATCAAGCAAAATTAGTAAATTCTGGTTCAGGTTGTCTTATCTCAGAGTCATCTGAAAGTTGGTGGGAAGGACAGCCGTTCAGTGCTATTAGAGCTACAGAAATGCAGGAGATCTGGGTATTTGTAATTCAAAGCAACATTTTTGGAGACTGATGTCAATGTGGGCTGTGAAACTGAAAAAAAAATATTGCCGAATGAATGCAGAATTAGGGCAGCATGCTTGAATTTGAATTTTCTGTGTGCTCAAGAGGATGGTAAATCTTTTTCACGAAGATTACTATGGCCCTGTGCTGTGGTCAGTAAAATATACAAGAATCTTAATCCACAATAGAAACCAGTTTTCCAGGAAAATAGGAAGTATGTAAAGGATGTACACCTTCTTTTGTGTGCATCTAAAAGATAAATGTGTTTAAGGGGATGCGTGTGGATATTTACAGATACATTTATACTTTGAAATACTTTCTAAAGATATTAATATTTCCTTCCGCCTTTCTTCTATGATTAGTGGAAGAGGCTTCACCTCTTAATGCTTTCAAGGACTGTTGTGAACTCTGTCAGTCTCTGAAAGGAAATTAAGATCCATGTCTCTGCCTGCCTACATGTCTGCCAAGCTATTTCGGCATACTCCCTTCCTGAGTAATGAATTGGCAGTAAGTTCTTTAGTGCTGTTGAGGCATACAAGATGACTAACCAGTAGCTGAAAAAAGAAGCCTTGTGAATGACAAGGCATTCTTCATGTATTGCACTTGGACTCCATTTCTTTGGTGTTTGAGGAGCACAGAGTAATATCTTGCTCTTTTTAATAGCTGAGGCATAAGAATTATTTTGTTGTTTGGGTTTTTTTTTTGCCTTAAATTGCCACCACAAAATAGATGACAATCCAATCATGCCTGTCTGAAATATTCCATTCCTAATTCTTGGTACTTGGTGAACTCAAGCTCTCCAGTATTCTGAGTTATGGTGCTGCTTCTGGACTAAACTGGCAGTATAATCCTTAACCGCCACAGTAATCCAGGAAGGCATAGCTGTAATGTACACTGAAAATTTATAGTTAACGCTATAACTACTGTGGCACTGTTCTTGGTGTCTGCTCCGTCTCCAGCCTTGGTATATTCCCTTGGTGATGTTTCTTACACTTGTCAGCACTCTGAGGGTATTTGGCCAGTGTTTTCTGGCTTAGTGTATCTAGTGTAAGCTACTAACTGTCCTTGAAGCTAGAAAAAGTGAGGTACTTGTAATTCTTGTACCAGTGTGTAGCTTTTGCACACCTGGAGGAGAAACAGGAGTGAAAGTGAGAAGTACAAAGGTTTACCTTTAAGTCAAGGAGGACAGATGGTTGTGGAAGAGGATTGTTTCCAGGTTACAGGAGGTCACTGTGCAAGAAGTGCACGGCAGGTTTGAATAGGAAAGAGTGTGTGTTTAGCTTCAGTTAATTATATGGGTAATTTGTTCTTATTATAACTTTTAGAAGTTTTAATGTTTAAAATTTCCTATAACTACAGTCTGGCTGTGATGCCTCAGAAAGAAGATAATGGCAGACCCACTGTTTTCTCCCCTAGTACATGCCTGAAAATAGCCACTTAGAATGGTAGGAAAGGAATGACAAAAAAATAGTTTACATTTTGGCAAAACAGAGTGATGGAGTACCTCCTCAGAACATTTCAAATGCATTTGATGTTCTTTTCCAGGTAAATAATACAACTTTCATGTAGTAGTTTTTCCAGTCTCTGTTATTAGATGCACTGTTACTCACCTTTCCTATCAAAATTTTTTTTTAGTTTAGGAATGGATACTTGTTGTGATCAATTTAAATACAACGGGCTTCAGTTCTGGTTACAGTCTGTGATGCCTCTTCTGTAATGTTTGGAAGTAGAGTCTAAAACCTTAAATTGAAAATTTCCCTTTGATGCTAAAGTACCTTTTCATACCTCTTCAAAGATGCAAAAGAAAGCAGCTTTCTAAAGGCTTGTGAAACAAGAGGAGGCTTAGCACTGAACTTAATTACATTAACACTCTTTGAATGTTAATAGTTGCAGCCCTCAGATGTCACCTATCCTGTGATCAAGAATATTGCTGAGAATAAAGATCACAGGAAGCCTCATTTTCATTATGAACTGTTTAATTTTTTTATCTTTATTTAGTTTATGTATCTTAATGAATACAGACAAATTTAGTTAATAAATTGTTTCATCTCCTTCTAAATTACCATTAGGAAAAGTTCTTGTTTTCTTCTGGAATGATTTAGCCTCCTTAGCTTGTATACAATAGATTATGTGCAACTTTCTCAGCTAAGTCCTTTCCTTTCCCCAAAACAGTTATTAATCTGAGATGACTACTTTTTCATCTTGTCCTAGACTAGCTGCAGTTTCTGTAGATAAGACCAGTGACATGCAGTATGAAAAATATTAGCTCTTGTGGATCGTGGGCAACATTTGCTTTTATCAGACATGTCTCAGACACGGCAATGACCAGATAGTCTTGCTTACTTGGAAATAAAATACCAAAAAGTAGAAATACCTACTCTTCTTAGCTTTCCACTTCTGAATTTTCTTCCATGTACACTGCTGAGTCAAAGGATGTGTACGTACAATGTGTTCCTTAGGGTGTTTTGGATGTGGATTTGGTAGTTCATAATAATTTGGAAATTACTTAGGTGAGTGTTTCTCCTGGTGTAAAGGCTGTATATCTCTTTTGTTTGGTTGGTTTCTAGCTCCCATTATTTGTATGGTTATAAGAATTCTAGAATTTCAAGACTTAAGGCTAAATATACATCCCGCCAAGTTTTCCAAATGATATTCAGATGTCACGTCCATACCCTTATGCTTCTGTACTGGAAGGTTTGAAAACTCTTATCTATTGTAGGAGGAAGATCTATTTGGAAAGTCATGCTTATACCTGCATTGAGATGTGAGCTATATGTACAAGTTAAGAACAGGCATCATGGGGACAGAAGGAGAATACGCGTAGCCGCTTCATTTTGTTTGCCACTACTCTTTCAGATACTGCATTATGGTTCAGTGCGAATGGTCGAGAGCTCCAGAAGAGGAATCAGACTTTGACCCCTGAGCTGAAGAGTCTACAGATAATAAAAAATGGGAAAACAGTGGCAAAGCTCACATACTATCTCCACGGGTACAGTGTGGCACAGAAATTAGCTATATGATATTCCATTTTAGGGGAAGTTCACGGAAGAGTGGGGAATCTTGGATTTTGCAAGTAGAGTCATCAAATCTGTAAGAAGTGGGACACTGTATTAATTTTGCCAGATTACAATGCCATCCATCTTGATACCAAAATGATACTATAGCATGCATTGAGACAGCTACGAACACTGTGTCATTCTGAGTCAGTCTTGATTCTCTGAGGTACCTTAGCTTTTCTTCTGATGCTGAGGGATTAATGATAGCCTTGAGAATGTCCTGAGAGAAAGGAAGATGAAAGATTTATAATTGTTCCATAAAAATGCAGTTCGACAAGTTTGTGAGAATCTCTGAGTACCTGTAAACAAATGCATTTGGGTTTATCATATTTCTGAGAAAGCAGGGCTTTTCCCCTGCCTGCCTTCTAGTCTCCGTTTCCAAAATGTCACCTTGTGAGGCGTGAAGGCTGACCTCTGCTGCTTGATTATTTTTCTGCTGACAGTTTTGCATGTTACCTTTTAAATCTCTTGTGGATTTGAAGTGTGGGATCCAGAGTTATAACAATATGATTTACTTCATGCTAACTGTATTTGCTAAGTGTGCAGAAACTTGAAATGCTACAGGAATCTGTGCAAAAGCTACTTGTGTTTCTTAAGACCCGTAAAGTGATAGCCAGAGCTTCCTTGCTTATGACTGAAATTTTCTTGTGACAAGCCCAGTTCTCTCTCAGGATATGGAAGAGATGGTAACTTACCTGTGGGGTTTGCCTCACTATCATGCAGTAAGTGCTTGCTGTTGGACCTAAAATTCTCTTCTGGCATTAATGCAGCTGGGCTTTTATTATCAAATTAAACTAGTATTTTCACTGTCAAGGTGTAAAACCTTCACACCTTTTTTTCTTGGGGATCATAATGCTCTGTGTAAATCAATTCTGATCATGAATGGCGTCCTGCTCTGAGAAGTTTAAAGATGTAGGTGCCACCTGGGCAAGACAATGGAAAATCGGTTTATCAGACTGTTTATGCTTAGAATACTGTGATCTGCATCATGCCCGGCAATTTTTTTAATGAAATTTATTTATAAAATGCTATAAGATGCTCTTCTCCTGTACCTCTCACTCTGCAAGTCAGTCTTGCTGCTAGATCTCAGACTCGGGAAAGGATGTTACGCAAATGACCATTACGAATAGGATTGTTACAACGCCTTGGGCTTAAATATTGGTCCTCATGGTAAATCCAGATGACAGATCAGTGTAATTAATATGATAGCTGAGCTCTTGGCCAGGTTGGAGTCTTTAAAGCATGTCCTATTTAAAGATCAGTTCATTTACCTTTTATTGGAGCAGGGAAGCAAACATCTGTGCTGCTTTTTTACTAATTACCTCTGATGTTTCTGTTTAGACAAGCTGTTTGTGTTCCCTCTCTTCTCTACCTCTTGATTTCTCTCTTGCATTTGGAGATATCTCTCTTATCTTTGTCGCTCCTTTCTTACTGTTTTCTGAATACTTTAAGATTCAATTTGGTGTATTTTATATTTCTGCATTTTGCGCTCTTTCCACCCTTCATCCAGTTAATCTGCAATTCGTTTTAAGCAACAACCAACCACTTTTCTGTGATGTTGATGTGAAAGGGTAAACGTACATAAGGCCGTAGAGGGGACCAGTGGGTGGATGTAACTGTCTGAGGGGGTTGTGCCGTCGCCAGTCTGAAGATTTGGCCACTCTTTTTTTTTCATGTTTAGAAGTGTTCTGTGACTGGAAGTCCTCACAGAAGGAGGAAAGGAAGCTGTCTTATTCAGAAGTAACTAAATATGCTGCTCAGTATGGGTTTGGTCTGTAGTTGCAAAATTATTCCAGTGATCTTGGGTTTGGTTTGTTTTTTTATGTTTCACATAGTAGTAGCATGTATCTATAAAGGAGAAACATGCCTGAATTAATAGTAGGGAATTTGGATTTTTTTGAGCACAATTATTGCTGTTGTGTGCCTCTACCCTTTGTACCGAGGACTTTTGGCATAGAAATTTTTCTGTTATGCTCAGTCATAGGGCATGACTGAGAAATTACTTAAAATATTGATTAATTTGGTTTTAGTGTCAATTTCAGGATTGTGTAATTTTGTTTCAACTGACTGTGTGGTGTTAGCAATGCATCCTTGTTGCCAAGTGTCTTTTATGGCATTGTATAAAACAAATCTCTTGCCTAGTGTGCAGTATAAACATTTGTGTGCAGATTTTTGGTTTGGTTAACGTTTTTAAATGAATCCTGTCGTGTGGTCATAAGAATTGAACATCTTACTCTCTCTCTACTATTTAAAACAAAAAAGTCTTCTACTGCAAGTAGTGGAATAAAGATGAACAAACTGTGCTTTTCAAAACTTATAGGTTCTGCTGTGAATGTTTTGCACAGATTGAGTAGTGACCGAGGAAGTAATTGCATGGCCTTTGAGCCTGGTTGTACTTAAGTATATGGGTAATAAGAAACACTGCAGAAGCTCTCTAATTAAAATAAAATTATTTACAACAGCAGCAGCTGCTGTTGTAGTGGCTGCAAACTTCCTTATAGCTGTTCCAATCTTAGGAATTTGGAGCATGGAGGATTTAGCTTTCCTACAATTCAGGCTTTTGGCGGTAACGGGGAGTTTATGCTCAATGCTTCAGGAGTTAAAGAACTGCAACAAAGCAGATTTAAGGGGCTTTTTTAGGTTTCAGGGTTTTTTTTTCTTACATAAAGCAGGGTTAGGCATTTTCTTTGGCTGACATACTTATTGCTGTTCCTGGTACGATACAGCAAGAGAGGAAGAAAAAACGCTTAGCAGTTCACATGTGAGCTACTATAGAAACCTATTATAAGCTTAATTCTGAATTGTAGAGAGACACCAGTCTGCTGACCTTGTTATTGTGTGTGGCTTTCAGTAGAACTACATCTTCATTAAGATTATTTCTTCCACTGTCCTAGGAATCTGGCTTTGTCTGCCTTTTTAAGAGGGAGTTTTAATGGAAAGCAGTGGTTTATTTGGCTCTCATCCTTGACTTTCTTCAGCCAATAATGTTGATAGCAAGAGTTACTGAGTTACTCATGGAGAAATGCGCTGCTCCTGCATGCGCAGATTCAGTTTCATTATTCTTGTGGCTGCTCCTTTACTGTGTTAAAGCAGAGTGTGTGGGCCTCAAAAGCTGCAACTTGTGCTCACTGGAAAATTAAGCTCAAATGGGTGGGGGAGTGCAAACTGGTTATCACCAAAGAGAGGCTGGTGAAAGGGGTATGAATGTCTTGATGCGAGAGTTGCAATTTTGGATTTAAACTGAGTATGAATGAGTGTCAACTGTTTTAACAGCTGAGGTTCTGCTGTAGTTAAATACTTAAATGTGCACCACTCCCTTTTGAAGTTAATTTTATGCTTGTGAAGTTGAGCACTCAAGTTTTTGTTTAATTTAATCCCTTGCACAAATATATTATCGTTTTATGTGGTCATGTCATAAAGGTTTATTTTGGTTTCCCTCATTCGATATGCAAGATAGACGGACCTTACTGCATCGCATAACTATAGTGCTTTCTTTCTACTCCCTTGCTGTCTGGCTTATCAGTCACTGTACAATGGTGAACCTAAATGCAGAATTATTAACTACTTTGATTCTTTTACAGTGACTATCAACATAATATCTAGATACTTTGTGATTATTGGACTAATTTCAAATTGGGTATCATTACTGCCACAGCTTCAGACAAGGGGAAGATAGGCTTGACACAATTTAGATTAGATTTTTGTGATTGTCTTAGGAATATGGGAGATTGATTTATCTAGACGACTTTGCATTTTATGGCATATCACAGCATAATTCTCATAAGCATATCTCTGGCTTCATTTGCAGTTTTGCAAATGTACAATGCTTCCAAGATGCACAGTTAAATGCCCAGGAAATGATGGCCATTGTAATCTAAGCTGTCAAGTGTGGATAAGTATTACTTCAAGTAATTTCTCAAGATGTACAACTGAAGTCATCAATAGCTAAATGTTAATGTTCTCATTTACAGTTAAACATGCTCTTTGTGGTGGAGGATTGTTTTGTTACTGCTTGTGATTTTTTCATTCTGTTTTGTTTGATTTTGCAGTCATGTGGAAGACTGCAGGCCATTCTGAAAGAAGAGTAATAAGAACTCGATGATCTCAAAGGTCTTTTCCAACCTAGGGGTTCTATGATTCTGTGAACCTTCAGGTTCATGCCATTGTGAGCTACTTCAAGAGTGTAGTAAGTGCTGTGGCAACTGCTTGTCATCCTCTGCATATGAGCCTGCTGTGTGAAAGCCTCGAGGTGCATCTTACCAGCAACCTGAGTTTCTTGCCAACAGAAAGGAGGCTTGAGCAGCTGAGGGCTTCTAGGTTTGCTTTCAAGTTTCAGAAAGAGGTATTCAGACGTAGTTAAAGGACCTCAAATTCTGTTCCACCCTACCTGTTTCTATCACCCTTTCATCTTTCTGCCATTAACAGCAAATGAGTGCCTCAGCTCAAACAGAAGAGAGGAAACAGGTTAAAGGAATGTGAAGTATTGGTTCTGTGCCAATAAATTTAAGGAGCATTTTAGATGAGTTCGGGGGCTAAGTATAAGAATATAGTTCACTAGAGACTAGTTAAGGATGTGTACTATTTCAAAGATTCATTAGTAGGCACTTGGAAGTTGAATGATGATAGATGCATTGCAAGCAACAATAGATTTCAGTTTTCATTCTGTCTTTCATTCAGTGATCCTCTATATTAAAAAAACACTATTTAAAGAGAAAGGATGCATTGAGGGTGACTGGGACAAATTACGTTCTCTGTGATGCTTCTTCTACAAGTGAATTTATTTAGTTAACAGGGTGCATATTTGTTGCATAAGAATTATGGTTATTGCTGTGCTTGAGAGCAATTATTTTGATGTTTTTGTATCCTATGAAATATAACAGTAGCACAAATAGCAAATTGTCCTGCATGTTTAGTCCAATTCGGTTACAACACTGAACCCAGGCAGGGTGGAGTAACATCCCAGTAATCTGCAATAGCATTATGTTTTGGTCAACTTCAAATACCGTGTAAACAGTTTGCTTCTGAGACAGCAGGCAGATTGGCCATTTGACGTTCTGTTCATGGATTTCTAATCCTGTTGATGTTGAACCTTTCATCTTGGGAAAGAAGAACTATGATCTTGTCCAAAACTGACATTTGTGTTTATTTTTTTCAATGGGTTTTGACTCACTGAGGGTAGGAAATATTCTAATACGGTGTGAGAATCTACGAGGTAATTTGCGTTACTTGTACTGTGCATAGTTAGCTGTTGGTTGTAGGGTATCTGAATGTTCTGTGTCCTTTGGAAGAAGAGTGTGTGCTTGAGGAGGATGGTTAGGGAGACTAGGGTGTCACGTGCTGAGCCAAGAAGGTATTTGGCTTTGGAGGAGAAGCAGAAGCAACTGGGATGTGGAACTTTATGGTTTTGACAAGGTGGATTGAAGGTAATAAGTGATGACAGTAAAAACAGAGGGACTGAACTTTACAGGGCTGTGGATCAAAGCTTAGCCATACTAAGTGAAACCCTGGAATATGATTTGTGAAGCATCCCTACTATTGGCAAGGGGATGAACTGAATAAAAATCTAATAGAGGGCAAACACAATTCACAGTTATGCCCTTCTTTTTCGGCTGTCAGTATAGCTGAGTAGAGATTAGTAATCTTTTTTTTTTCTGTGTGATTTTTGTACCCGTGAGCTTTGCAAGCGTGTTCTAATAAAAAGCTTAAGTTCGTCTTATGCATTGTCTCAGGCTTTAGGCAAGGAACTAGAGTGTTTATGCTGCAATCTAATAATACCTCAAAGGTAGTTATTCATATATTTCTGAGAATTTTTCTGTAGCAGTGCAGGCCTTGCCCTGTTAAAGAAGTGCAGAACCTCTGTCTTTGCTAATTTTAAATGAATTTTTACCTTTCAGAGTATCTGAGTATCTCCGTAAAAGACTGTCTGTGAAGCTGTAATTAATCCTCAAAGCCCTGCTGGTGAAGTCCACTCTGCTCCAGAACATAAAAATGAGCTGTTTGTTACCTGTAAAGTCATGACTTGTTTCCTTGAACAGTAATTGATGTCAATTGTAGATGATGTTTGTGAACTTGAAATTGTATCGTTTATCTGCTAGGGGCCTTGAGAGTGTAATCTTCTAACTCAGTCACGGGGGTATAGATTACATCTGTAGTGCAAGAATTGTCTAGGGACATAAATTACAGCAATTAAAATTAGCTAGAGGAGAGAGAATGATACATTATTAATTGGCATAGTCATTAAAGGACTGCAAAGAACCTAAAAGAGGTACCATGTCAATACTCAAGCACTAAAATTGGCAGGCGGTGTGCAGAGACCAATGACTGTATGCAAAGCCTAAGGTCGTTAAGACAGGCAATTATGTGGAATTTTATGACTGCAGGTTAAGATCATTCCAACATACTAACAATATGTTGAAATGGAGGTTTTTTTGAGAATGATAATACTCAAGTGACTGTTCTTCAGAGTGGAGGTGTGTGATTAATGTCTACCTAAAGAATGTGTAGCATTTTATTTTAAAGACGTTGGAACCAACACAGAATTATAAGGAACCCCATCAGCAATTTGGTGAATTTAAGCAGAAAATGGACATTTTTCAGCATTAAATATAATAACCTGAGCTCATCTAAAGAAAAATAAATCTTGGCACACTGAAAGATGAAGATTTAATTAAGAGTCTCTTTATACTACAGAAACAAAGTCTTGCCTGTCTGATGTTGAGAAATATGGCAATCTGAGTAAGAGGCTCATGGTAATGCAGCTGTATATCGGCTACTTAATTATTCATAAACCATCTTGTCAGTGAATTTCAGTGATTTACCTGTCTTAGCTAATTTGCCTTATTAGAAGTACTGCTTGTTTTATAAAATAGTTCATTTGTGGTGCAATAAATGCTGAAAAGGAAGTGTCTTTTATGAGAGAGAAGATTTAATAATTGATTTGCAAAGCAAAGTAAACTTTAAGTTCTGGAGGTGTTAGGACAGCTATGTATTTGTTTTGACAGCTATTGGAAGAATGTGTGTCTGCTGGGCAGAGAGTTAAAACTCCAAAGCAAACATCTGTTTTTTCTCATGTAAGGGGTCCTTGGAAAGTTTCGGCTTTTCAAAACTTACCAATGCTTTCCTATTCTGCTTGCTAAGTATTCAGGTTTCTGATTCATCTCACTGTCTCCCCTAAAGTTTAAGCACTGAATGTGATTAGCTTTGCTGTGGAGATGCCGAACTGAATGGCTTCTGTTGATTCAGAGAAGCTGAGTAGTGTCAGAGTTCAGTTACTGTGCTTTCAGGAAGGCCTCCTGTTGCCAAAATGAGCTTTCTTTTTTCATTTTCCAAGCTGCATGCCAGGGTCTGCATCAGCGAATAACTGGGCTCAAGAAAAGCATGTATGTATAGCCCCTGGAAAAGCCATACGAATGTACAGCTACCTCTTCTCTAAAAGCAGACACTTGCACATTAGTTGCACCGTTAGTAAGTTAGGGGGCTCTGTTTGCCTATATTAGATATAATATAGGTGTTATGTATTTGCTTAAATAAATCGTTTTGACAAGTTAGTGTCCTTTTGGGCACTGAGAACCAGATATGCCATGACTCTGGCTGTTGAGTCTTTGAGCTGTGGTTAAGAGCTAGCATGCAAGACAGCCTTTTTCCTGTTATCTCTGAGGTTATCCCTGTGTTCAGTGTAGTAGAAGAGTTGACTTATTCCAAGCATAATGATTTAGCACTACCACACTGAAATGTGTCTGCTCTGTTATACCCAGCACTTAATTATTTTGCCTTTAGATACTTTGCTTAAGTGTTACATCCTCAAGATTCAGCACTGGTTTGATTTAACTGCTTAGTAGTCAGAGCAGGTATCGTATGACATAGTGTACTTCATCGGTTCTATTCTCTTGGGTGTTTCTATGATTCAATACATGATGCCAACCAGGAACTGTGGAATTCAAGGTCTTTGGTGTCTAAGTAACTAACAAGCTTCCATTATTCCATTCCTGGCTTCCATTAATTTGGCTACTGCTCTTTTCAGACTTCTGGGCTGTGTGGGGAACTCATTGCTGGAAGCTACAATCATGTCAATCATTAGGATTGAACCAGAATGGTGAATGCTCATTTTAAGTCATATAGGCAAATAGGTTTGGCTCTTGTGTTCAAACTGTTCAATGTTGAATGAAAGAAGTTAAGGAGATAAGCAACAAGGAAACAAACAATTAAGTTAGCAAATTTTGAAGAGTTTGTCTGGAGCATGGCAGTTCCGGAGGCTCAGTGAAGCCCTATTTGCACGTTCAGCCACTGTGTAGAGATTGGCCATGTAGCATAATGATGTGTTTAAAAAAAAAAAAAAGTGATGGTGACAGGCTGGTTGCCATAGGACAGCAAACAACAAACCATAAACCTAGCTGCTTTTGTTTGCTTAAAGAAGCATATTTCTATTCCTAGGTATGAGTTCACCACCTTTCCCTCTAGCAGGCAGTAGTGTGCCAGTCTGGGAGAACCTGGGTGTTGTCTTGGGATCATGAAGATAATCACTGATGTGCATAACCAGTGGTTGCAAATGTTTTCAGCAGCAGAAATGCTGGGCAGTTTCTGTCATCTGAGCCTAGTTTATCAGAGTGTGGTCACAAAGCCGTTGTCAGAAGCCTTGGCTGTGCTCAGGAGGCCATTGACAGCTTTGCATAGCTGAGGTTCCACGTCCATCCTGTATGTCACTGATATAGCAGTGGTCTAGTCACACAGAAAAAGGAAACGTGCCCACTGCCTCGGTGACATTCCACCCTGCTCATTTGCCTTAGATTTTCTGCAGTGCAACATAAAATTAATTCAAGCAAACAAAAACAAACAAAAGGTTTTGCTATTTATGTATTCTGAAAAAAAAAATACAGAATAGCAGTCCAGATTAAACAGGGTTTACTGAGATTTACTGCTGCTCATTAGTGTGAGCACTGAGCATTTTACTTTGACTTATTCAAATTATTAAATAAAATAGGGAAATAATTGTGCTGTTATTGCAGTGCAGTGTACACTACAACATCTGACTGCAATAAAATGACACTGCTTTGCCACATAGTATCAGAAAATTAGTTACTGTAAGCATTGTCTCAGTCTGCTTCTGGGGCTGTTCTTGCTGTCCGTGGTGAACCGAAAATCATGCAGAACATGAATTGATAGGAGTATTAAGATGAAGACGTTTTTATTGAAAAAGTGAAACACGTGAATATTAGAAATGTCCTCTAGTGATTAGTGAGAAACATTTATATTTATGTTCCTTTTTTTAACTGAGGGCAAGAGAGGAATAATGAAAAATTACACAGAACTTTGTCTTTTCACAGTCAGTATTTGATGAACAGTGTCCTTTTGATCAGATTGCATACAGCTGGGGAGCCAGTTACTACTTCTCTGCCATTTGCTCCAAACTCCTGTGTTGATGTTGGTCACAGTGTTCCTTCAAGCAATGTGACTATCTAGACAAATTAAGGGAGCTCATGAAATTACTTGATTGAAGTAAGGTTGCAAGGTGATGCTGAACTTTTGTGATGCCTGTCAGAATGGTTGCTTATCACAGAGACGGGGCACCATATGTCTCTATTTGAGTAAACAGGAGGCCTGCTGCTCAGAATTGCTGTGAATAATGATCATACTTAAGAAGAAAGAGATATCAAATCAAGTCTTCGTATGATAAACGAAACATCTTTGAAAGTATGATTCTGATAATTATAGAATGCTATCTTACAGTTCTCTTGACAACAGACCACAGGAAATAGAATACATAGCCTTGTTGCTGAAGGAACAGGTAATGTCTCCTGCAATTATATTGCTTGCTCTGCCTGAGCTTGTAAGAGCTTTGCAATATGTGAAGGTCACTTTGGACTTTTTGTGGTAGTTTGACATTATTGAATTTGGGGTAAGTTTGTACCATTGCTGTCGAGGAAAAAATAGTTAAGAAAAAAAATTCTAATTGTACAGTTAAAGTGAGCATGCTGTACATGAATTGGAGTGTATGAAGAATAGTATTTCCTAAATTTGATTGCTTTCACTTTATATTTTTACTTTCCTTTCTGCAAGAGTTTTGATTTAAGAACCTGTAAATCTTACTGATGTTCGTGGGTTAGTATATATATAAAGTTATATACCATAACTTTATTTTCCTGTGTTTTAAAGTTCCATAGCAATGCGGCAGATTGTGAGAAACTGGTAGTGCAAGGAATCTGTAGGTATAACTGGGCGAGGCTTTAAGAGTCTACAGGTGATTTGGGTGTATGGTACAGTATTGATATATTCTATTTCAAGTTTATTCCAGAGGAACATCTTTTCTTGAGAGTACCTTTTGCCAGACATAGGAAAATCTGGCCAGGCAAGTTACCCCACGCTGTTTGCACATCTGTAGGCTTATGCATACTACATTTAAAGATTTATCATTATTGATTTCCTTACTTGAGCTTCTTGTGTCATTTATCACATTTAAAAGATCAACTTCGCTTTCATAAACAGTTAGTCGATGATCTCCATTCAATTAAAAGAGCCAGGGATCAGTAGTTCCCCTGCAGCAGTGCGACCTTTCATACCAGAACTACTTTTCCTGAATTCTTTGAGCCAGATTAAAGTCATGCCATAGATGATACACCTTGTGCGTTCCCATTTCCCATGACAAAATAAGTTCTACTAGAAAGCTTGCAGTGGCCTTTGACAAAGTATATTATTTTACTCATCACTTGGAGATACTTGAGTGGTCGCTGGTTTGTCGCTGCAGGCCAACCATGGCTTACAGTTGCTGACAGGTGAGTGGGGCAGTGGGGATTACATGACTGAGACTTCGTGGGTGCAAAGCAGTGACTTCCACTTCTTGCCTGTAACAGGAAGTAATATTCTCAGCCTTAAGAGGAGGTATTTTTATTAATGTACTTTTATATACTAACACTGGTTGCTGTACCGTTCTCCCCTGCTCCATTTATGGCCATTAGGTATCAAAGATGTAAGATCTGAACTAGTGAGGTGCTCAACAAAGAGGGGAGTTTCACTGGACCGTGCATTTTGGTCTCAAGAACATCTTTTGCCAGTATGTTACACATTTTAATAGCGCCATATGAGGAAAAAACATTTTGTCCTAAACATGTTGTTTGATAATTTCATTCAGTGTCCTCTGGATCTTATAGGACTAACAGCATGATGATATCAAGGACCACAAAAAAAAAAAGATGCTGGGAATTTCAGAAAAGAGCAATAGGAGCTTTAGCTCTTTTATTGAAGTTCACAAATCCTCTCACTTTTGTTTTTTCCTCTCTGAGGGGAGAGCATATATTTAACAGAGTTCTACAAGAAGATGGGCAATACTTACCGCTATCTTATGTATATTTTTTAATCTCTTTTCTAAAATATGAAACCGGCATTACCACAACATTGATATGGAGTTGATAACTGTACTTGTTTATTGCATAATTTGCTAGGTATCGTAGCAGAATTTGAAGAGTTTATCGGCACTTGTTATTCAAGGTACAAGTGGAGTTTCTTCGGCTTTCTTAAAAATCTGTTTTCTGGTGAGCAGAAAATAAGCCAGTTATCAAAATATTACCTGGTGTGTTATTCATTCTGCATGCTTGCTAGTAGGGTGCTTCGTGACGGTCTGTTTGATTAAAGTTTTATAAGCAACTGAGAATATACTTCAGCCAAGTTATATTATCTGACACTTCTGTAGCAAAACATGGCTTTGCATTTTTCTTTTTGTGGGAATTTGAAGTTGTAGATCTTCCTGCTTCTCGGTCTCCTCTTTCCCAGGAATGTGTTTTGCTAGGCAGAGGAGTGCTGTGTACTCTGTGGTCTCCTAGGGGTACCTACGATAACTTTCAGTTTATTATAACTTGCTTTCTTTGACTCTTAATTTCATTTCATCGTAACTTGGCACATTGTTTAGCTGCTGTTTCCCAAGGTCTGCAGCTCCCCTGCCCTGGTCGTGTCACTTTTGATTAAGCAGTCACAAAGCCCTTTGCCCAGCTTCTAAAGGGTAAAAGTCAAAAATCAATAGTGTGCCAGTCCTCCCCAAGTGCAGTAGCAGTCAGAGGTAAATGAATGATTAAACATGATGAATAACAGTGTAATGGAAGACGCAAAGTAGGGAAAAGTGCTCACTTTAGCCTAAACTCGGAGATTTATTGCTGAGTACTACAAATAATGGATTCATCAATCTTCCAAGGACTAAAAAAGGCATCTGCTGCAACCAGTTTAAAATGCAGTGAAAGAAATCTTCCCTCCTCTTCATTGCCTGTTGTGGTCCAGTTATTCTTCGGTATCAAATTTGTGCTGCACAAGGAAATCGGTATGTAAACGTAGTTAAAATTGGTTGCTTCTTGTACAGTTTAAAGTTGTTAGGACTCTTTGGCAGAGAAGAAAAAAATAGCCTATATCAATTAATATTAATATGAGTACAAGGATGCTGATATTCAAATATTTAAATGATGCCAAATGACTGATATGAATTAGTTTTGTAAGATTGGACTGAGATGGTAATTATACTTGCCCAAACAGGGGGAAAAAAAAGAAGAAAAAAAATTTTCAAGGTTATTAGGCTAAGAAAATTTAGAGCTCCTGTGGGATAGGGGGAATAATTTAATGATAGATGCTCAACAGTGCTTAGTGTTTCTAAGTTAATTCTTCTGTTGGCTATTGACAAGGGAGAAAACTAGCTAGAGATAAGCATTCTTTATGTTGCTCACCAAAGAGGAGGAAGAAATACAGGAATTGTGTGTGTCAGTATTGCATAATTAGAAAAGGTTTTCTGCATGTTTGTAGCTGTGGCTGCTCAGACTTAGAAGTAATCTATACTGAAAAAGAGAACTTCGCAGGACAGCCCTGCTCCTGCAGGAAACAGTGCAATGGATTTCAGTTGAAATCCTTCATTTTAAGAGGTTTACATTTGCAGCGTGGCAGAGTAATGTCTAAGGTATCTTCATGGCATCCCTACATACTGAAGTACGTCTGCATTTCTAAACGTGTGTGGGTGTGAACACACTCAAGGAAGAACAGAAATCTTTTCCTGGGGCAAAAACAATAGCAGGAAGTCCCTAAGGACTGTGAGGTGGAGCGCAGGGCAGCATTTCCATAAGTGTAGGGCTGTAGCCACCTCTTTATGTGAAGAAATCTCTTCTGGCAAACTGAAGATTTCCGAAGGCTTTTCATTCAGTGCAGTGTGAAGCTTCTATTTTTAATTTCTGTCTTTGAATAAACTAAGACTGAGTGCTGGGACTTGTTCTGACTTCAGTATGAGAAGCTTTGGGTAACTTCAACTATTTTGAATTCAAGAACTGATCATTATCTTAGTTTTCAGTACCAACTTCTTGCAGAGTTACACTCTAGATGCTTAAATTCATCCTGTATTTTTTAAGGGATGCAGCAATGCTGTTCAGGGTTTCATTATCACCATCGTATCTCTTGTGTATGCTTCCTTGCTTCTTCCCTGTAAAAAATGCTTTTCTTCACTCCTTATGTTTCTCATGACCTACTGTGACCTATTGCACTCTCCTTGCCAGAAGTACTTGCATGGAATCCACTTATCTTATACGTATGTATGTTTTCCATAACTATATGGGATCCATTTAACGTATATAGATCTTTTCTGTGTGACTCGTGTCTTCTCCATGGAACTCGAGAGATGCTGTACATTTCATTTTGTCTAGTGGCTCTGGTGTTTAATTCATTGGCACAGTGTGGTCAGCAAACTGGTGCAGAATGGCCTACAGCCACCTTGGGCCCCTAGACCCCCTGCCCAATGATTCTTCTCAGCAGTCTGGCAACAACCTCTTTTCATTTCTTACACATAATTTGCCATGGGGTCTGGTATTGATCTTGTAGTCCCATTAAAATCAGCTATTTTAAATTTAACCCTTTTTCCTTGGAAGAACAGAACTTGTATCCTGAGGTGTTTCCCAATTACTGTCAAGCAGTTAATCCACTCTTTTTTCTTTAACATTCTTGACTGAACTACAGTGCAAGAAATAAAAAGGGGCTTTCTTGAAGAGCTTGCAAAAGCACCGTCAGCAATGGTATTCTATCAGTGAAGAGAAAGAAGGCAGCGCAAACGAAGGCTATGACTGCTTTGCTTCCCAATCCTGCTGAGTAGGGAGTTATCTGTGATCCTGAGCAGTTCATTTTTGTTTGATATGATCGGTCAGGCTGCATCATTAAATTCCTGGGCCCATTTGAATGGGAGCTGCACTGTATTAAATTTTATTGCATGCAGTCTGTTGTTGCTTGTTGGCTTTCATTCTCTGCTTGATTCTTTCTCATCTTCTCTGCTTTTTTGCTGCCTTCTAATCTGTTTTAGGGGAAGGGATCTAACCACATGCATTTACTTATTGTCTATACAGACAGTTTAGATTTATTTGATCCATCTTAATTATTCCTGTCTTTCTGCCACTTTGGAACATAGCTGGGACAAATATGTTCTGGCAGATGCATTCTTGGGCTGACCTCTGTCAGTGAACAAACACCAGGATATTCCTGGTGTAAGATTATTTTTTTTAAAAGAAGTTAAAGCCAAATTTAGATTTCTAAGCTTGGGAGATGAAACTTACACTACAGCAGGATATGCATCTCGTCGCTTTTCCCTCATAGCGTAGCATTAGGAGGTGGATCAGTGTTGGTGCTAAGGGCTCTGAGAAAATGGCCCATGCCTCAGCTCAGGCCGTTGGATTTTCTGCCTTCAGCAGTGAAATAAATTGCCAGCTGGACTTCTCTCAACCATTTTGTCCTTCAACCTTCATTCATTTTAGTGAGTACTGACTTCTTATATGATCTTCAACCACTTTTCCTCTGATGTGAAGAGTGAGTAGAGAACTCTTTCTCCCCATTCCATGTGGTACCTCCCCTCTAGGCCTCACTGCGGCAGAGGAGAAGACGGAAAGGCATGGGGCTAAATCAAAGGGCCATGGACACTGCCAGGATATGGACTTTTAAGTTGGACATATAGAATTTCTCAAGTGTCTCGAGAACTGTAGCCCTGTGAGGTTTAACGTGGATGTGAAGATTCTCACAGAAAAAGCAGTTCCCTAAAACAAAGGTAACCCTTGTGACATTGGGCCCTGCAAAGACAGACCAGTGCTGCCAAGCAAGTGACGATCCAAATTGGACAGCAGATTCTGTCTTCCTATCATAAGAAAAGTTTCTGTGGCACTTCTCACAGCAGCTCTTTCAGTGTTCTCTGCCACAAATATCCCTTTTCATAAATGCTTGGACCCTTGTGAGCCCCCATGTTGGGATATAACAGAACAGTCCAACTTGCACTTTACAGACCCTCACTTGGAGGACTCAAGAGTCTGACCAGGCAAAAGGCATGTGTCTGCGTGTCTCCTCTCGATGGGTTTGCTCTGTATTAGAGTGCTTCAGGCAATCTGCACCCAAGTGAAACGCATATGAACTGTCTTCATTCCTGTTGCAGCTGAATCATCAAGGGATCAGACATAAATAGGAAAGCATTTCTTGTGTTTTAAAGTGGCTCTAATTTGTTGGGGCTTGGGTGAAGAGCATCTTGTCTGAAATTAGCCAGAGAGAACCCTGCACACAGCCGTGAGGGGGTACAACCCTGCACAGTTTTTCTTGGAGGGCTGTCAGTGCCTTGAGAGAAACTCTTTAAAACACCATCTTCTCTTTCAAGCATTATACAAGAAAAGGTTTGATTCAAACTCTGAGGATCTCATAATAGCTAAATGAAGATTTATAGTTAAAAAAATTATTAAAAATATTCATTAGATTTTGCATTCCAAGTTTGAGAAACAGGAAAAATGTTTTTTCTTTTCCTGAAGGTCACACACTGATTCAGTATGTCAGATGTGGGGAGAGAGGATGTCACACTGCAAAGAAAAGCATGCTCATCTCTGCCAGCAGCTCTGTATTGTGGGAATGTGTCTCTGTTCTGAGATATGATGTACTAGAAGGGAAAGAGACCTTTATCACCTTCATCCTGATGCTGCTTCCACCCCTTTTCACGCATCTGAATTCAGAGGGATACAGGGAAGTTCAGGGAAGCATTAGCTAGAAATGGAGGCAGAGCTTAGCCCTCACTGTCAAAGGCAGCGATGTGTGTTGCTCGTCCCTGTTCATCAGTCTGAGCATTGTGATGAAACCACCATTTTACAGGGGGGTCATTCTTGATATCTAGTGACTATGGTAAATAGTAGCAATAACAACTGGGTCTTATTAACCTTCTCTGTTATGAAAAATTGCAAATAAACAATTGAACATCTTGGAAACATGAAAATAGATTTTCCTTGTGTTCCTTGGGCAAACACGCATTTAAGACTTGGGTGTTGGCAGGTCAACTTACTCTAATCATAGATAAATTGTACCAAACATTATGATTATCATTACTTGTGAAAGGTGAATTTGATTCTTCCCTCTGAGCAGAAAGTATATTATGGCTTCTGTCTGCATAAAAGTTGCTTGACAGCAACTTTTTATCTCCTCAAGATAAGCTTGTTATATGCATATTGGGAAATAGTATCCACATCATGTTAGAACCATGACAGTTTGTTTG
This sequence comes from Cuculus canorus, assembly GCF_017976375.1. Lineage (NCBI taxonomy): Eukaryota > Metazoa > Chordata > Aves > Cuculiformes > Cuculidae > Cuculus > Cuculus canorus. The sequence continues at coordinate 17,009,775 of NC_071416.1, forward strand.
GAAGGCTTGGCTTCGTGAAATCTCATGGTAACCGTGCCAATCTTATCCTGTTCATATTGCTCCTTTCAAAATTACTCGTGGTCTTGGAATTGCTGCAAGGAAGATATTAAAATCACACAACAGGTGGCATACAGGACATCCTGGAAATTTATTACAAAGTATGAAACTAATTTCCTTCCTCGAAGTCCCCTAGTGGCATTCCAGGGAAAAGCATGAGATGTGATGATTTGGAAAGCAAGGTAAAAATACATCTGTGCTGGCATTGTTAGTGTGGGAAGTTGCTACTGGATCAGTTCTGGCATTGTTCTAAACAGTCTAAACTTCTGGTTCTCTATGAGTAGTATTGCTGTACACAAGAGGATGTTCTAGCAGCAAACTTATTAGATAAGAAAATACTGATTCTTTGAACATTGCAATTCAGCTCATCTGGAATAAAACTTCTGGAACTTCTGATAGACAAGGATCTTGTATTCATGTTCTCCATAGAGCAGAATGAGCAATTGATCTGTTTATGCTGTTCTGTCTTTCTAGGCAATAACATTTTATTTACTCAATATCTGTTTATTTATCTCACCTTACTAGAAGATTCTCACTCTGTGGACTCTTTATGAGCCAATTTCATTTTAGTTCATAATATTATTTTACTGATTTGCACTCATTTTCAGAACGAGGAAGAGTGCTACAGTTCCAAGCTGGATGCCTTCTGCAATTGAGTGTCAACTGCATCTTCACTACTGTTTGTCTCGGGAGCTGCTTCGGCACTTCCTAGTGTTCAGCCAACATCTTTCAGTGCTGACCTCAGCTGCATTAAAAACATGTTGGAACGGACATTGCTTCAGAAATCCTTAACAATGACAGCACCTTTTCAGAAATGCAGTATCCATTAATCACATAGTGGACGTTATTCCAGCGCCGAAAACTAGGAGAGGATGACCATACGTCTTCAGTGTTGCTTATCTGTCAGTGTCAGTGCACCAACATCAGCGGGTTTTGTTCAATATGCAACAGCAGGAATCTGTATCAGGAGGGGAGACTGTTCTAGGAATCTTCGTTACTCTGATGGTTATTCTCAAAGTTAGCTTGTCAAGTCTCTTATTTATTTTTAAAAATACCGTAGGGGTTCTTATTCTTTGAACATTATTTAGTGAATGTACAATTCATGTTAAGATCTTTTTTTTTAATCTTCTGAAGCCTTAAATAATGAAGAAAAATCATTTTAACGTGCACCTATTGACTTTCCAGCTACTACCAAATGACTTGAAATAAATAAATCATGAAAACAGCCGGATACTTCACAGACAAAAATGTGCATTGATGAGGAATGAAGGAGTTGATTCAGTTAGGGTAGCAGTGAATGCTGTTGGAAATGACAGGTATGTGCAAAAATGCAAGGCTGGCATATCAGACCCCACTCTAACAAATACCAGTTAAAACGGTATTAGAAATGGGTTGAAATCTTTTTAAAAGGGCATTTGAAATGAGTTTCTCTGTTTGCAGGTGCATTACTCCTTACCTCTGTTAGGAATTTTTTTGTGGTATTTTCTCTTCTAAATTATAAATTTATAAATCACAAGAGCCAAAAGAGGCTGTATTTTAATTAAGGCTTCAGGATTGTAAGTCCCACAGAAACAAATAAAAAGATGCAGCCCGTGCCCCATCTAATTTGATTAAACAATAAGCGCGAGGCCAGAGGATGAAGTATAGGTTGAATTATCCACTTTCTGTGTGGCTTTCTACATAAACCAGTCCCCTAACAAAGCTTTCTCTGTGTATTTTCTTTAAAGGTAACAAGACTCCTGATTATAAATGTACCGAGAAAATAAGGAAATAGTCAATATATAAAATGAATTTGCTATCTAAGTCAGAGTACAGACAACCGTCTGTCATGTAGGGCTTCGTAGGTGCCTCATAATGCCAGTATATGTAATATGTCTGGTTTTATGCCTGCTCACAGCAGCATGGTTTACAGCAGTATAAACAGATTAGTATCTTTTCTCTAAAATATCTGGCATGTATTCTCTGTACAGATCCCTAGAGTGCCTGATAAATATGCAATATCAGGCTCGTTTCTTTCAAGCAGCATTGGCGCTTACTCTGTGCTTCTTTGAATTAAAAAGCATTCCTCCTCTAGCTATTTAAGAAAAAATGACCTCAAAAAAACTTTTTTTTTTTTAAAAAACACATTTCTTAAATATATAAACCTGGCTCTTTTCTGACTTGTCCCTCTTATCCTTTCTTTTCTATTTCTTTTAGAAATGAGCAGTTTTGCTAAAGGGTTCAGTTCTTCTGTGCTGGAATTTTCCAAGATAGAGTATTGCAGAATATCTTGCATATAAACTTTGGCTCATTTATTGAGCTTGTCAGGGCATATTTCCTTTGAAAGCTCAAAAGAATCTTGTAGATGCCATACTTTCCACTAAGATAGTGCAGTATGCGGAGATATTTGTTCCTGGAGAGGTTCACAGGATGAGCTATGAATCACTTTTTAATTTCACAAGAAATGTACAGGGATTCTAGAGAATTTTTGAATTCTGCTTTGCATCAGTTGACACGCACCCCCGTATATGCTAGCATTAAGCTGCTTCTAAAGTAGGAAGTGCATTTGCAACCTATGTCTATATCTAGCTGTCCACCTACCTAAGGCAAAAAGGTCAGGATGGGGCTCTGAGCAATGTGAACTGCTTAAATATGTCGCTGCTCACTGCAGGGGGGCCTGGACTAGATGACCATCACGGTCCCTTGCAATCCAAACCATCCTGTGATTCTATAATTCTATGAAAAACCTTGGGCTCTAAAAACTCAAAGTTGTATCTTGTGACCTAAATGTACAGCAGTAGTAACTGAAAAAGGAAAAAAAAAAAATGCTACAGACGTGTAGCGGATATGCTTCCTTCTGTTACAGCAAAAAACTCTGCATGCCTGGCATCTTATCCAGTTGAGAATCATTAATGAAGTGACACAACAGCATACTACTTACCAAGTATAACCCAGCTGTACTTTCTGCCATTTAAAATAATAGCATGACCCTATCTACTTGGTCATGCTCTTCAGTTAGGATTGTCTGAGGAACCTGCATGGGTAAACCCGGATGTATTTGGTGCACAAGTGGGAAAAAGATAAATACAAGTAGACCTCTCTCTAAAGTGATGCTAAACAAAGTGTGTTGCTGTGCTCAATGCACGCAGCTGCCGTAACTGTTAGGATGGCCATCACTGTGACATCTCTCTATTCATGGAAGTTTAGGTGAACGGATTCCTGCATGCACTTGAGCTTTGCATGCTAAGCTCTACAGAGCTCAGAATAAAATAGTAATTACAGCCTTACTATTTGATTTCTGTTACGTGTTGAAAGTACCTTCTAGCATGATTTCTGCTTTTCAGGTGCTCCTTTCTTTGGAAATTAAGTGGTTGGGCCTTTTTTTCAAGCAGACGTGCAAGCAGCATCAAAGGTTTGAAATTTGCTTAGTTTTGAAGTATAATGCATACGAACGTGGAGGAAATCTTGTATTCTAGGAATTAGCTATGTGGTTCATTTAAAACTGTTTTATATTCATGTATAGCTCTAAAGAAAAGCACGTTTATAAAGGGCAGCAGCACTTAGGATGGCACATAGGTTTTCATATTAAATGGGTGACAATCAACTATTCAGAAACTGTAAGCTAGTGTTTCCCAAACTGCTGTAATTTGAAGGTCTGACTGGAAGAAAATGAGCTTACACAATGTGGGCTCTGTGTAGAATACTTTTTTTTTTCCTTCATTTTTTTTAAGGTGAAAGTTCATGGGTTCAGCATGCTCTGGGTGTTTGCAGTGTACCAGATATGCTGGGCAACTGTAGACGGAGAAAAGAATTGAAGAATTAGAATAGAAGGGGAAATGTGAAAGTACCTAACTAAATATGGATAAATGCTACTCAAGGCATTCTGATAAGGCCTTCGCTTTGACAGATAAAGATGAGAGAACGTCAGAGGAAGCAGAGTTGATATGAGCTTTGTGCTGCAAACAGACAGTGCAGCAATTTTGGATGTACTGTAAATTTATGACTTGTCTAGAAATCTGGAGCAAACGTGTTGGAAAGATGAGATCATTTTTCAGATCCCAGAACAGAGCAAGCCTGGTATTCATCAGGTTTGCTGACCTTAGGTGACTCAATTTTAGGAATGGCTTTCTTGAAGCACTGAAACCATTCTGTTTCTGTTTGGTTCTTACACCATTCAGATCAGCGTGATGTCTTTGTATGTTGCAGTATGCTGTCATGTAAGTAAGAGTTGTCCTTTGGGTTAATTCTTTTGTTCATTCTCAGTTTAGGCAGAGAAGTGACTGTGCAATGCAATCCTTGGTTTCAGTAGGTTTGTCTTTTTGATTTAAAGATACATCGGTTGAGATTTTTGTTATTAAAAAAAAGAAGTTTGATGTGCACTTTGTTCTTACTGGAGGTGAGGTTTGATTTATTTTTTTTTACCAGGGAAAGATTTTGTCAGAAAAAAACAAGAGGATATGGGAATTCTTGAACCGTGTTCCCTGTTGCTCTTCATGTGTACGTTTGTTTATGTTGGTATGTGTGTAAAATGAGCATTATGTGTGTAAAATTTGCATTACGTGCAAATGTTTTGTGCCCTGTTACTAAGCTGCTCAAAGCTGAGGTTTAATATTGCTGCTTTCTGATGAATCACACTGACTCTGGACAGGTGACCACCTTTTTACCCTGGTCACAAGAATACCGGAACTTGTAACTAGGTTTCTTCGCTAACCGGTAAACAAGCAGAAATGTGTAATTTCTGAGCATGAGTTTGAAATTGTCGAACTTGAAAGCCTAAGGTTAGTCGCCACTGCCAGTGTTTGTTTATAGGTTTGAGCTAGTTTGCTGAGGACCAGAATTTCAGAATTTTGAGATTCTGAATATTTGTCTCTGGGTTTGGGTTTTTTTTTTTACTGTTTGCCCCTGAAATTATTAATAAAGACACTGAATACTACTTACGAACTTCTAATCTTTAGCAGTGCTTCTTTAAAAACTTCACTGACAGAAGAAGATGGTAAGTCTCTAGATGCCTCTATATAATACTGTTGTATTGGCAAGATGACATCAGGTGGGCAGAGATATTTTATGAATGTCTTCTGCTATGCATGAAGTGTGTGAAGAAATACTGGCAGCAACATAAGCAGATGTAAACCAAGATGACACTTCATCATTCCATTCGTTTTCTTTTAAGTGCATTCCAAGTAGTCTAAAACCGTTGAGTGTGTATTTGATACTGTTTATTTCCCTAACCTCTTCCTTTCATAGAAGATCTTTAGTCATACATGTTATTTCAGTTGACTGAATTAAGGAAGATGGTTAACTGGAGGGAGGAAACTTGGGCTGCTAAATACTACTTCTACCTTCTTATCTAGATATAGTTGACCCCTCTGTCTAGGAATATTTATTTCTTTTTCTAGCCCACTTTTCCTGTTGCAATTGCTTGCCTTTAGTATTAGAACATCCTGTTTTCCCACTGCTTATAGACCAGCTGTGGACATGGGTCCAGTATCAGATAGTCAGACTGCAACCCAAAGAGTTTCTGAATTATGGGAAAATAGATGTGATAAGGAGGAAAAGTGAGATGAACAGCAGTGCTCATCGTGGTAGTATAAAATATCTTACATTGCAAGTCTAATTTTTTTAAGGAAGCTTTCAGAGAGGGAGGTGAAAGCAGTTTGACTTCTATCTGTTTAGTGTATTACTAATGGCTATCAACTTTGAAAATGATGTGTTACAATTATGTTTCTCAGATTTGCTGGTTGCTTTTGACTGTATTCAAAATTAATTCAGGGAGTACTAGGATAACAAGGTGCCTTTTGTGGCCGTAAGCATATGAAGCAATAATCTAAAGTCATAATAAGCAAACCCATATCTTCCTACTTGAAGATGCTCGCTGAGGTACCCACTGGGGCTCCATTCAGTTCCTCAGCATTAGTTACTTAATAGTCTGCTTGACCTTTGTGGTGAGGCATCGTCAAACTGTTCCCACGTGTATTACTAAGTCAGAGGAGGTAAAGAAAAGTATTAATAAAGTCATAAATATAAAAAGTGCTGGAGAGTATTTACAAGCTTTTGAGGATGCATCACTGTTGATTTATGGAGTTATTAAAATTTAATAGTTGCTAAGTGCATAGGGACTTTGTCCAAATTTTTGATAACCATTTCTTCATTGACATCAAGATAGTGTGAGACCTGAGCGCTGCCTGTGTTTGTCATGTAGCTTCATATGTGTTGAATATTGAATTGCAGCATTGTCTGAGTATCAGCATGTACAAAAGTATGTGCAAATGCAAGCTTCAAATTATACACATTTTAATTGTTCTTGGAGAATTCATAATGGTGTATTTACTGATGATTTATCTGTTATAGTTTAGTCTTTTTAACTTAAGAACTGCTGCAAAGCTATTCAAATCACTTAGGGTTTATTTTTAGAGCTGTAGGTCAGCAAGAGAACTTACAATGCTCTGTTACAGCAGAGAGAGTGGTATTATGCTTCATTGTAGCTACCAACATCAATCTCATACGCAGCTAATATTATGCCCCTAGGAATAGCTATCCTTACTGTAATCCTTAAATTTTACAGTAATGTGTCAGAATGGGGATAAAATACACCAATGCTTAAATTGCAGAAGGATTCATCATCATATAAATGCAGATGTAGAATGATCTGTAAGTCTATTTTTAAATGTTTTAGGTTGTAAGAATTAAAGAGGTTGGTTATTTTAATCTCACCCAAGTGCTGCTAAACTTTATAAAGATGTACACTGCCTCAGACCAGTGTGGTTAGACCATTTATATGATGATCCCTATTTCAGCAGAAGTGGTGTGGGAGAAAGCAGTGAGATAACAGATTGTTTATGTCACAGAGCTGACATGGAAGAGGGTCAGTCAGGGGCTGACGTGTGTCTTAAGTAAAAGCAAAAGCTGCTAGACAACATGAGGTTTAAAAATCCAATTGCAGCTAATAGTATCCGTATCTGCGCTGGAACTATTTGCTGCAGTATTTGATTGTTTCTTTCCATTAAACTGATCGAGCTACTAAGAAACTTAATCTTCCAACTTACCTTAGTTCATCACTGGGGCAAGTCTAATGAATTCTTCCCCAAATTTGTTTTTGTCAGACTCAACAGTGAGAGGATAAGGAGATCAGCACATTGCAAACTGAAGGAAGAGAAATATGAGCTGTAAAATTTTTGAGAAAGCTTGTTATGAGATTACTGTTGTCAAAGGCCCAAGGAGCTTCTGCCTGGTAATACAGCCTGCTAAACAGAGTTTGTCTCTTTGCCTTGTGTTAGATCTGATAAGCAACTGTTAACAGCCACACTCCTTAGCTCTGTTTTAAAGCAAGGAGATATTTGCAGATTGCATTTGTGATCGTTAAGATTAGATCTGTGCACTACTGGATTATCTGGAACTATAAACGAGATTTAGGTCTATCTTTTTGCTAGATTGAACCAAGTTGATGATTTATTCTGGTGAACTACAGGAGAAGCCATACCTGATCCAGCACAGTGTCTCTCAGGATGAAGGTATCCCAACAATATTTTTTTAACGTGTTTGAACTAACAGAATGGCTTGAAGTCAGCCCTCTTGTTACTGGTTTGATCCATCCAAGCCATCCTGAAATTCAGCGTAGTTTTTTTTTAACCATGGGTCCAGCTGCCAAGTGCTTTCTGTCTCTCAAGTTATTTGTACCTCTAGATTTGTCAGCCACGTGCTCACAAGTGGGAATGTGTGTGGAAGATCAGAGCTTGCAAAGATTGTTGAGAAGGGGAGGAAAGAAAATATGTGCTGCTCCAATAAAAAGATTCTAGTCTAAGAAAGAGGTGTTTTGAAAAGTCAAAACAAGCTCTTGAGGTTTCTCTGATGTTGAGATTTGATCACAGGGTGAAAACTGATGAGCAGTGCTTTCTAATTTCAGATACTAGTAGCAGTGGTGGAGTCTCTTGATGATTTGGATAATGTGCATGACACGTGTCACCATCCTCGAGGCAGTTTGTTGTTAGGTACAAACTAGTAAAGTGAGTGTTTCTGTTTTAACCTTAACACCAATTGGTGTATGGGCCTGTGTGTTGCATAGGAAGGTGGTTGTTGCGTTGGACATTTTATCCCACCGTTCCACTTGTCCTTTTCCCTCTCCCCTTTCCTCTGCTCCCTAGAAACCTACGTGCACATTGCTCATGGCAGTAAGTGTTGGAGTATACCTGTAGCTGATGCTCAACAGATGCCTGTGCACACACAAATGTACCCTGTTTGCCCTGTAGGCTTCTCCAGAGCATAGGGCAGTTCTCATAGGCTTGCTCCTCCGCAGCATTATTTGGTTGAGAACTGCCTCTAGCCCTCCGCTCTTGCTCTAGGGAGCTCAGTGGATGCCAGCCCAGAGTATAACTGCCTGAGACCTGCTTCACAACACTAATCCAAAAGGCCCTCCGTGCACTGGAGTACCCAGGAGCGCTGTTAGCACAGCATAGCTGGCATGATCTGATGAGTGTATAGAAACCGGTAAGCAAAGCAAATGATGACATATTATGTAGCCTAAAGATTGACTCTGTGGAGCCCCAGAGGTTCATGGGTTTCAAATTGGAAACCACCAGCCTAGTAAATAGAAGTGTTTTGGAGCCCAGGATATCTGTTGCTAGATGGATCACTGACCTGTTGAATTGACTCTGAGTAAGTCACTTTGCCTTTCTACAGCTCAGTTTCTCAATCAATATAACAAATATCCCATACCTAATTTGTAAAATCCTTTGAGATCTAATTATGAAAAAGAGTAGGTAAGAAGCAAAGTAGTTGTTAGAGAATGTAAAATATGTGAAGCCAGCTGAGCTAAGAATCTTAACAGACTTATAACTTTCATATTTTCATCTATTATAGAAAAAGCCAAAGATAGTCAAGTTAAATTAAACTGCAGGATGACCTTGCATCTGCCCCACTCTGCTGTGTGATAATGTAGCATCCTGATGCAGATGGCATCTCACTGTTCTGCAGTGTCAGCCAAAGAATGGGCTTAGGGTTTGGATTGCAGAAAATCAAATACAGTGGGGAAATGTCTGGCCATTCACACCTCATATTCCGATCTGGCAGTCTACAATAGCACCTCTGGAATAGTTTTCCTATCTTTTTTCTGCAGAATTTCTTTTGAAGCACCTGGATTCATCCAGGCAATTCTGCATGGGCTTGTTCTGGATAATTGGTATGCACGGTTTGTATGCTGATATAGGTTGGATTTACACTGAGCTGCAAAGGAAGAAGCTCAGCCCAAAACTCTCGTTCTAAACTGAAATTCCTGATCAGAAATCCATGTCTTAGAGCAGGGTGTAAGAAAACAAAACAAAAACCAGCCACTAAACAAAGCCCCACCAAACCAGCTCTAGAATGATACCAACCTTGGTGATCTGAATTCCAAATCTGAACTTTTTTTTTTTTTTAGGTGTATGGAATTGGCTGGTTTTTAGGAAAAGCTGCAAAGGTTTGTTTAGGCATATCTATAGCAGTTGGGATAAAAAAGGGGAATTATCAAGTGAAGGGAGGAACAGACGCAGGAGTTACCTGGGAGGCGAAGGTTCCAACCTTAACATTTTTTTCTTTAAGCATTGGAGCTGAATGTATCAAATGAATGTGTATAATTCATCTCTATGCTCTTCAGCCTGATTTTGACAAATTGCTGACCAAAATTTAAGAATGCTTTCAAAATGCTATTTTTTTTGCATATATTATTTTTAAACAGAACTATTTCCATATTTTGAAAGATTATCAGGTTGCTTTTGCTTTTGACTGTTTGGAATAGATTACCTATCTATCTAGATAAAAAAATGAAGTAAAAATAAATGTGGGGGGGTTTGAGACAGTACTTTATCCTAATTGTTAGTGAAAAGTCTTTCATGGTCTTTGGAGGGCGTAAAAAAAATATGTTGAAAGATGGGGTCAAGGAGATGAAATATTACTTATAACTTCTTAGCATTCAGTTTTAATGTGTTTCAAATAAAGATGACTTTTAAGAGATATTACTGTCCATAAAAAATTAACAAGTTTTCCACTGTTAGCATTTGAAGTGTTATCAGCTTCCTTCTGGCAGAGGACACACTGCTTTAAGTTTCAAACACCTACTAATTCATGCAGCATTTAAAAGCAAGCATTCTAAACAGGTGCTACGTGATACAGCTCATTTTGATTTTCACATGATGAGCCTGAGACTGGGATATTATTTGCATATATTTCTCCTTTTTCCGTCTCTTAGATACTGGAACCACAATGTTTTTGAAGATTTTTATGCCCATGATAGTTTTTAAAATTTTAAAATTGCCCTGGGCACTTTGCAGGTTTTAATCATAAAACTGGGACTCTTAAATAGATTCTTCTTTAACAAGTGCGTCACGGTGCTTTTGGTGAAGTATTTTTCTGTTCACTTACAATACTTTCTTCTTGGTAAAGTATTCTAGGCTGTTTCAGTTACTTTTGTGTTAAACTCATGCAAGTCAGAACAAAATTTAGTCTGTGATCTTGAGTGCATTTAGAAATATTCAAGCCAAAAATTTGCTGGTGAGAATAAATTCCACCTTGGAATTACATATCGCTACAGCCAGAGCTCTTTGGATAAAACATTCCACTTCACAAAAGATTTTGGCATTTAAGTTCACTCAGCTGCAAATTAAGCCTGAAGTCTGTCTTGACTTATTTCTTTGACAGTAAACAAAATTAAAACTTTTCACACTAAGTATTGGTTGGAGCTTTACCACCATTCATACTTGAAGGACAGTAGTTACGTTATTTGGTTCTACCACAGTAATTACTAAAATCAGCATGATGGTTTGACACCTACCTCGAGGAGCTTTTTGCTGATACTACATAGTTTTATTCAGAAAAACCTATGAGTCAAATGTGCAAAAACAAATTTTGAGTTTAAAATCTCATTTTAACTAGTTGCTCTGTATCTCCACTTTACATATCAACTTCTCAGTGTCTGGTAAGAACTTCTTCCAACTAAGAGCATCCAGTCTTGTCTTGAAAAACGGTCTCTTCAATTTCTGAGGAAATGCACTCAAATGTTCTCATGTCAGACACTCCTGTCTGGCAGGGGAGGTGGTTGATCTCTGTCACACTTTGGGACTAGCAAGGTTGTCAAGAATTATTACTGTAATCAACCATGAGAGCGATGAGGCACACAACTAGCGGAAAGCAAACGCAAGTGCAAAAAAGATTGCATTACCAAACATTGAGCATGTTCAGCTATGATTTTGGGCCTAAGGAAATCTACGTAAAACCTCATAACTGTTTCCTGTAGGTGCAGACCACTTCTGATCAATCAGTTTACTCCATTTTAGGTGCGTAAAGGAGACTTACTACATCAGTAAGATATCTGACCTATAATTTGTTCACTAGTATTGTAGAAGCTTTGCAGTGATAGAAATATAGACCATGCTTCAAGTGCGGTTGGTAATAAAATTCTCTGAATATCAGGATCAGCCATAATTTTCAACGAGTGATTGAAATCAGAAATAATACATATTCAAAGCCAGAAAGGGCAGCTGTCATGTTGGAAAATAAATAAATAAATAAGAGGTATGTCTAGAGGGACCAATCGGGCTCAATTTGTTCTTTGCCTAATATAGCTGTAGCCAGCAATGTTCCTACAATGGTGATGAGTTAGGGGTTTTTAAACGGCAAATAGAGAAGGCTGCCTCTTGTGAATCTAGAGAAAATGACACGGAGCTAAGTATTTTTCTGAAATGAAAAGAGAAATTATGATTACAAATAATAACTCAAAGTGACAGCATTGAATAGCAGAGGGCCTCAATTGGATCTTGTAATGTGCTGTGTGCTGTATGCATGAAGAAAACATAGATATAAATCACCTGGCATGAGTACTTCTGTTATAAAAAGAAACTAAAAGTTTGAAAGGAAGATAATTAAGTAGAAGACCAGGATGTTAGTCAGATTTCAGAATTGGAATCTTTTCTCTCGTTACATGAAGTATGAAAGAAGAATCTAATTGCACAGGACTCTGAACACAGACAGTAGCTGAAGACTTATTTTTAGTGCTTTAGACAACTCTATAATCAGCCTGAAATTTTTGAAAGATGAATAAAAATCAGATTCATTTACACAAATGTATTAAAAAAACTTAATACAAAAGATGAAAAGAGGAAGAAAAGGAGTTATAAGGCACATCTGACATCACTTAGTCAGTGGATGTTAATAGTAGGGTATTGTAGTCACTATCTAGGTTTTCTTGCACACAGAAATCTTGTCACTCCCTTATAGGAGATGGTAAACTCTACAGGTTGGGAAGTGATGCCAAAGGTAGAATCAACTCTATTTTTAGCTTTCTGGAAGCAAAAGTAAAGCATTCTTCACCAGGGGTGGGATGTGTTTCTGTTTCAGTATTTTTTTCATTGTCTTGAATGAAGCAGAAAGTATTTGGATGGCTTTGGCATCCTTTGGACATTGCATAAATAATTTCTGCCTTTGGTATATAGAGAGAAAATTGTACTTGTGGGTTAGTAATTAAAAAGCAACCTTTTTTGCAAGATAATAATTTATAAATTAAGAACATAACATATGCATTAAATCTTTCAAATGCCTGCACAGTACCTCTGCTTAGAGTAATGAAACTACCCTAACACTATCAAAGCTGCATATCTACTTGCTGATAGATCTCCATAGTGCCCAGAGGAAATAACCTGCATAACCAGATGCACACAATGACCTTATAGAAAGCAAGTCACGAAAGCCCCAACGTCCATGCAGGTGATCAATAGGTGCAAGATGCCAGTGACTGGCAGATAAACTTTTGTCATGAAGTAACCCCTCTATTTCTGAATCAGTCCTGGCCCTCAAAGGACATATACAAAGCACCTTCAAAAGATATGCCTCAAAATTAACATCTGTGACTTTGTTAAAAGGTAAAAGTGATAGACTTGTTAGAGATAACTGGTTTTATAGGTATTATAATCTTAACCTCTCTTCTGATTTTTTTTCTGTATCTCCCACTTCAATAATCTGTGTTTTTCAGGAGATGAGTAATTTTGTTTTAACAGATTGAGCTATATCTCCTCTTTACAAGCAAGGCTTCCTTGTGTCAGAGACACAAGCTACTTTTCTTTCAGGTGGCTTGATTAACACAAAAGTTAAACTCAGAGCAGTTCAGCTTTGAAGACTGCTGCTTCTGTTCCAGACCTGAAGAAGTGCTTGCTGTGCTTGTGGCCATGTCTGTTCCTTCCCATGAGTAGCAGCTGATCTGTTAACAAGTATTGCATCCCACTGTAAGCTTCACCTCACTTGTGCTGTTGAGGCAACCAAACAAGATGACTTTGCTTTCTTTGGCATGCTGGCCATTGTTTAATTTGTTCTCCTGAAAATTTAAATTGTGCATTTGAAGTTCAGTTTGGAAAATCTAAATATTCACTCAGATTCAGATATCTGTATTACTGTGAAAAGTATTTAAGGCAGAGAAGAACTGTTTAACAGTAATAATTAGAAGACATAAAGAAAATCAGTAAGCTGTAACTTTCCAAATGGAGATGAAGTCTAGTTACATCCCTTTGGACTTTGTTCCTACAGAATGGATGTTTATAAATGAAGGTAATTCTGCTGCAGGTGCAGCAAATTCACGTGAACCTAAAAACTGTTAAACCAAACCTTTTTATGGCGAGAAGTACATAACATGCGCTGTGTTCCTGCTCCAGTCTGGGAGCTGTTCAGAGACAGGATGTGAAGGTCCTATGCCCTATGTTCTGGGGCATTAGAGTGCTCTTCTGTGCATGGAAATAGTGTGGTCACACGGATAGATCCTTGACAAACGTTAAATGCACAGTGGGCCACAGAATAGAGTGGATGTTGTAGTGTTATATTAAGGTGAGGCCTACTGCTCTGTCTATTCCTTATCAGTTCATTATACCTTTTTCTGTTCCAATACTTTCAAATCAAGAGCGCGGTTGTTATTGCATGGGTGTAGATAATTAGACTATTTTATGGTTGCACACGTTTATATTTTCATAGGAATTATTTAAATAAGGCAATGGCTATTGACTCCACTAAGAGAAATTCTAGTGAAAGTGAATATAATGGTCTTTCACATTTTGCATCGCATCCCAACTTGTGCTGAGGTTGCAGCTAACCCTTAGTTAAACAATGCATTCGGTTGTCCCATTGCTCCATAGCCTCACATTTTCAACATCCAAGGATTGGAATATGAGGAAGCCTGGGCTCCCTACTAAAATGTGCTGGAAACCTACAAGAGAAACTAGATCAGGATGTGGAAAAAAAAAAATCTGAATTGTTTATGGAAAGAAAAATTCTTTATTAAAATAAATTATTAAATCATTCATCGCTTACAAGCAGCTGTTCTACAGGTAGTTTACAGATGGGGGAAAAGGAGGGCTGCTTTTTTCACTGCTGGTCTCTTTTTGTCTTTATACGGGCTGTGACCTGCAATGGTTCACTGAATTTATGTTCTCCAGATTGGTCTTCAGATGCATCTTTTAGCCTTAATAATATCAATGCTCAGAACATGTGTATTAATTTCGTAAGTGAACTTCAGGATCGTTCTAACGACGTTTTCTTATGAATATTTGGCTTTCCAGGAAAGATTGGGATTGAGTTTGTTGTCCAAATAGATAAGCTATCACTTTTATCAGTGCACGGGAGTGTAACTTTTGCTATTGTTACAACTTCGCTGTCATCTTTGCTGCTTCAGTATTTTGCCAAGTTGCATTCACTGTTGTGAGTTATGATCAAAATTAATTTGATTTATCTTAAACTAGAATTATATTATCTTGACACATTGTAAACTTGTAGTTGGATCTGAATTCCTACAGTATACTGTACTTAAATCTTCTTTTTCATGCTGAAGAGTATCTTCCATTTCTTTGCTTAGCATTTGGATCAAGCAAGCAAGGTGAAGTTTTCCCTTCTCCTTTGCTTCTTTTCGCTGTATTCCCCTTTTCCACTTTCTCCCATAATGTGAGCTTTCAGTAAATACAAATTCAACTTGACTTTTAAAGATAAGAGTGGAGCAATTGCCCACAAAATCACATTGAGCTGGCATCTGTGATATAAACACACGCGCTGTGAGGAACCAAGGAGCGGAGCATGTTGTGGTGTTAGGGCTTCCATTCTGGTTTGTTGTTGAAGCAGTATTTACACGTTATGCAGCTGAAATGCAGTTGTTTAGAGAAGTGAAAACTTAAACTCTCTACTGCATCGTGTCTCTGACCGTGTAATTACTATGACTCTGAACTGGTTACTGTAACAAGTTACACTGAGGAACAGGTCAGACTCATGTTCTGTTGCTGGCTTCAATTCTAGGTCTTTAAAGATGCTCAGAGCATGTGTGTATGCATTAAAAATTACAAAAGTAGAGAGGATGAAATCAAAATGACTGATGGTTTAAGAGGTTTACTGTGAAGATAAAGATTAAGAAGTCTGCAGAAGAGTTAGAAGGCATTGTCTGAAGTATGTAAAATGTGAAAGCCAGCCCTTTTCTATTTCATGTAACGTGAGAAGAGAGCGACATTTGAGCTCTGAAAGCACAATATATTTGGCAACAGTGAAAAAGTCATGCCTTGCACAGCATGTTGCCTATCTTCTATTTTTGGAGTGGGATTTTAATGACTTGGGACTCTCTGGCCGTCTTCTTGTTTCCCAGAAGCTGCTCTCTGTAGGGCTGACAGTCTGCTCTCCCTGCAGCGCTCCGGGGGGACACACAGTTCCCCAGGAGTGCTTGGTACACCCTGAAGGTTCAGCTGTTATCTCAGAACCCATGACAAGTTAACGGTGAGGATTCCCCTCTGTCTGCCAGCTGGATCAAAGTGCTTCCCCTTTATGTGCAGATCCAGTTTAGCCAAGAGTCCAACATGCACTGTACAGTACATTTTTCTGTCCCACACTACTTGAAAGTAAAATGGGTGGAGAAACTGTAGATGAAATTTTTTGAGGGATTTATGTGCCTAACAATGCAGATAGATGTGTGATGATATTCAGTGCCTGTTTTCTCCTAATCTCAATAGTCATATCCCATGATTTGTTTAGACAAAGTAATTAGGTAATAGGCAACATTTGTTATTTGAGGTACAGTAAAATAGCTCCAAGATGAGAGTAAAATAACTCCAAGATGCTTGAGAACCATCTGAAATTTTGGTGGTGATACACACTGAGAAAGCTCTGTTGTGGGAGCAAAAGTGAGTGATCTTGCTTCTTCATTTTATGTTTTGAACTCTTAATCAGTTGTGATGATCCACTTACACCAATGGAATCCTTTTCCATTAAGTAAATGCAAAGAAGTTGTTTAATTTAAAAAATAGATAACTCCCCATTGCACCAGTTAGGCTTTCAGACCTTCTTGTTTTACCAGTAATTTCACCTAATTTTGTTGCCCCAGACTTCAAATAAACCACAGCGGTTTAAATACATCTCTATCTCTTGAAACTTTGGCAATAGGAAAACCAGCTGAAATCACTGAACTGCTTTAACTTTGGAAGCTGTTCACCAAGTGTGCATAATGGTTGTTATCCATCCAGATTTGTAACAGTGCCAGAACAAGTTCTTTTGAAATGCATGCGATGGAACCCGCATTCTCTTTAGGAGGAAGCACCTTTCACTTTGCAGGGTTGCCTCAGACCGGGGGGTATGTTATCCTCTTAATGCACTTGCATAACTGCCATTAGCATTGATGGAAATTACATGCACTTGCTGTGAGGTGAATCCACCCTTTTGTTGAAATGAGAGATGTATTGCGACAGATTTTCCAGTGATGTTAAATCAAATTTAGATTGCTATACTAATGTCACTAACACTAGTTTTAGTATCTTTGTTGCTTGTAGTTTATATTAATGAAAATTCACAATGCAGCTTTATATTAGTTTGTGTGTTACTTGTAATGGAAACCCCATTTACAGTGTTCTATAAATTACATTTTAAACTGGGGAGCTGGTCCATTTCCTTCTCCAATGTAAAATGAGGACCGCTGTATAGCAAACTTTGTATTTTCCTTTTGCCTTGTTAGGTATTGTTTGCAATCCCTTTAGAGATGGTTTGTAGAAGCTGTGTAGCGCTAACTGTTGCCCTGTGGTTAGGACAGAGGAATGCTGGGTTCCTGGTCGTGTTCCTGACCTTGTTGCTGGAAGTCTGTCTGGCTCTGAGTGACTCAGCAGCCTTACCTGACTAGTTCATGTCTAAAATGGGCAGAATCAGGACATCGTGGCTCACAGGTGTGTTGTAAAAATTAATTGTCAGGAAATTGTTTTATTGTGAGATGATACTCACTAGCAAAAGGCCAACTGTTATCCTGGAAAGCAATATAACAATTTTATCAAAATGTTAGCCAGAACTAGCTGCTGTCTTACGCACAGCTTTTGTACCAGTGTAGCTCCCTGGTAGGGAGCGGTTTATTTATACCAACACAGTTATGCTGTTGCAGCCCCTAGTGTGGGCGCAGTTGTACTGACGTGGAGTGCTCTTGTTCTTTATTCCTGTCTGTCCAGGAGCACTCTTGGTACCTTAGTAGTGACATATTTGTGTTGGGAGGAGCTGTGCCACTTCAGTTTTTGCTGATTTAGGGTCAAATCTATGTGTAGCCAAGAATGCAGCCAACAATGAAATAAGATTCATCATGATTAGCCTTTTCCAGCAAAGTCCAAATTGGGTCACTGCAGGCAAAGCTTGTTTTAAAGCAAAAATTCAAACATATCTTAGATGGAACAGAAGAGTGTGTGGTTGTATACATATATATATAATCTTGCATTGTTTTTCAAAATATTTACTTCTGCAACTCTGTAGTTCTTTCTGTAAGTCTCTTCTGCGTTTTGGTTTTGGTTTTTTTTTTTCCTTAAGACTACAGCTGGCTATTTTCTTGTAACTTTTTCAGGAACCATCAAGTGTATATTTTGACTTGAGTAGGGATATGGTAGAATCTTCTTTTTCTGATTTGTTTCTTACTGCTCCTCTCCCATTGATTGTTGTTCTTGCACAGGGAAAATATATCCTGTCCATTTTGACCACATAAACAATTTTCACTGTAGCATCATTTTATGATAAAAATAGTGGCATAAAGTTCTTTTTTATTCTCAGATGTACATTTTCTAATGCGTATTTTAAAGATATAGATTAAAACTAAAGAACTTACAGGTCCACTGGAGTTTGTGAGCTATGGCCTCCTCTGTGGATAATTCAGCGCTGGGTGTGACAGAGTCAGGAGCCTGAGGTGACCTGGGGGATGTGTGACATGGGCAGCAGGGGAATGCTGGAAGAAAATGTTATACTTTAATATCTTTTTAATGTATTAATGGAGCAGTATATTTGAAAAATAGGTGTTGAAGATGTTCTTAAAGAATCTGCTGAAGATATTACATGTTAAGATATTAACGCTGTTAGGTTCCAGGAGTGCAGAGTAACTTGGTCTAAGCAGCGTAGGCAGCAATTGATGTAAATACATTCCCTACCTCTAAGACCTTGATGAAGCTTTTCTTAATTACTAATGAATATTGGATCCTTTGATATCAGCTGCAGGGATGGAATGGGATCGGTGTCACCACCACTGGGCTCTCTGTGGGGCCAAGGCAGCACCCAGACCCGCAGTGCCACGGGCACGGCCGCCCCCTCGAATTCTGGCAGATACAACAATCATAGTCTTAGGTCACAAAAGACCTTTAAGATCAAGTCCACCTGTACCTGTCCACTACTCTATCATAACCTAAGCACTTCATCTACCCTTCTTTCAAATATCTCCAGAGTTGGAGACTCCACCACCTCCCTGGTTAGCCAATGCCTGAGAAACCTTTTGGTGAAGAATTTTTTCCTGATGTCCAATCTGAACCTGCTCTGCTGCAGCTTGAGGCCGTTCCCTCTTGTCCTGAACAAGGATATAAGAAAGATATATTATAAAGATATAAGATATAAAAATATAAGGAAGGATATATTATAAAGATATAAGGATATAAGAAAGGATATATTATAAAATATAAGAAAGAAGCATAACATAGCATAGCATAACATAATTCTGGGCCTCTCACTACAAATAGGGTGTTGAGGCTCTGGAGCGTGTCCAGAGAAGAGCAACAAAGCTGGTGAGGGGGCTGGAGAACAAGGGTTACGAGGAGCGGCTGAGAGAGCTGGGGTTGTTTAGCCTGGAGAAGAGGAGGCTGAGGGGAGACCTTATTGCTCTCTACAACTGCCTGAAAGGAGGTTGTGGAGAGGAGGGAGCTGGGCTCTTCTCCCAAGTGACAGGGGACAGGACAAGGGGGAATGGCCTCAAGCTGCGCCAGGGGAGAGTCAGACTGGATATCAAGAAAAGATTTTTCACTGAAAGGTTCATCAGGCACTGGAACCCCAGGGAAGTGGTTGAGTTCCCCATCCCTGTAAGTATTTAAAAGACGGGTAGATGAGGTGCTCAGGGACATGGTTTAGTGGCAGATAGGGGTGGTTGGACTCGATGATCCAAGAGGTCTTTTCCAAACTAACGATTCTGTGAGTCTATAACGCTCTCCGCAGTCGCGGACGCACAGCCGCCTCCTCCCGGCGGGCGCTCCCCTCCCTCGCGGCGCTGGTGGAACAGGTTTCCCCCCCGCGCGCGGCGGGGCATTGCGTCAGTGGGGGAGGATCCTCGAGGTAAATGAACTTTTTAAACGGGAAAAGGAGAAGAAGGGAGAGAGGAGGAAGGAGAAGGGGGGGCAGCACCCGCCCCGACGCTTCCTCTGAGCGCTCTTCGGCCGCCGCTCGAGGATGCGGCTCTGCGCGGGGCTGAGCGCCGGGGCGCGGTGAGTGCGCGGGCGCTGCCGCAGCTGCTGCTGCAGAGGAGACGGGCGCGGCTGCGACCGAGCGAGTGAAGGGGGCTCGGGCGGGGGGATGCGGGGCCGGGGCGGCTGACCCCGGGGGAGCCCCGGAGCCGCCGCACGGCGCGGGAGCCCCGGCTGAGAGCGGGACGGGGGGATCCCCCGGCTGAGAGCGGGATGGGGGGGTTCCCCCGGCAGCCCCGGCTGAGAGCGGGATGGGGGGGATCCCCCCGGCAGCCCCGGCTGAGAGCGGGATGGGGGGGATCCCCCCGGCAGCCCCGTCTGAGAGCGGGATGGGGGGGGGATCCCCCCGGCAGCCCCGGCTGAGAGCGGGATGGGGGGGATCCCCCCGGCAGCCCCGGCTGAGAGCGGGATGGGGGGGATCCCCCCGGCAGCCCCGGCTGAGAGCGGGATGGGGGGGGATCCCCCCGGCAGCCCCGGCTGAGAGCGGGATGGGGGGGGATCCCCCCGGCAGCCCCGGCTGAGAGCGGGATGGGGGGATCCCCCGGCAGCCCCGGCTGAGAGCGGGATGGGGGGGATCCCCCCGGCAGCCCCGGCTGAGAGCGGGATGGGGGGATCCCCCGGCAGCCCCGGCTGAGAGCGGGATGGGGGGGATCCCCCCGGCAGCCCCGGCTGAGAGCGGGATGGGGGGATCCCCCCGGCAGCCCCGGCTGATAACGGGGATGCGGCCCCGCGGAGAAGAGTTTTCAAAGGCAAATGATGCCATAGCACTTAGCTTCTCATTTAGCTAATTACCCTGCGCATCCGCGTAATGTGTGTGTGAATGTCTATATCTGTTTGTGCATGTATATATATATATATACACGGCGTGATTTCTTTTTGCTATACGTGGCTAAAAGCGTATCTGTACTCGCTCGAGTGTATCTGTGTAATGGTTAACTGTTCTTGCTCACTTTTCTATCCTGTGGCACTTGAGATCATTCTTTTCTGGGGTTTTCAGAAGTGAAAGTCTGTGGTCATTACTGTACTTAATACAAGTTAATGTAATTATCCTTAAAGTCAAAGACTGCATCATTATTATTTATAGAATAGAATCATTAGGGTTGGAAAAGATCTCTAAGATCATCCAGTCCAGCTGTAAAATACATGAGGATAATAAGTATTATAGGGAAATAATTATTAATCTCTTTCAAGTTGTTATTGGGTTATCATTGCATGTGGTGTAGAAAAGTATGTTTATTGTTGTGGATTTAGGGGATCCAAATAGCAGTTTAACCGCTCTGAGAGCTACCTCATTTTGTGTGTATTACTGGGAAGATCTAATAATACGTGTAAGCAGTGAGCAGAAAGAATAGTGTGGATTCATGGAAAGTATATTGTGCTGTTCAGAACATTTATTAAAGTATCAAGTTCTAGGGAAAACTATAACTAGTTTATGATTCAGTTTTATTTAAAATAGACTTACAAAATAAGGAAGAGAGTCTCTCTTGCAAGTAAGCTTCCTTGTGAGAAATACTTAGTTTTGGTATGGAGCAGCACACCTGAATAGTAATTGAGAGCTCTGATAAGTTTGGAAGCTCTGTTCTGACTTCTGAAAAAGCTATAGATACTTACAAATAAAAATACTTTAGCTATAGTTTGTGTAGGTAGATCAGCACAGCTGTCATCTTCAAGACTCACATTTAGCACTGGGGGGTTGATTTTTGTACTTGCTTTTAAATTTTTGACTGCCTAGGGAGAAAAAATCGGAAAGTATAAAACTATAAGAAAACACAGCATGTTGCTAGATTACAGCAGTAGCATTGATACCAGCCTTCCCCCACGAACCCTGTTTGATTGTAAACAAGATTCTTCCCAGTCCACATATAAAAACGTGTTTATCTCTTACAAACAAAATTTAATGGTTTCCAATGACGGTTGACAGCTTCAGTGAAAAGGGAGTTATCGTAACCAAGCTGGGATGTGTGGGAGTGACTCAAGAGTTAAAAGAACAGCAGCACTGCTGAATCCATTTTACTGGCAAAGTGGCTTTAATTGGGTTGGTTGCTAGGGAATAGATCCAGCACCATGCATTTCAGTGAATTTGAGCACTGGACCAATGGCACACCTAAGCCTGCTTAAATGATACACCTGGCATTGGTTCCATCCCTGTCGAGAGCAGGTGTGCACTGCATTTTGCTGGCCAGTTCTCCCTTATTGTGCAGTCCCACTGTGTGGCTGACACACTGTTACCCTGTTCGTGGTGGCTGATGGACAAGTCAAACTTGCTGTACCAATTTTGTATTTAGTGTTTTGCAGTATGATTATTTTTAAAAAGAATCAGTTAATCTAAACATAACTAGGAACACCTTCCTGGAGTAGGCTTGAAGCAGGATGAGTTTATGTATTTGATACAACAAATATTTTATTTCATGCTTGTAGCTTTTCTGTTATAGGATGAGCCAGGCACTACTCTTGATTTTATGGGAATAATTTCATTATTTGGACTTGAGCGCAGCTGCACTGACCCCTTGCGTGGGACGGTTGTGCTAGGACTTGCACTAGGAAGGTTGGGAGTGCCAGTGTGTGCAGCCCACTGTCTGTTAAGAGTTGTGCACACAGTGCCTGTTACATCTGTGCCAAGCAGTACTAATCAATAGCATGTTAAAAATACCATCTGGGCTAGAACTGACACTGGTCATCCCTGTGCGTTCTGCATGTGCTGCAGCTGAATTGACGTTAATTGTTGAGGGCAGTATTAAAAAGAAGCCTTTCCTTGGTGTAAATGCTACTTGGGAACAGAACTTGGCTCTGTTCTTTTAAAAAATAGAATAAATGTACTGAAGATTGGCTTTATCTCTTCCACATTTATAATGTGACTTACTGTAATGTTCTGTGTTGCCACACAGGAGAATTAAGTTTGGCTCTATTCTCATTCCCCATACTAGCAGGCATTAAGAACAAAAAGAGGCAGCTGTGTCTAATTCAGGCTATGAAGGGAGTCGGGGAGTTGTTAAACTCCACCGTAAACTGTAGAAAATAAGAGGACCAGACTTTCTCTAAAGCAGCTTACTAGGAGGTTTCCTAGGTTTAATAAAGCTCCACTAGATGCCCCAGCTGAAGAACATTTCATAAATCTCTGATAGCAGTTTCCTGCGTATAAAACAGGAGTGGCCAGGCTTGTCAAGTTCATATGTGTAATCTGGGAGAAAATAAGAGGCATACCTAATTCTCATGAGAGCCACCACAGATTAAGCATCTTTAGCAGTGGAGGATGGTCTGTAGTGGGCCATCTGCACCACTCAGATCAAAATGCTTCGTTGGAGAGGGTGCTCTATTAAGAGTGAAGGCAGATTGGGGCACTGCTGTGGAACTCTTCCTGCTTTATCTATGAGTTGCAGATTAGACTTGTTGACAGAAATAGGGAAAGACCTGTTAATAGAGACTTTATGTCATATTTCTTCCCTGAAGTTCACTGATGACTAGGGGTTAAAAAAAAAAAAAAATCAATCTATATTTGACCACTGGCAATCCGTGTGAGAGACTCCTCTGTTGCTATTCTGAGAACTATTTAAAGCTGGGTTTTAGATTTTACTGCATATATACTGTTAGTTGTGGCATGTCTGTCTTTAATGAATACATACTTCCAGAAACAGGTTATTTTCTAAAATTGCTTTAATTTTCTTACCTAGTTATTGGTATGAGGTTTGCACATAATTACATACTTTGAGTTGGTTCCCACCAGTGCTCACCCTGATAATAATAGGAACGTAGCACATCAGAATAGTTGAAAAATCCTAATTGAGGAGGTGGTTGAGAAAGAGATAACAGGTTTGGTAGAAGATGCCTGTTGTACTTGACATAGAATTCTCTTCTCCACCCGCAGCATCCTCTCAGAGATAACTAGTTCTTTTAACCATGAATATGCAAGTGTGGATAAAAAAATACTGTGGAATAGCAGTTAATGTACATCCTCAAACACGCTGAGCATTTTATGGATAGTAAGCAGCACACTGATTTGGGTTCAGCTTCTGCTTTTAGACAGAATGGAGTGAGTGAGGGGCAATAAGCTGTGAGGAAAAGAGACTGAGAGGAGAGAGGCAATGAGGTCATGAAGTTACTTCCATGCATTTGTTTAAAAGAAGTCGGAAAAGTGCAAGGAAGACTGTTGTGTGCACAGCACTACAGTGACTGTAGTTATGAGCAGATCTAACGAGAACAGACAGCCTTCTAAGTGCTACAAGAAATGTCAGCAGGTGCTATTATTCCGAGAAATGATTGGCTAGTATAGAGCAGAAAAAACTCCACGTTGACTTTTAGACCTTCAGAAAAATGTTGTGTGTAATGAAAGCCCCTGTGATGTCAGGTTGGGTGTTTTTTTTAAACAGAGGTATGTATAAAGTAATTTCTGAAGAGCAGAAGCCTTTTCTCTACCTCCTCCCCCAAAGAGCTGGTGTCCAGGAATATGTGCGTGCTAAACTAACTTTTCTTTTTCCCTTCCCTTTTGAAACAGATCCAGATTTGCCTCTCGAGCCGCTTTTGACTACTGTGGACAGTAGCAACACATTGAATCTGACATGATTCTTCCCAGTTGTACTGCTTCAGGTGGAATTCTGAGTGCAAGGAATGAAAATCGATAGGACTTGTTGATGTTCCTTCTGCTATAGCCTGGCAAATCTTTGAGCAGCAGCAGAGGTACTAAAGCTGTATCTGTAAAATTAGGAAGTTGTACTTTTCTCTTTCCCTACCCGTTGGAACAAGTGCTAGGATATTTAAAGTCAATTTTTGTTTCTATGAAAAAGGTTAATTTCACATACCTGTGAAACTCACTGGAGACACCAGTGAGGAAGATGGATTTTTCATTTCCTCAAAACCCTATTAGTATACATTTTTGGAAAGCAGCCTTAATAAATATTGCATCATACTATAGCTGCGTATCTGTTCACTTCAATATGTATTTTTTTAAATAAGCATAGAAGCCGAGTACAATTTTTCAGACCAGTGGTTTTGCTATTGCATGAGAACTTTCTTAATCAAAGTTTATCTCAAAGAACAGACGCTGACAGAGATGAAGTAATAATGTGACTATGAAATAATCTGCTGGAGGAAATATGGTTTTCCCAAGAGCGTTTAGGGACAGAATAGCTGGTGTATTTCTTTGGGTAAGCCACACTGGGCTAGATTCTTTCTACTTGGGCATTTCTGGTCTTTACAAAAAGCAGATAGTCTCCCTTGTGTCATTTTTAATTGATTTTTCACTGCGTTGGCGCCAGTCCAGGAAAAGGCAGGCAGCAAGTAGGGAATTCATCAAAAACTGACTCATTGATCACTGGATCTGATGAAATAATTAGTACTTGATATTTTCAATGCAGTTCATGCTGTTATTTTGACTTCTGAAAGCAAGAGAAAATCCCTTTATACCAAGAGATCACAGAGCGAAACTGTGGTTTCAAAAATCCTTCAGCATGCTTATTCATTTTTTGGGATCTCCTTGTAGGATTTGCTAAGATTTTTTTATTGGCTCAAAATCAGAAGCAGTACGAGTTAAATGTGCTCTGTTTTGCAAACAAGTCAATTTTGGGGCATTGTATTTATGCTGGAGAGAAGTCACAGGCAGTGCAAATCATCTTGGTGCATCCATTCCCAAAGATTTGCTCTAATGGGCCTTCAGAGGTGTTCATTAATAATAATGATAGTTAAAAAAAAATCTTGGAAACCAACAGAAATGCTGACGGTCTATCACACTGACATCAAAGCTGTAGTAGACTTCAAACAGTATCATACCATAGTTCCAAGATCCGAGCAGCTCTGCTCTCTAATGAAATTTGTAAGATAAATCAGTGTGTAACAAGTCTTCTGTCTGAGGTTTCTCTATGAATTTGCAAGTGTGTTGTTAACTCAGTAAATTTTAACATAATCCTGTTTAAAAATATACATAGACATAGAGTTTTTTCTTCAATATCTGCATTTTTGATGTGACAAACAGAAATATCATCTAAAAACATCCCAGAACCATAAGGAAGAAGATTGCTTTTTATATGCATCAAAGCAAAAGTAAGAGTTTGATACCTTGCTAAATCCTTGAACTTGCTGCCAAATTTGAGAATATAGTGACATTTTTTGCCTAAGTTGATAATGGCTTATGAACTGTGAATTTTTCAAGTTTCTGCTCCTAGCTGGCACTGGGAAAACATTCAGTTGCATTGTTGGTTTTTTGGGTTTGTTATTTTTCCTCAGTAGTTAGATTATTTAAAGTATTTTGCTTTTTACTTCTTTGGAGAGAACCTTGCTGTTGCTTGGCGAGGCAGGGAGATCAAGGTACAAATAAATACTTGTTTCCCTCTCCCTTATAGGAGACCTGCAAACAAAAAAAGAAATAGAAGCCGTTAACACACTGTGTTCGGAGAGAACACTAAATCACCACAATATGGCACAGCATAGTATTGTCCTTGGATTATTCATGATGACTGTTTTATCACTGTTGGATGGAAGTTCAGCTTTCCTGTTAAATCAGCGTCTGAAGGGAAGATTTCAAAGAGACCGTAGAAATATCCGCCCAAACATCATCCTTGTTCTTACTGATGATCAGGATGTAGAACTTGGTAAGAACCCAACATAAAGAGTATTTTAGCTAATGAGTATGGTACTGCTTTTCCTTGAAGCTAGCTTCTTGTGTTCAAAATAATTTTCTTTTCAGTGTGAAAAATGATAGGAAGAACAAGTAACAAAAGTTTAAACATACCTTTATGTAGAAAATATTTTCCATCTGCATACAATTCAAAGACAGCAAAAGTTAGGCTCAACCTAAAATGCCAGACTTCCTGTTTCTGTGGAAATGTGAGATTCCTGCTTATCTGTCTTCATCTCCACACCTAAACTGTGCTTCTGGCAATTGCAAGTATGACCTAGGAAGCTACATGCCAAAGCAGTAGGTTTGAATTCATAAGTGGTGTTAATAACCATGTAATTACCCAATTTTTTGTGTAATTGCAGACATTCATTGCATATATACTTTTAATTACTTAAACGTTACCTAACGTAGTCCTGCTATGCTTGGTATTGTCCATTTAGATGCAGAGTTAGCTGCTGAACAAAATCATTTAGTATGAAAAGATTCTGCTGTGTTATTCAATGCTATGTTAATTGTTATAGAGAGGAGGTTAAGATTGCACACATGCTTTGCCTAATGATTTGGAATAATGAATTAACTGGCAGAGTCTGGGGTTTGTTCTGTTACCTGAACAAGCTTATGTTTAGCAAATGTTGTCTGTACTTAGAAGTGATTAACATGAACCAGTTCATATTAATAAATTTGCATTAGAAATATGCTTTTAAGTGAGTATGAAGCCTGGATCATCTGAAAGACGAAAGCTTGTATGTGTGTGTTCTAGTGGTTGGTTTTTTTTACAGGTACTGCACTGAATTTCTAGCATGGATGGGAAAAATTAGCTAACAGACCTCACAGAAGAAACAATGCAATAGTAAAGTTAATCAACTTGTATTACTTATACACTTCCTCGTCTAGTTGAGAAGTTAATCACAGCAACACAGCAGTATTCTTACAGATGCTTCCTTTTTATAAGTATTACTGTGTGTCTGCAACGTCATAGATGTCACATTCTTCTCAAAGGCGTCGAGAAAGCCTGCTATGGCTGTAACGTACCAAACACAAATGTAATTCAAGGCAGTAGGATTAGAAGATTTGTCTTTTTTTTTCCTTTAAATGCTTATTTGGATCACAAATAAAGTCATCTCAATAATGTATATCCAAAAGAACCTAAGTGTGCATTATCTTGAAACCTCAGGAGGTGGTTCTAAAAAATTTATCATCTGCTATTTTATGCCAGCCTGCTTGTTTCTGATGCAATTGTCCTTTGGACAGTATATTTCTTTACTCTGATAATCTGATGCTTTCCAATTTCAAGCATAATGGGCACGTGTCCACACAGATTAGGATCTAAGTAAGGAAAATGCATTTAAGGAAGCAGAGATTTTTATATTTGTCATTTACCACTAATGGCTTTATGAGACCAAATATTTGTTTGAATTAATTTTTATTCTTGTCTACTGTCTGGTGAGCTGTCCAAGTTAATCAAAATTGCCATTTGTGGGGTTTGTGGTTAATGCATTTAAGAAAGACGAAAGCAAGTTGTGAATTACAAATAAAAGCTAAAGCTATGAAAGTCTAGCAAAGAAAACTGCACACAAGTAAGATTTCAGTTATTTTTAAGAATATTTTGTAACAGATGTTGCAGGTGTCATTGTTCTTTTGTGGCTACTTTTGAGACAAAAGGGAAGACAACACAATCTATTTATTTGTTTATTTATTTATTTTAATTTGTGCTAGTGTTAGTCATGAGTTTTACTTGGGAAACCAGACCTCAGCCTTATATTGAACAAAGCCAGAAAGTGATGAGGGGCTGACGAAAAGGAAGCAGAATCCCCAGGTCAAAGGAGAACTAGTGTAAATTGTAGTGGATACAAACAGGAGAAGACAAAGAGAACACCAAGAACTACTGAAACATACACACGCAGTTGACTGTCTAATCAGGAGAGTTGTACTGTGAAGCATAATATAAAGAAGAGGAAAATACGGATGAGGAGAAAGAATTAATTAGAAACAAAGACTTTTTTTTTCCCCCAATACAGCCATGTAAGTCCAAGTTAGTATAATGCTGGTGTCCCCTTTGTGATGGACTTTGCATCTCCAGTTTAATTAGGTTTGCCTACCATATTGCTGTGGTTTAACAAACCAGCTTATTTCATTATCTTGTAGTTGGAGAAAGATCTGATTATTTAGAAAATATTTCAGCTGTGTTAGAGGAATCTGACTAGATGTGATTTGTATGTTCCTACATCTTCCACTGAAAAAGTACAAAAGTAATGTGGAAGGTAATTTTTCCTAGTTATCATACTTGGAGATAAAGGGCCTTAGAGCTTCTTTAGAATTAAGTGTGAGGAAAAAAGGAAATGAAGATGTGAAAGGGGTATCTAGTGAGACTCAAATAGAATAAAAATAGAAGGCTTGAGGGGGCAGTTAATTAACATTCTGGGTTTCAGTTAACTTATCGGTGTATGGAGACCACTCCTTAAATCGTGCTTCCAAGCAGACTAAGTCACTTGAGACATGTTACAAGTTCTTCAATAGCTGAAGCTCCCTAAAATGTAAATTCTCATCTCTGACAACAAAACACAACTAATGAGTAAGTCAGTATTATTTCATGAATGACTAGTATATTTTCTCCACTAATATTAATAAAAATATTGGCGTTATCTCCGAAGTGAACTGTGATGACACACTAAGCAAAGTTATGGGTAACACACAAATTTCAAGTGGAATTTCAATGTACGTTTTGCTTCACTTTGTTCAGTGAGCAGCTTGAATGCATCAAATTGATTCAACTTTCATATTTTCACAGTAGTCCAATGGATATTTTATTAAAGTAGTTTAGGAATTTCACATTTAACTACTAAATCATTTTTATTTATTATCAGTGGTTTATAGAGGGGTCACAAAACACTTTGTGAATTGAATATTGACACTTCAAAGCATGACTCCCTTTGGTACATCCACTAATGAAAACCCATAATGTTTTCCAGCTCAAAAGGTGATTTGGTCAGGTTTCCACTTGCTGATTAACAAATAACTAATCTTCTGCCACAGAAAGATCAATTTCTACTTTTGCTTACAATTCCATGTTTGTATTGGAGCCAAGCTGAAGAAAATAAGTGTTGGCTGGCTGGTTTAATGCTGTTTAAAATATTTAAAGCTGGCCTATTTAAGATTGTACAGAAGAGTGTGCTACATTTTTACCTTCCACTGATCTGTCAGCCTGTGTTAGTTCTCGGGCTGGGGAAGCAGATTAGATCATATGCTTTTGTATTAAAGACTGTTGATATATAGGGCCTTGTCATTACAGCAGTTTTATTAAAGGAGGTTACTGTCCCCAAGGGGAGTCTTAACATGTACCATTATTTATGTACAGATGTCTCTGTCATTTAAAAGGGGTTGTTAAATTGTATTTTAATATTGGGATGACAAAACATTCTTCGTGTCTGCCTGTTTATGCTTGGCCTAGCTCATGTGACAACACAGAGGAAACCTCAGGCTCACAAAATGTATAACGGACTGTTGTAATTGTTAATTGCGTTGTTAGAGCCTTTGAGTGCTAACACTTGCCTCACAGTTATCGAAACAAAAAATCTTGCTTTCTTCAGAAACTTTATTTTTCTATATGAAGTTTAGCAAATTCTAAAGGGAGAGTCCAATGTCCTGTCTTGGTTCTTGTC
Source organism: Cuculus canorus (assembly GCF_017976375.1). Classification (NCBI taxonomy): domain Eukaryota; kingdom Metazoa; phylum Chordata; class Aves; order Cuculiformes; family Cuculidae; genus Cuculus; species Cuculus canorus. The sequence goes on from NC_071416.1 coordinate 17,039,786, forward strand.
ACAAAGTGGTGTGACAGAGATGTGCTTCGACCTGCAAAATGCACAAACAGATATTTTTTTAGGTATTTCTTTTTTATATTCATTCCAACAAAATGATCTCAACAAAACTAATGCCATGGCACTTTTTGAGTGAAATGACCCATCACTAGCAATTAACCTTCCCTCATGGCGCCAGAGAGTCAAGATTTCGTATCTGGCTTATGACCGTTTTCCCTCTAGCTTTTGACTCCTGGTTATATCAATGTGCCCTGTATCAAATCAACTTACTGTTGCAATTTCATAATGAAATGTCTCCCTAAAGAGCTAAGAAGAAATCTAAACCCATTGTTGTTGGAAACAACATACAGTTTGTGCCAGATGGTTGCACGATGCATTAAGGCTGAACTATTAATCCAAGCTTGGGTAGTTAGCCCCAACTCTACTCCAGCCTGAACCCATACCTTCATTTCTATGTTGTCTACTGGCTTTCCCTGCTCATAACAAGAAGGAAGGATTGGTGTTAGAAAGGCTTACTTTCTTTTGCAAGGTGACACTGATGACAGGTATCATTGCAAGTTCTCTGGAAAATGGAAATTCTCCCTATGAAGTATAACTCACTCCGATGCAGAAGCTAAATGTCTTTTTCTTCTGATCCTTGGTGTTCCTCCATGTAGGAGGAACTCTGGTATGGATTCAGATTTAGCTAGGTGAATGTCTGTTGCAAAGATCCAGTTCTTGCCCAAAGCCTTGTCTTAAATAGGAAATGTAAAAGCCATTTGGCAACAATGTGGCTTTTAGTAATAGTTGACAAAAATCCATTACTCCAGTTCATCCAGCACCCTGCCAGTTAAACTTCCGTGTTTGTTTTTAAGGTAATGGTTATAAACTACATGGTATTATCTGTTCCAAGCAGTCATCTAAAAATCTGATTATGCAGAACCAAGCCTAAGAAAATTTAGAGAGTTTTAAGTAACACTTATCAAAATGGATCGAGATAGAAATCAGCGGACTGGTTATGAAAATTATTTTGAGGGCTTTACTTTTTCTTTGGTTCAGTGGAAGTTCTAGAGATTAATACCTGCTAATACCTCACATTAGGAAAAAGAACATTTTGTCTAGAGAACGACTGTAGCAGACTGTGCTTCAGCAGAGGCTTGGGTTTAGTAATCTCCAGATATCTCTTCCAGCCTCAATGGGTCTGTCATTCAGTGATTACATCCCTCAGACTTTTGCAGAAGGCGGAAACAGAAGGCAGTGAGTGCATCAGATATCTTCTGAAACCAGGGATTCAACAACACTTAAGGAGTATGCAAACTTTACGGTCAGGGTTGCTGCACAAAGTGAATTTCACCCTCAGGCCACATTGTCTCAGCCTAATTGTTGCTGGTTCTTGCCTTCAGCTATGGAACAGTACTGGTGGCTCCAGAAAGGCTGTAGATAGTTACAGCAGTAAATCTTGAGGTTGTACAGAGAGAAATCAAAAAGCATTGTGATCTTTGTCAACAGGTTTGAGTTAAATCTTAGGTTAGGAATTAAGTATCTGCTCCTTCTTAAAACAATGGGAGAGCTTTGCTAGCAGGGAGAGAGTAATGTCTTTGGGTTTGGGTTACAGTGCCCTTACTACTTGTGCTTCATTCTAATCTCTGATGTAACACATGAGCTCTTAGTTAGCTCTTGTGACTGAAACAACAAAATAATTCTGTGATGGTTTTCTTCTTCCAGGTTCTATGCAAGTGATGAATAAAACAAGGCGCATCATGGAACATGGAGGTGCTCATTTCATCAATGCCTTTGTGACGACACCCATGTGCTGCCCATCTCGCTCCTCTATTCTTACAGGGAAGTACGTCCACAACCACAACACTTACACTAACAATGAGAACTGTTCTTCTCCATCCTGGCAGGCTCAGCATGAAATACGTACTTTTGCGGTGTACCTCAACAACACGGGATACAGGACAGGTGAGATGAAGGCTGACTCTGTCTGGAAGCTTCCTTAGATTTATTAATGGAGGTTAATGTATAGCATATTTTTATTTGTTCTTGTCATGGATTGCACCAGTGCAGAATGCCAGAGCTTCAGAAGCTGGAAGGATAAAAGAATGTTCATGCCTGACTCAAAGGCATAGCGCATGTAGAACACTTAAGGTGCACGGAACAGACAAGAAAGATGCTATGGAAAGGAACTAGTGATTAGAATTTTTCATAAAACAGATACATTAATCAAACTAAGAACACAAGATAAGGAACTGCTTCTTCTGCGCATTGGGGCAGATCTGTCAGCCAGGTTGTTTTTTCTAGGTAATCCATTCTCAGAAAGGTGTTTGAGATGAGTGAATACTTGAGGGGAAAATTGGCAAGATCAAATGTGCTCCTGAGAAACAAGTGATCCTCTTTGCATGCAGTGCTCCTTAGGAACAACTGTCCTGTAAAACGGAGTTCAGCTAATGCATTGCATGTGTTTCACACCTATTTCCTATTTGCATTCCCCCGACATGAGATTTTGAGGTTCAGGTCCTTGCGTGTTGCAGTGCTTTTGTTGCATTTCTTGCTAACGTCTTTCGTCGTGATGAGGAACAGACATAAACCTGATTCTGTTTGTCTTCTTTATAGTAGACATGCTACAGTATTGTAGTACAGTTATTATTGATAGTGTGCATTTTTTCTTTGAATTTTTAGCATTTCAGGCTTCCAGAAAGCAGTATGAATCTCAAATAACTCTAACGAGATCGTTATTTTCTTTCTCACTATTCATGTGAGGTTTACATGTTATTGCTGCAATGTCTTGGTCTTAAGACAAATAGGCAATTTCCTTGTTTTGTTTTTCTAAAATAAAGACATGAATTATCTGGAAAGAAATAAATTAGGGGAAGTGCACCTACCTTATTAATTGGTTGCTGTTTCCCTCCACTTATCATTCCTGGCACAAGTAGCAATGATCTTATGAATTCCACACCAAGGTTAATGGTTTATTCTTCATAGATTATTTGTCTTGTGTTTACCGGCATTTGTGTATTTTAACAATTTTTATATTCAATGACTCTATTTCAATCACCTGCAACTTCTACTGATTTGTGCAGCTGTTGCAAGTGTCCAGGTATTCGTATGTCATATATTTTTACGTTACCATTGTTTAAACTTAGACCCGAGATATTAGTGAATCTACATGTCATGTTCAGTCTCTTAATTTGCAAACTGTATTTATTGGAACACACAGAAACAGTACTTTTACAAACACGAAGATCCTTGTCCAGGTAGTTAAATATGATATGATATTATACAAATTTAAATGGAAATTCCAATCACTGGAGGCTGGTGTTCATTTCTGATCTCCTGTTAAAGTCTTGAGTTATCCGCTAGAAAGGAGGTCAGCAATAAGAAGGTATTTTTTTACCTTTTTTTTTCTAAAGATGGGATCAGAATTACCTGCTTCGGAAACAACAGGAAATTGCACTTTAGAACGCTCTTCAGTCAGTTTCTCAAGTTTCAAAAGTAACCTGCTAAGGAGATTGCTTCTGAATACAGTTTCTCTGAACTGGGGAATCCTCCTTGGACATGCCTGCAGTGAACAAAGGAAGATCTGGAAAGCACAGGAGTTCATTTGTAGAGTGGTTTATTATTTTGTGAGGTCCACGGTAGCTCTGGTTTGCCCTGCAAACATACAGTGTAGCTTGTTGATCCTTTTATTCTTTTTAAAAGAAGGAGAAGAAAAAGAGGCTGTGTGGAATAAAGCTTTCTGAGGCCTGCTTTTATATATTTAAGTTCACAACCTTGGAGTGAGAAAGTATTGTTTTGGAAGGGAGTTTGGGTTTTTTTTAAATTCATAAGCCAGGCCCTTCTCTCTGTTTTTCTTTCTCTTTTCTCTTTTGTTTAAACTTGAAGGAAGAAATTGTACTCTTATTCCACTTAACCTTCCCTATGTTTTTCTTTTCTACTGCTCGTTTCACATCTCCTTGCCCTCTTTTCTACTCATTGTGATCTCCCTGCAGTCTGTCCTGTTGCAAAAGATGATTCTGCTGGCATTCTTTTAGCATTGTATTATTTTCCCTGTGGTGGTGGCATTTGTGGTTTAGATCTACACAGACATGTGCTGCTGCTGATACCTTTGGGAAACGTGCTGCTGGTGCACAGGCAGGAGGGAGCTGTGTGGTGCAGGTTTCTCTTGCACAAGTTGCAATTTAAAAATATGATAGGAGATGGAAAAGGTGCCACTTTCCTGTAAGTGTCTCTCAGTTTCAGCCTGGGTTGTCAGTTTTACGATTTTGAACTTTGGGACTTCAGAAGGTTTGGTAGCTTTGTTAGGCACCAAACTTGGCAAAGTGGAGATGGAAGGAAGATTCTGAGCTCAAGGGAAGCTCTGTCCTCGGCTTAAACAGTCAGGATTTTGACCATGATGCATAGGGCTCACTGTCATGTGGATGAATTAAACTAAATATGACAATGAAAAGGATAGATTTTCCTTCTACAATGGAAACCATCGAGGCAGTAGGTGTTACAGGTATATCTTCCACTGCATTAACCTGTCTCTCAATCTAAAGAATGCCAGTGGGACTGAAAAGACTGAAAGCGACCAAAAGACTGTGTTCTCATTACATGGTCACTACACATAGGCAACAAGTTCCTATTCTCAGTATGTTAAGCAGCCAGTCCAATTTTGAAGAGCTTTCCTCATTGTTGTCCTACTACATATTGTGGGAAATTAGGCAAGAAGGACAATTTATGTAAATAAAGTCAACTGATGAATTAATCTTTAGAAAAGTCAGTGTAAGCAAGATCTGAATCATCACTCATTTAAAATAGTGGATGCTAGTACTTCAGCTTGGAGCAGAAGGTGATTAGAATGGAGAAGAAACAAAGCGATCTTGTGACAGCCATTTCTGAATGTCAGGGAATTTCTCTGCCAGAGATTCCTGTGTCAACATTTACAGAAAAAAGGTTCTGTTTTCTGTGAACATACACATCTCTTTCTGTGAGACAGCTTTTAAAATGCACAGTGCATTGTTGCATGCTTGGTCCTGCGGCAACAAATGCCAAGACATTTTATTGGAATACAGATTTAAACTTTCCGTTAGACATTACTTAATGAGAAAAGCTTCTCTTTTCCATTTGCCTGGCTGGCTGAATGGTTAGGTCTTAAAATTGGTGACTGGTTCCAGAATATTTTGTCAGCCTTATCTGCAGGCAGGAAATGAAAAGACATGTTTATCTTATTAAATTCAACAGAATTAGGCATTGTGGGCCAAATTCAGCCTGGCAGAAGGACACTTTTGCTTCAGTGAACCTTCTGAGATAGTTCTGTTAATTTATGTTAGGGCTTAACGCGGCTCAGTGTGCAGCAAATGAAGGACGCAGTTTGGCTAAATCACCACCCTTGTCCCTGTTGAGCAGGGACCCTATAGTACAGCAAACTCTCTTCAGTTAAATGAACCCATGAACACAGGAAAAAGCTACTTCTTGTTTGGTAATATGTCAGTGTCTTACTCTTCCGAGTCCATACCTGAATTATGCCAAGAATTTATAAATGCCATTTTGCACCAGTCGTGTATTTTGAACCTAGAGAAAAGTCGTAGGAGGTCCATTTATGCTATTACAAAAGATTTCATGGGAATAAAAATAATAATCATTCTTAGTGCTTTCACAGGACTTTACAATAATTAACTAATGAATTCATTAGAATTCAGTGACAATCTTCCATTTCCTCCCATTAATATTAGGCTAAGAAGATACAGTGGCTGACTGCATTAAAATAATTATTTTTCCACTGACATTTTAAAGTGATTTTAACATTAAATTGTAAAAAAGAGGAGAAAGGCTATTGGCAAATGTTTATTAAAGGACAAATGGACCTGAAAGGTGTGTAACCAGATTTTAATATGTAGGTACATGCCAGGAGAAAAATTCTCAGGTGGTAAGTTCACTGCTGTAGAATTTGCACTCCACAGTAATTGCTATTTTTAATTACAGAAATATTTAAAAACTTAACTGAAGTTGATCTCTGCGTGTAATTGCTTGGTAAGGAATAACTGGTGTCCTAAAGAGTCAAAGGGTAGGCAGAAGTAGAGACAGAATAGTGAAGTACTCCAAGGTTGCATTGTAGGTGAAGAGAAACACTAAGGGGAGGTGCAAGTTTTGGTTCACGTCCCAGCGCCTCAGCCTCTCTGCCACGCTGCACTTCACTCTGTCGTGTTATGTGCACATAAGGAAAAAACTTAGCCAGTCAGAATAAGCGTCCTGTTTGCAGGACAGATAACTTGGGCAGTGGACGAAGAGCTGTAGGCCATTTTTTAAAATGATAACCAAGTGATTTTAGAGTCAGACTTAATTTTTAGAAGGGATTTGCACTATTAGGAACTGAAGTGTTACGCTATTCACCTCCAAGACATCTACATGACTGTTCAAAACTGGATATCAGATTTCTGCATTATTTATTTTGAAAGTAAATTAGTTTCCTTAGACCTATTGCTCTCTCTATAGAAATATTTTCTTAGTAAGGTCTGTCAAATTATATCTGTTAGATGGTTTGAGACCATTAGGCTTGAAAATGGTGTGAAAGAAAGATTCAGCATAGTGGCCATATCATGAAAGGTGTTATTGCAAAAGGAATCCAAGGAGCTGTTCTGGAAAGGACGTAAGAAGAGTCCTGATGAATAGCCCAAATCCACTGACTCTGTCCCTGTTACTGCTTCTGGCGGGCTCAGTCTGTGGCAGTGAATTACTGAGCTGGAATATGCTGCAGAAACTCAGGAGAATGACGTTTGTGAACAAAAGATAGTTCTGGGTTTCCTGCTGTGTGCACACGTGTGCGTGTGTCTGTGTGTCTGTCTCTGTGCCTCCGTGTGTGTCCTAAAGACTTTTTTTACTTCCAGCCTTAACTTCACTTCTATACTATAAGTTGGTTTCAAGTCAAATGTGTATGTATCTTTTCCTTCTGTTTCTATGAATTTAGTTCTGCACCGGTAATTTCACTTTAACCGTATTATAATGTGTGGTAACTTAAAATGAGAACACATTAAGTAAAGTGTGGTCTCCTGGGGATTGCGCAGTGAGGTAGAAGTGAAACTTGTCGGTACAGTTACTGTTTCTTCACCTGTCTTTGGCATGTACCTTTATGTTATTTAATGCACATTTTAACTATGCTGGAGAGGAATAGATACACTTCTGGGAATAACTCATTGAGTGAAATCCGGAAGATAGCCTGCAATCCAGTAAAACTTTCCTGGGAGTCTGAAATGAAGTCATCCACAACTACAGAAATAAGCCTGTGCCTGTGGCTCCCTGATTTCCAGTTGTATAGCGTTTCCTTCTTATCTACTCTCTCATTTCTTCCCCTAAAACTATCTGTTTTAAACATAGAATGTTGTAGACTGTGAAAAGCACCTTATCTTTTCTTTCCCCGTACTATAGCGTACACTTCTGCGAGGATGCCAGTTCTAGCATTTAAAGCGTGATGGCTTTGTCATACTGATTCATTGTTTCAAGCAAGGAGTAATTCATAGCTTGATATTTCTTCAGGAATAGGATTATTGTTTCACAGCATTCAGAATAGCTAAAAGCTAAACAGAATATTTGCACATTATGAAAAAATTTGTAAAATGTTTGTTAGTTTAGATTTGTAGGATGGCAGTACTTAAAAGACCCTGTTAACTTATGGAGTTTTTCCTCTTCCAGTGCCATTTGTGTTCAATATTCGATAACTTATCAGCCAAAAATAAGGAGAGGTTGCTGCCTCCTCACTCCAGGTTGAGATTTTGTTTACCAGGCTAGCTAGATACCTTCTGGTATCTTCTTGCATTCTTTTTCCTTTGCCTTTCTGTAATGTTTGGTGGTGGTAGACATTTTTTAAAAACAGCAAATTTAACTTAGTGAGGTAATTTACGGAATAAAAGTTTCCTAAGTTGTCTTTCCTATATGCTTTAAAGCATGAGTCTTCTATGTGACCCACGCGGTTATGTAGTTGTCGTGTACTGCAGTGATACGTGGGTTAGTGGGCACTGGAAAGGTGTAGTGATTCGACAGTTCCAAGGCACAATAATAAGCTGCACCTCATCTTTTAGTGAAATGCATAAGCGAGAAAAGTGGTTATTTCAAAGACTCACCAATGTCTACAGTATAAAATTTGCAGATAGACTCTGGTTCCGGTTTCTAGAAGTTGAATTCCAGTTTCTTTGAACTGGAGCACTCTCATGTGTCTCTGTGTGTTTCAGTAGCCTGAGCACTGCCCTGACACCTTTATCATGTCTTCCACGTTAGAAATGAGAGCACTTCCTGTCCTCATGTTACACGGTTTTGAGATGGATGCTTTTCAGGACTGTGTGGTGACTGGTTATTGCCAAAAAAATGTGTCAAATGTGGGTTTTTTTTTGTCTGAAGTAGAAGGTAAATGTACAGGTAATAAACTACTGTAGAACCTAGATTTCTTTCCTTTCAGTGAATATCTTGTTGGAAGGAATTCTGTGGTTATATTGAACCAGGATTGTACTTTTTTTCTAATTGAATTCAGTATGACTTTATTGCTTTTATTTGTGAACTAATACTTTTAGCAGTGTTATTCCAAGTTTATTGCTAGTTGAAAAAAAAAAACAAAAAACAACAGCTTTGCTAAAATACAGCAAATATTTCTTCTTGCACAGCATTTCTCAGTAGCTCCCTGAAACTTGGCGATCAGGTTTTCTTCAAATCCTATAGACAAAATGGCTCTAAGTGAAATTCTGTTGGAGTTGGCCCAAGTAGCACGGCGCTTAGACTTTGGTATTTTAGTAGCGATTCAGCATTAAGCTAGATAAGCTTTTGCTTAGACTATTCTTTATTAGAAAGGGTCTGAGAATCTGCTGGTGGGGAGGTGGGGAGGTTTTGGGGGTTTGTGTGTGGAGAAGGAAATGTTGGATAAATCTAAAGGTTAAGATTCTTCTGTGACCATGATACATAAAAAGGAGGAGTGATACTTCTGGTAAATTTTTAAATAAAATGTCTCCTTGTGGTGATAGTTTTGACATTGGGAAACAGTTTGTGGAAAACCTGAATAGTCAGGGTTAGCCATCAAGGAATATGAACACCGACGAGCTGTGGTGTAGAGTAGAGCTCTAAACACAGAGCCAGCCAGCACTCCCGAGTTCTTGTGTGCTGCCCAGTAGAGGAGATGATGCTGTTGCAATACACTAAGTCATCTTTCCCGAATTGTAGTACAAACTGATAACACAAGGGTTACCAATTCTACATTTTTTCCTTTTAACTACCAGAGGGTCTGTGTGAGAGGGATGTTCGGAAAAATATTTGTGCCTTACAATTCTAGTTGTGTTTAAACTTCTTTAAGCTGTGCCATAGGCATTAGTGAAAGGGGGCTTTGGCTCCAATTCCACTGGGAATTTACTCACCTGAAAAGGGCAAGCAAGACTTGGCTCCCCATCAGCATTCTTCTGTTTGATTCCTCGTCGACCATTTCAAAATATTTGGTTTGAGCCCTTTTGTTTTATTTGGCTTCATCTACTCCCCTTCAATTCCCCTAATTCATTAAATAGATCCTGGCACTGATCCTTGGCCACAACTGAGGAATGTGCAATGCAAATTCCGGAAGAGGAACAAAGGTGTCATAAAGATTACTGTGCGTTGCCTTTGTCCTGCTAGGTATCAGACTAGTCCCCTGGCATAACAAGAAAGCCTGTAGGCTATTCTAACTGCAGTGGTTACCAGTTACTGTACAACATGGGTTTTACAACTATTATGTTTCATGAATTTTAATGATAAATTTTATTCCAGTTAGAGAGAAGAGCTGTGCATGTAAAGGCTCTTTCCTTTAGTACTGCCCTTTTTATGTTGCTGGGATGGTGAATGGAGCATGTGATCTTTTAAGAAAATTTTGTGATATCAGTGTACTCTAGACTAGAGAAAAATTGGGCTACCATGTGCTGTAGACAAAAATAAAATGTGCGTGTGTCGATGCATCTGCGCTTCCTTCCGTAGTCTACCTGATTAAGAATTTCAGTTAACTCATCATTTCAAGGACAGTTGCAGGTGTACAAAAGAAATAGCAGAAAAAGTAGTCAAAGCCCTGTCTTCCTTAGCATCCTGAAACTTAAGCCTCGCTTTTCTTCCTTAAAGCACTCAAACCTTTAGGCACTCACTGTGTTTTATGCAACTTATTAGATGTACTGCAGTTACTGAGGGTATTAATGCTAATGCTGTATCTCCTAATCTTTGCAGTTGTGTTGTATTTCCTGTTATTACTAAAGGTACCAACTGGGGCCACTTTATTCAAGTGACTTCGGCACTTACAAGTTACTGATTTTTGGAAAAACTGGTCCGTTGTTTTGATACCTAGTGGGAAGTGACAGTCCCTTGAAAAGTCGTACCCATGAAACCAAATTTAATGCTAAATTACAGGATTTTATCTCAGAACCCCCATGCTTCTGCTGTAAATCCGTCCATTCCACTGGGCTTAATCCATTGTACATTGTCAGTTTAAGAATATATGATGTGAATGCAAAGCTGACTTGATCTTTGGCTTGCTGCTTGTTACACGCGTACTTAACCACGCCGATAGTGCTTTCTCATCTGCTTTCCTCTGATTGTCTCTTAGAGGACAAAAAGTACTGAAAGCAATTTTTGCTAGACATACAGCAGAAATAGGATCAGAAATGCACACAGGTGCACCCTGCCCCAGTCCAAAACTAGAGGATCAAATGGTACTAATTGTTCAACTTTGAGCTGGGAAAAAGTAGTACTGGATACAGAGGTAAAAGGTTTTAGGGGGAATAAAAAAATCTGAGTAACTAAGACTTGCAGCTTGAAATGTAACAGAAAACCAGTGTTTTAAGTAAGTCTTTAAAGGACTTTAACCTGCATACAATTCATGTTAAAATGTAGAGAGTTAGTAGCTTAAAACATGAGTTTAACTTTGCAGTCATGGTGGTAAGTGCAGCTTAATGGGGTGCTAGTAGGTGGGTATAGTTAAGTAACATGAAGGATATGAAGAGAAGACTCCAGGAGAAGGAATGTGTGGTATAAATACTGGGCTTACTGTCCAAGAGTCATAGAAAGCTGAATTTTACTTTTTCTCACCTTCAGGATTTATTATGAGAGCATGGATATTTACAAATGTATCCCAGGCTAATACAGGTTGGAAGGGACACTAGGAGGTCTGTTTTCCACCACCTGCTCAAAGCCTGCTCCAGACCATGTTGCTGAGGGCATTATCCAGTCTAGTCTGCAAAAAAACCCACAAGGATTGGAGTTGCACAGTCTTTCTGAGCAACCTATTTCACTCTTGGACTCTTCTCTGTGAAGAAGCCTTTCTTTACATGTAGGCTGAGCCTCACTTGTTTCACCACCATGAAGAGCCTAGCTTTATCTCCACAATAATCTCCTTGCAGGTGAAAAAGTCATTGGGTCCCCCTGCAGCCAAGCTATCATTCTCCACAGGGTATATTTTTCTACTGCATAGCCTGAATTGGCTTTATATATAGCAAGAGCTTTATTTTTCACTGCTTCCCAACAGAATGTAATGTATCACTGTCAGGAAGTTATTACCAGTACTCCTCTCATGCATTCCTTTCTTGATTTCATCTTTTTACTTTAATTAAAATGAGCATGAATGATTAATATGACCGTATTCTTGAACAGATTTCTAGTGGAATGGGTGTGTGATCTTGGCCAGTAGTTAACAGAACTGTGTCTGAACAGATGACTGACAGGGTTACCATCAGAGCTACCAAATCGAGGAAACTGAACAAACAAATTCTTATCTTCTGGCAATTTTATGCTGGTGAATCTCTGTTGACCTCCACAGTGTTACTGGTTTTCATTTGAGAATTGTAAAATGTCCGTTATATCCAACTCCCGATCTTGGGCAGTCTGTATGGAACATAAAGGGATGAATTATCCCCTGCATCACTTTATTGTTGCATCCTGAATTATCTTAGTTTTCAGTTTAATGCAAAGTTTGGTGAATATCCTTTGTAGATGCATTTTAGTTGTGTTAAGAATTTTTAAGTAGATAAGGGGAAAACAATTGGCATTTAAAAAAAGGGGGGGGGAAGCTCATCAAACTTGTAGGGTTTGGTAGATGATCTAGGTAGATGATAGAACTAGCTTGAACGTTTCCAGTGGTGGCCAGTGTTGCCTTGATGTCTGTTCTTTTGATTGTGCTGTTAGACTAGATTTGACAACATGCAAGGTCTGCTTTTTAAGCAACAAGCTGTGGCCTTGATGTATCTGCAGTTGTGTTACCTTCAGAGCAGACCTTTGTATTAATTAATAGCAAAGGGAAAATTCTTTTGCGTGCTATTTTTTTTCCTTACAGGAAGAGTTTAAAAAAACAAAACCTCTTGTAAAAATTCCACTCTGTACCAAAGAATTTTCTAGGTGCTTGTCATTGAAGGGCAAGACGCTGAAAACAGAGCCTTAGAAGGTAATGAGCCGCTGCGGAAGTGGTAACAGTGTACAAAGGCCTCAATTCCTGTCTATCCTGTTTTCTGGTCTTAGGAGGAACTATGTTGTATAGTATTGAAAGCAAAGTAAAATTACATTCTTAATGCATTTATTAAAAGCAGCCACTTGGATGTTTTTTAATCATCATTTCATAGACTGGCTATAGGAACATGGCTGAGCATATCAATCAGCAGCCTCTGTGGATGTTTATTAATGAAATCTTGCAGTGGTTTGAAATTGGCTGTACCAACGACACGTGTGCTGTAGTGAGCAGCTGTCTCTGGTGATGGACTAATCTGGTGAGGGGAAGAATTGTATTAGAGAGAATTTTTACAATCCAAAATCAAAATCTTTCACCACAATCAAGAGAGATTTATTGTAACCCAATATTTTGTGTTGCAGAAGAGTGACTTTTAAAAATTCTTGACTAACAAGTTTTTAAACAGCTGAGAAGGAAGGGAAAAAGAAATATATGTGAAATGGAAGACTGGAAACAGCAGACAAAGTTATTTAAAGCACTTTGACATCCATGAAAGATTATAAAGACATCCTGAATTTACAATGGGGGATATGCAAAAGGTGCTGGAAGGAACTTCCGCCAGTCTTTCCTTGAATGCCTCTGCAGAATAACAATGAAGTAATTCTTTACAGAATGCCTCTTTCCTGAGTTCTTCAGCTGGCTCAGCCAAAGGTTTTGGGAATGGATTGGTTCCCGTGAGCTGAAATGCCAAATATGTCTCTGTTTGGATATAATATGTTGAATGGGGGACAAAAGGCTTTGGGCTGCCTGGTCCTTACCTACTCATGTAGGCAGCACTCAGTGTTCCAGTCCTGTGCTCTTTGTTACTGGGACAAAAAAAAGGCATGCATCCGTGTTGTTCTGTTATTCATAACTGCTGTGAGTTGCCTTTCATTCTTTAAAAATCAGAAGTTGTTCATAAAGCAAAATCATTTGGGAAAGTGCATATACTGTATGAATGCAGTCCCTGAGTAACATGGAAGTTATCACCCAGAGTGCAGCAGAAATTTGATTTGTTTTACTTGGTTAAAGAAGACATCATGAGGTAGTTTAGGGCAGTGAAACAAATTCTTTTCTGCGCTATGCTTGTCAGTCACTTGACGCTTTTTTAAGTGGCTCAACTGTAAAACGGCGTAAGACCTTACCTGCTTTTGCAAAATATTTTGAAAACACAGTGTAATTTTAAGGAATTTATTATGTTCCAACAGATGTTGCCTCCTCATCTTCAGTGATGTAAATCTTAATTTTGTCAGCACTTTTACCTCTCTCAAACAGTTCAAAAAATCTCTAACATTCACTTTCTCTTGACTCACCTTACACATTAATTGAATACGTTTAAATCTATTGAGAAGGAGGATTCAAAATATGCTTTTTCATTCTGCCTAAGCAGTGGTGCTGAATTGGGTCTTATGAACATTCAGTGTACAATGTACTTCATGTAATGTAATCTAATTCCATTCCACTGTATTATTGTGTTGCTAATACCATGTTTCCCATTTTTTTTAGAAAAGAAAAACACTGTCAGGGAATGATATGGAGCTCTCTCACATGCTCAGTTTCTCACTGCGTCTGTTTTTTTGAGAGATATTCAGGCTACTACAAATAGACGTAAATCCATGGACTGCAGTGAGGCTGGTCCTTCTTACATCGGCTGAAAGTCTCTTCTGCTCATGCCACAGTATTGTTCCTTGCATTTATATAAGTACAAGAAGGTGCAGGATCACACACTTTAGCTGCAAGCTTAAAGAAAAATATTTAAGAACCTGGGAACTGTGAATTGTGTGCTCAAATCTTGTAGGTTATGCGGCAAGGTTTAATCTAAATCTGAGAACATAATCTTAGATGTTCTGTTGTCCTTACAGAAGCACAGACATTCACTGATAGATGGCCAGTGTGAGATGCTGCAGACACTGGGTGCCTCTGGATTAAAAATATTCCTAATTACAAGTGGAACAAGTGTAAAGATCTTTGTGCTAATCACTATGGTAATGCTAAATGGTATTGCTGGACTATTTAAAATTTGAGAGCTGAGCTCTGATAATGAAATTAGATGCTGAATTGCAGTGCAGTCTGCAGACCCAAGAGCCGTATTTTGCCTTTAAGCTTTAAAAAACCTAGCTAGATGAATGGAGTCTTCCAGTATAATTTATCCTGTAATTGCATAGTGATGATACATAAAGTAATGCTGAAAAATATGTTCCTTTAAATTATTTAGATTTTTACTGGAATAGTGTGAAAGCATCATTGGGTACATCATGCGCTTTAGAGAATTTGTGTTCTTCTCGTAGAAATCTAATATTTTTCATTTTCTAGGAAAAAAAATTGTTTCTGTACAGTTGTGGCTTACAGAGCAAGGCTAGCACATACACAGCTCTGCTGGGAGGATGGCTCAAATGCCTACCCTGTCTGTAAGAATCTTTGTATTTATTCTGCGCTTGTTCTGCCAGACAGGCTGCTACTTCATTTCTTCTATACAGCAAGTTTAAAATCTCATCATATATATGATCTTCATTTATCATCGTTTCTCCCGAGCCAGCCTCCTGTTAGTGACTTCACTGCTTCTGCCAGTTCCTTAGGTGGAGATGGCTTAAGTGGGTGTAACCCAAATGAAAAAAGTAGCTAAATTGGGTGATTCAGAGTAGGATGAGGTCATGTGGCTGGCGCTATTTTAAGCATTCTCTGTTTTGTTCATCTGACTCTGAATGTATCGGGCACTAAAGAAAATATAATGGTAATTGTGGTCCGGTTTCTCTCACACGTAGTCAGGCTGTAAATGAAAAGATCCCCATTATGGAGCTCTGGAATAAAGAAACACAGGCAAACTTAGTAAAATGAAGAAAACAAAGCTCCTCTCAAACAAGACAGAAAGGGAAGAATATGGTTAAATATGGTGTCTTTGAAGTGTTTCTGTTATGCCTTCTTACTATGCTTCTGCTTTCTCTACCCCTAGCCTTCTTTGGAAAGTACCTTAACGAATACAATGGCTCCTATGTGCCTCCTGGTTGGAAAGAATGGGTTGGGTTACTTAAAAACTCCCGATTTTACAACTACACGCTCTGTAGAAATGGAGTGAAGGAGAAGCATGGATATGACTACTCCAGGGTAGGTCCCCTTGATTTGTTTCTGTTTTATTAGCAGTTGGACATGACTGCAAGAAAGCTGTGCTTTATGGTTTCAGTCTAACAAAAGGATTCTTTTTGTACTTGAACACTGCTATGTGTAACATTTGCTGCCACCCAATAGGCGTTGGATTTGGACTTTTCTTTATCTTCCATTCCGGGAGGGTCATGTTACTGCAAACATTGTTAGCAGCAATGGAAACAAACAAAATGTCCTGAGACTGTGTTAGGTGTTAAGAGCTGAAGATGTGAAAGTGGATTTAAATGCTGCGTGGTAACTATTTCTGTGCTTTGTACTTTAATTATTGTGTGCTGAATCTGATTGTCATCTATCCCCCTGGAACAGAACTGACTCCAGTGGAGTTACACAAGCATAAATGAGATAAGAATCAAGTTCCCTCCAGCTAGACTCATCTTTGTTAGTTTAAGGAACTCGTTTCACAGCCATAATATGATGGAGAATTCATAATATCTTGGTATATCTTAAGATAATTCTGAATGAGTAGAGAATTTAACTATTGAATTTATATCTCTGTGCATTCTTAGAGGGACATGTGTTTCCTAATATCCTTGCAACGATGTTATACCCTGGCCAGACTTACTGAAATGCTTGATAATTGTTGTCAAATGCAGTGCCATTCTTTTCCTCATCTAGCACAAGTTCTAGCTTAAACAGTTAACTGTTTGCAGTCAGGAGTATGTTTCTCTCAGCCAGAGGTATTATTACCTTTCAAAAGGAACCAGCTTTTGTGAATTCCTAAAATGGCCTGAATTGTCTGTGAAGGGTGATGATAGATGTCTGCATACACAGCAGTAGTTTAGGTAGTGTAGAACTTAGGAAGCTGATGCACTCTGCAGTGGTAAATATTTGTAAGGTATGTTTGCTTAACAGGGATTCGGTTCTTTTCCTCTTATTGAGCGTAAATCTTGCCTCCATCTTTATGTTTCATTAGCAGCATGTTCACAGTCAGTTTTTCCTTTCAAAGGTTGATTTCTGTGTGATTTCCCCCTCCCCCTCCTCTATTTGCTATTTTTAATTGAATGTACTCTGTGTTGAAGGAGAAAACTTAACAGGCTTCTAGGGATTCCTTTTCTGTCACCAGCCGCTAAGGGGAACGGGCAACTGATATATAGGATTATTTGTCTTTTATTTTCCTTCTGGTCTATGTAGAATTAGAGAGCTAATCTTTATATCTGTGCACCAACAATGTTATGATTGGAATATATCTTACATGAAATGTCAGGCAAGTGATTTCCTAGGGCACTGTTCCCCATTGTACCAAGCAGCCAACAGGAAACGTTACGTTCCAGAATCCCCAGCTCTGTTCTGTGTATGCAATACTTGGAAGTGTTTAGGTTTTCATTTAGTTTAGTTTTTCTTACTGAGTTTGGTAATAAGAGAATGTCTGATGAAAATACAGATGTTTTGATAATTCTCGTGTTCTTGCGTAATACACAGCTCTGGTAATAAACAGCTGATGTGTGCAGAGCAATGGCACTTCTTGGTGGTGACACTGAAGTTCAAATGAACAAACGGAAGCCAAAATACAAAACTGCTTCTTTTTCTGTCCTTCCATTTTTGTTGCTGGAAACTTAATTTTACATAAATGGACAATATAATCAGATTATTTTTAAGCCCTATCTACCTGATATAGTTAACGTGACTTACGTGCCAGTGAAAAAAACAGAAAGAAACATTACTGATTCTGTCCCCCAAAGTGACTGCTAAGCACTTATCCTCTGAAAATCGGATCACTGCAAATTCTTTCAGATTTTTTAACAGGATATATTCTACTTAATTTTTCTTTTTGGTTGTGTCAACTTTCAAGGCTGAATTTTTAGTTTTGTATACATTCACAGTCTACTACAGCATCCACAGTCTGGAGCTTTTAAACAAAAGAAATCCATTAAGGGAAACGTTTCTGTTCAGTCTTTTGGCCTGGTAAGCGCTGGATTTGCAGGGTTAAATTTGAATTATTTTCGCTGTCACCAAGTGACATCATCCATCTTCAAAATGAAATTTGAAAACTATGCTGTTGTAATGGCTAAAACAAAGATGATTTACACACTTAAGAGTGAAGAGCCAGCTGAAAGAACAGGTGCGTTTGAGGAAAATGGCATTGCTTTTGCTTCAGTTTTCTCAGCTAGGAGTACAGTCTTGGGTGCTTAAAGTATGTGCAGAAGTCAGTTTTGCTTTGGTCTCCCTCCCCCTGCTTATGCCTGTGAACGGAGTGCCTTCCATTAACTTCGATGGAATTACAGCTGTTTTCATGGGTGAAGTTCTTCTCTCAATATCAGTCAATCGTGGCAGTTACCCAACAGATTTGCTTCATGTTGGGACCAACATGTAAAATAAATGGAGACTTTGCCACCTTGTTCTGGGATACACAGGAAATAACTCGTGGAATGTAAATACAGTCAATATATTGTAGAAGGCTTCCTTTGGTGAATGATAAGCTGACTTCTCAGATCAAGGCCGTGCAGTGGTAAAGAGGAGCAAGTGGCTCAGCCATGGGCAGAAAGCTGTACTTACAAGGAGATGCAATCCATTATATAGCTCACCTTGTACTTGTTCACTTGACCAAAGGCAGATGTTATGTCTGATTTTACCTTCAGCTGTGACATGGCAGTTATTGTTATGTTTTTAAAGGTGCGGTTTCATCTCCTGCTCATGTTTGAGGGATATTTATATTTTCAGCATTTCATGATGCAGCCTAAGAGGGAACAAGGCTTGTCTTTAAAAACACCATCTTCAATCCACACAGCTCCAGCAGCTCTCAGAAGAATGCTAATGATAGTTCTTAGAACACAGAGTGCCTTCCAAGGGAAGTTTTCTAAATTCTCAGCAATTAATTTGATACAGCCCTATCTCTTACTGATTGTCACTGTGACTGTACTATTGAATGAAAGTTTTGGTCCAATTAGCCCGGCATCTTCTAGCTTTAGTGACTTCTGATTCAAAGGGAGGTTAAGAAAAACGAACAGCAAGCCATTCAGATTTTCAAAGCACTTTTATGATGTAAGGTCAGACTATACACCTTGAAGATATTGACACCAAAAAAATAGAAATTGACCTATAATTTTCTGGGTTTTTATTAATACCTGGTCATTGTATTTAGTATTCTGATCTTCATAATGTAATTGCGCGCTCTGGGAAGAAAGAGTCCTATTTGATCTTCTTTAATGTCATTCATTTCTGAGAGGAAGCTGTTGCTTTTCATATTTCTAGGCGGTGAAGAAAAAATGATTTGGTTTTAATTTCTGAAGTTTTAACATCTGTAACGTCCTCCTCCTCCTATTCTAAGTGAAGTCGCTTCTTTTTTCCTATTTCTTATGATACCTCAGACCTCCCTTCCCATCTCAACCCCCAGCTTGAAATTATTTTTCAATTATCTTATTATACTTTTACTTCTACTTGCAGGATTATCTAACTGATCTGATTACCAATGACAGTATTACCTTCTTCAGAATCTCAAAGAAGATGTATCCTCACAGGCCTGTACTGATGGTCCTCAGCCATGCTGCTCCTCACGGCCCTGAAGATTCAGCCCCTCAGTACTCGCATCTCTTTCCTAATGCCTCACAGCACATGTAAGGAAACATAAAATCCTTTCATTTCCAGATTCAGGAGAACAGAAGTCCTGGGTACCTCTGGGGGGGACAGTGTTTGCTTCATAACACTCTTGGCATGAGTTTGTCACAAATATCTAAGAAGAATTTCAATATTTTTTATTTTTTTTTTCCTCTTCAGACTAGTACAAGTACCTTGAGAATGGTTACTGCATCTAGAACTCGGAGTTGTAGTTTGCTGAGATAAATGGAGAGGTTCATGTTGAATTCATTGAACATTATTACCACTTATTTGGGAAGTAAAACGCTGTTTTCTTTTGAGCAGGGGGATCAAAAGCAGATTCTTGGGCTTTAATCTGTTCAAGGGGAGAAACTCTATCCTCCTGTCCTGTTCAAGGGGAGAAACTCTATCCTCCTGTTAGATATAAACTGTATTGTTTTATGAGTATTACAAAAAGATCAAATAGCATGCAATAATTATTACCCATTTCATATACAGAAAGAAAGGAAATACATGTCTGCATCACCAAATTAGACAAGCTGCTTCTGCGTGAGCTGCTATGTCAGTACAATGTGTTGAACGGGTCCCAGAAGCAGTATCACCTGGTTCCTCAGTTAACCTGTTCATTACCTCCATGATGAGAAGGTTCTTGTTTACCGCACAGAAAATTTACAGGTACAGCTCTGTAATCCTGCATTACAGGCAGCTCCTTGCGTGCTGATAAAATGAATCGTTCTCCCAAATCTCTTTTTGGCACAACTGAAAACATTCCAATATTTTTCTAATCACTGGTTTCATGCCTTCATTGGTGATCAGTGTTTTTAACTTTCTTCCTATGTGACCTTTTAAATTTGTTTTCAAGGAGAATTCTGTTTTATTTTCAATTTGTGAAGGAACAGGAAACTGGTGGAAAAATCAATCGGTAGGTGAAGCTGCCCAGGACTGGTCCAAAATCCAGTGAAATCCATTTGAACTTTTTTACTTTATTTTAAATTTAAATAGGGTCTGAGGGAAAAAGCTTCCTTTGTTCTGTTGTCTAGGTATTGCTCAACTTAAAAAATGTATTTCCTTATTTTGTGCTGTGCTACCAGAGAGAATCTGTGTCCTAGATCTACAGCAATGCAGTGTTTTATGTTTACTTGCTGTCTTATGCTCATTTATTTTCTTTGAAATGAAAATTTTAGAAATGCCAAATGAGCAACTCCTCATAGTTTACACTCGGTATTGACTTCATTCTTATTAGAAGTTTCCTTGGAAAGCATTCGGAGCTCAGATGATAATCATTTATCAAGCAACATTCTGCAGCAGTTTAATTATGCTAGGCAAATGGAAGAGAATAGAAGGATTTGAGGAAGGCCAGCAATGAAAAATATAAACTACACCTGTTTCTCTTTTGCTCATAGTGTAGATTTTATTTCTCACACAGACTAGCTTTATCTTCATTGTTATAAAGTAGTTACGCAAAACTGGTTTTAATTGTAGGTGACTTCTAACAATGACAACAATCACCCAGGAAGTGTCACTTCATGGAAACAAGTTTTGTTTGTTAAGAAACAAATTATTTTAGTAGATTAAGGAACTGTCCTTTTCTTTTGTACATGAACACAAAGTAGGATTTCATGTACATCTTGTGCAAAGAAATTGCTAGTCTTATTACAAACAATTTTCCCGACAGTATTTAATAATAATCCGTTAGGCTTTTCATTGGCCTGGGATTGTCTCAATACAAAAACACAGAACATGTATCTTTCTCTCACTGTACGTACAGATTAATTCTCTATTTTCTATTTTTCCCTTGTTACCACATTCCAGGGAATCCTGCAGTGATGGATAAATCCATCAATGACAAAAGGGTGTAGGCAGTTCTCACTGGTTTTTATTATGTGGGTAGAGTAGGGAAGGATCAGAACCCAGGTAGAACACTTCTTAAGAACTGCCCTAAAGCAATAAGCAACTCCCTGAATGAAGCTTTTGCCCAGTCCTGCAACCAGAAGGCAGCACACCTCATAGCATGTCTCTGCCTCTTCTGAGGCAACGCTGACATGGTACAAGCAGATCCTTGAGGTGCATCCACAAAGCAAGGTGAAGGAGTGACTGTAACGCTTACATTCCTGACGTACATACTGCTTTGTGTATCATTGCTCATGATAGCTAGAAGTTCGAGGCATGGTTTTAGTATAGGCTGACATGAGAGTATATCTTTGCTTGAGAACTCTGGTGTGTACTTCTGTTGCTGATTTACACTGTTGTCCTCTTCCTTCTGTTATTATACGTGTTAGCTGGTATGGCCATTCCTACCTGTGCTGCAGTCTCTCTCCATCTCAGTCTGTAGAGCTCCTTTTTGTATGCATATGCAGTCTTTTCTTGTTGGAAAATTACTCACATCAACCAGTGTTCACAAGGCAAATCCCTAGGCTACGTGGCTGGTTTTCCTTTTTTACTGCCTGTCCTGATGGCTGCAGAGAATGCAACAGCTGGGCAGTTTAACAGTGATCAGAAATGTTATTTCTATTGAGGGTATGTTTTACCATACATCATCTTCAAGGTCAAATGCAATCAGACTGGGACTTATCTTCTGAGGATATTTGAAGAGGTTATCTTAACCAACTTCTAGGAATGTTATATTTCTGTGTTTTTCCCATAAGACAGACAAATCTGTTAAGTGTAAGAGGGTTAAATTTGTAGTAATCAAAGAAAATGACGGGCTTTGGTTGGATTAAACAGCAGGAGGTTTCAAATCAGCCAGGAAATCACAAAGTAAGCTGAAAAGGAGTTTGCCAAGCATTTTTTATTCATTCTGGGCATCACATAGCAACAGTTTCCATAACTGTCAGCATTTTCAAAGGAGCAATGTCATTATTGCAGCCACAATAACATTCTGAAATTCAAGAGGCTATTAACAACACAGAGAGAATAAACACCAGCCCTTTCCTCCCTATATGAAGAAACCTCCATTTGCCACCTACGTGCGTTTTTCAGATAGCATCTAATGGAGTCTTCCGGCATAAAACATTTCACTGTCAGGTTATTAATTTTATATTTATATTAAAATTCTTAAAATTACCTGTCATGTTAAAAAATACATTATATACTCAGTATTTCAAGAAGTTTCAGCTTTTATTACTATTATTTATCTTAATAATTTACCTACATATTTGCCAAATAGGAGCTGAATTTATCAGGAAATTGTGTGTTAGGAAGAAGAAAATAACTGAATAGCTGCAATTTTTTTTCCTGTGTTACTGAGTTGACTTGCACATTCACATAGATGGAGTTTATTGCTTTGAATGAAAAAAGGGAAACCTCAACAAATCAGTTGGGATAAGTAGGTTTTAATACTTCGGAGAATGCAGGTGTGATGTGCTCACATGCACTTTGATACCTCCAGGTAGGGTGCCCGTGCTCCTCCGGGTACATGAGTGTGAAAGTATTCCAGCAGCCAGTTGTGTTGTATGGTAGAACCTTTTCAGCAAGCTCTGGAGTTATTGTTTAATAGCTTGCACAGCCTTAGTAGTTGGTGCTGATGGTGGGCAGAGTGAAAGCAGAGCAATTACATGAGCAGGAACTCTGTAGTGCATGCTTCATCCACGTCCTACTTGTGGAGTTAGGCTTCTGAGGCTGGTCTCTTGGTCTTGGAATGTATCCATGTTAGTCTGAAGACACTGCAAAACCGATGTATATTTACTCTTTTAATAGATCTTATTCCCCACAGGCTTGTGTAAGACTTCCATGCTAAGTCTATTATTTTCTTGTGCACTTCAGAAAGTGCCAATCAAATAGAAATTAATAGTATATGTTACTATAACTTTTTTCACACTGCTACATCATTCTGGTGTTGTCTCTGTTCCTTAGCACTCCCAGTTATAACTATGCTCCAAACCCAGACAAGCACTGGATAATGAGGTATACGGGTCCCATGAAACCTATACACATGGAGTTCACTAACATGCTACAGAGGAAGCGCCTTCAAACCCTGATGTCTGTGGACGACTCTATGGAGATGGTGAGATTTGTAGTGACGATTTTTTTGGCTAAACAAGTGCTTGTTTCTTGAGCTAAGCTCCAAGCTGTGCTGTATATGAAGATTGTGGGGAAAGAAGGAGAGGGAGGGCCGTGTCAGTTTTTCCATAGTGTGTAATCCTCTCACCTCTGAGAGATTTTCTCTCTCTGTGCAGTTTCTAGGGATCCCCATCGCCTAAAGACAGGTACTGTGAGTTGGGTGGTGTAAGTGAGCTGATTTGTTGCCACAGAGGTGCTACTGATTAAAGGGAAGGGATCACCTGAAAAAATATGTATCGGAAATTCTAAAAATGCGTCATGAAAAGTCACCCTACAACCTGTTGGAAATACAGACCTAACTGTGGGTCTGCTTTGATCCTGTGACACTGACTTTCTGAGAGAACAATAGTGGCAAAAAAGTGATGCTACAGGAGTCCTAACTGGAATAATCCATTTATATTTATAAAAGTAAATAAATATATAGGTAGATTTTTTTTCTTGATTAAATCTCCATACTGTAACAATGAAACCTTTTAGTGCAAGCTGGGTGTCTTGAGCAGAAACACCTGAATTTGCTAAAAGCGAGGCTGAAAAAGAATGAATTTCCAGTTGTAATAAGGCAGATATAAGGGTGTTGCAATTTATTGCTGATCTCTTGGCATTCATAGTCAAAAAAAAGGTAGAATATAAAATAAGAATTATCCTGTAAGGCAAAGATGAAATTATCTGGATGGCTTTGCACCAACTTGTTAGTAATGTCTTGCAGTTACTGGTTCAGGCAAGTATGATCTCTGCTTCATATTAATGAACCTGTTTAGATGGATCAGATACCAGCATTAGGGAAGTTTGGCTATTTTACTACACTATTTTGATTTTCTATTTAGTAAAATGGTTTCACTTTGGGTGATTTGCTGCAGGCAGAATTAGTTGTGTTGTTTTTCAGTTGTAATCACCAAGTTAGCTTGATCTTTTCTACTGAATGATAGGCATCTAATAGTCTTTCAAAATTAAAAAAAAAAACCAAAACCCAAAGAACCCCTCTTAAAAAAAAAAAAAAAAAAAAACCCCACTCAAACCAAACCAGCAACAGCAGAGTTTGTCTTCTGTTCTGGCATGTTCTGGATCTATGTGAGGCACCACCTTTGTACCTTTGCAAGTGAAAATATCACATAAAAATTGATCTTTGGTGCTCAAGTTCGTGCATTTCACATAAAGATTCTCATGTAAATCCATAGAAGCAACTACAAACAGATTTAAAACCTCTGTTAATTCTCCATGTTACTTATCCAGCTAGTGAGAGAGTATGACTGACTGATATTTATCTGGAAGAAAAATTTGTGAATATTCTGCATAATGGGGACTCAATTTTTGGCAAGGCAAACTCGTTGGGTGTGCTCAAATAGGTGTGAGATTCAAAATGCTGTCATTTTATTAAAATTGTTTGCTGCAGGAAAAAGATAAAGGTGGAGAGAACTTCAAAAATGCTTATCACCTTGAAACTTTTATCTCTGTTACCATATGTATTTAGTACTATCTCAACATGTCTCATGCAAAATACTGATAGGAAGCACTTCGGAAAATGTGGCATGCTAATGAGTTTACTTTAGGAGAGAAAACAGAAGTTTGCCTTGTAATAGCCTCATTATTCAGATAGTAAAATTATTATGTGGTTATGGATTATTCAGAATGGTTCACTGTGATAACTCAGTGCCATTCTGAACACTATTTATTTATTTATATATTACACATAAGCAGAAAATTATATCCAATATTCTACATATAGTACTCCTCAGTAGAATGAATTTCATATTTTGGTTTGCTTTTTTTCAGGTTTACAATACGTTGGTTGAAACAGGTGAACTGGACAATACGTATATCATATACACAGCAGATCATGGTTATCATATTGGACAGTTTGGGCTGGTGAAAGGGAAGTCTATGCCATATGAGTTTGATATCAGAGTTCCTTTCTACATCCGGGGTCCAAACGTGGAGGCTGGGTCCTTGTAAGTTCTCGATGTGTCTGTGTGTGCGTATGTAGTAACTAAAAATAATTCTTTACGTTGACATCTTCAGTCGTATTGACCTGGAGTCCAGCTGGAGGCACGAAGGCATCCTGGCTGACTCCTGCTCATCTTTGACGGAAAAATGTCTCCTCAGAAAGCAGAACTGATCGCATGTGCTGGTATAATATAGTCAAGGGCTTATGCCATTGTCTTTCTGCTTGTATAGGTGTGCACCACAAGCCACTGTGCTTTTGTGGACCTAGCTGAAAAAGCTGCTTTGAAATATGTCCAATCTAGGAAATGCTTATTTGCCTTCTTTTGAGGGGTGCAAATAGTACGCATAACTAACTGCCACAGTAGATAATTATTGCTGAACATTAAACTGAAACAAATGACCCGACTTTATGAAGAAGAATGTATGTAATAGTTGATATATTATCATCCACAACAGATGCTTTTCGGTTCATCCTTTGAGATTGTTTGGTTAGGGCTGTTTGTCGGATGCACGCAAGCATGCAGAATATGACTGTTAATTAAAATGGTAGCTCTGACCAGCTAAGAAGTTATGTAAATACGCTCCCTAAGCAATTATTTTGATAGCAAATATGTGCACTTAAGTAATGATTTTGGACAGAGTGCCATAATTTGCTGCCTTTTATTTGTATTAATGTGCGTGTTTTAGCATAATTAACACACACACAGTCTTCGACACACTTTTTCTTTACTGCAGAGGAACAGATATAGTGTGTAACACAGCAGCAAATAGTTATAAAAAAATTTCATTCCATTTGCTGGTTACGTTCACTGATTCACATTATCAGTAGGCACAAAAATGTTGAGTTCTGTAGATATTGCTCTGTGTGTCTAATTTATTTACAGCAGTTACGCATATGAAATAATATTACTTCTCTAAAAAGCAGGAGAGGGATTCTTTTGGTGGAATTAAAAATATTACCACAGCACTGAAAGAACTTTGTCTGCAGCAGCACAGAGTTTCAAATGAGTTGGGTTGGCCTTCTAAGAACGTGCCTTCTTTCTCTTTGACTGCAGTTTTTGGTCTTACTGGAGATGCAATGCTAATATCACCCAAGTGGATTGAGCTAGTTTTTCTGCAATGTGCAGTGCTAGCGACCAGCCACCTCATGTCTGCTCTAGTTCAGGGATCTCTACACCCACACATACGTAAAAGCTGTGAAACCTTCCCACTGGATTTTATTTTTCAGTGGCTTCTGAAAATGTAAAAAATATTTCTATTAGAATCAGAGGAGTCAGCCTGGCAGAGTCCAGCAGAACAGAGCCCGTCACAGTACAGCAAATGGGGAGAACAGGACAAAACACCTTGGAGAGGAAATACATCAGATAATAAATAGATCCTCCCTTTCAGCCCGATTTTCTTTAAATGGTAGAACTTCTATCATCTGTGTTTTGCATGAACCTTATGTTTTTCCTGCAGAGTAATTGTCATGGCTCCCTTTTGATACCAATGAAGATTTAATAGCAGTCACTGTAGCAAGTCATTACTAAGCTCTCATTTCTATTACCAAATATGCTACACCACAATTATTAGTAATTAAAATCAAATTAGGTACATCAATTTAATTCATCATCCATGCTCTTGTCAGTGCCTGTTTGCTCGCTCGCGCAAAAATGTAGTAATTTTTCAATGGTGTCTCATTAATTAATGTGAATTTAGCAGCTTGCTTCTGTCCTCTATTTTGAGCTAGAATTCTGCACTGACATGTACAGCAGCCCATCTGGTCCCATCCTTCCTTTGTGCCTGCAGATCATAGCCCAGTCGTTCTTTCTGTTCAGTGCTGTAGAACGCTGGCTGTATGCTCGCTTCCTTTTTTTCCTCCACTTTTAAGAAACTGAGTGCCTATCTTGTTTGATTTTTTTTTAAAAGGCAAGAAACAGTGCACAGCTGATAAACAGTGTGTTTATGTGTAATATTGTGAGTAATTAAACAACACTGTCATAGACATTTGAAACAAGTTTGTACAGTTCAGTATAAACTGACACACTTCTGCAAAACCAGACCCAGAGTAAAACCACATCGCATGGTCAAAGATTTGGGCATTTGTTTAGCTACTGAATAACGGGCTGAGCAACTGGATCTCTGATCCATAAACTTGGTTATATTTAGCTGTTGCCGTTCAAGGGGTTTGGGTATAGAAGTTGTCAGTATTCCTCTGGAGTTGATGCCGATGTTTTAAAGAAAGTGAGTTTAAATTCAAATATTGTCCTGTTTATTGTGGTGGCTGAAGAGCATATGCCACTACTCTGCTAAGTAGCAGGATATGCCTGTTTCAAAGTGTTTGCAGAATGCATAACTGTACACTTGGGAGAACTGGTATTATTTCAACTAAAGCTGTGCTTTTATTTTCTCTTGGTTTTTTTTCCTCTCCATAACTGCTTCCTCTCTGCTTTTTTTTTCCCGATCCCTTTCCTTTTCCTGTCTCTCACTCTACAATAACAATAACTTTGTTATTTACTGTAGTATCTACCAATTTATTTCTCCTGGTGTTCCCTTCATAACATGTGTGCTGTGATATGAGCTGAGGCACTAGTTTCTATCCCATAATTTGAAACAGATCGAGCATGTGCTATCTGCCAAATCTACTTTTTAATAGTCATCAGCATATTGGATAGACATTTTTATTCTATAAATCACCCAAGGAGTTTTTTCCAATGCTTTCTCATGTTGTGAGAGACTTTTGAACCCTCTTTTGCGTTAATAAACTAACTTTGCTTTATGAACTCCTTTGCTTTCTCAAAAATACTCTGTGCTAAAGTTTTAAATCTTCATATTAGTCCTTCCTTGAGGTTATGCAACTTTATCTGTATTTTACATTTTCATTCCCTTCATGGAAAGGAATTGGCCTGTGTCCTCTTTTCTTCTTTGCAGATCTCACAAAATAAGCTTTTTCAGATCCCTGGTCTCTGTGGAAGAGCTGGAGTTGCTTGGTATCGTTGCATAGACTTTAAACCAGGTTCTCATATATGTTTTTTCAGGAATCCTCACATTGTGTTGAATATTGATCTTGCACCTACAATTCTAGATATCGCTGGACTGGATATTCCATCTGATATGGATGGCAAATCCATTCTAAAGCTTCTGGATTCTGAGAGACCAGTGAATAGGTAAGACATGGAAATGTGTGTGTAAACATGCTTGTGTTTGTACAGGAGACTGAGCAAGTGTTCAGCAACATGCAGCAAATTTGAAGGAAAATATAATGAAATTACTATCTATATGAGTACATCATTCACTGGGAACCGAAAGACCTACTTGCCAATATGTGACTGACTTATTTTCATTTTGTCAGGTTCATGTACTTGCTATATGGCATCTGGATATACTAAATATAATCTGTGTAGTAGTGAGTGGGCTACACATGAATATCATTAGCTATTGAATTTATAACTTTTAAATGTGTCTGTGCTATCATTTGTAGCAAAGCATTTGGTATTGAATAAATTGTAGAATAATTGAGTTGAAAGGGTTGGTTGTGTATCAGACTGTAATATAAAGACAGGCTAGCACTCAGAATTGCAGTGATTATGTGAGACCTCCCATCAATACTTTAATTGGAAAAAGACTGAGAAAGAAAATTAGACTGGATGCTTGCTGGAGAAAATCAGCGGAGAAAAAGGAGGAGGGAGATTTGCTTTACAAGTAGTTGGGTGGAGGGAGAGGAGGACAGGAGCAGCTGCTTTAGAGTCAGATACTTTGGGGGTAGCATGCAGGTTAAGAGCCCAAACTAGAGTCAGGAAATCCTGATTTAATTTGCGATCCTTTGTGATCAAGGACAATTCAGTTAATCCCCTGCGCCTTAAACATGCTTATGTTGAAATGGCTTTACTGTGTGAATCTGATGTGGATTTTGTCCTTGTGAGAACAAAATCTGTCTTATATTTGTTCATGATTTGCAGCAAAGAGACATATGTGCCTGCTTTGTAAAGCTGGATGTCCCCTTGTGCAGTTATTTGTAATGTTTTTCATCTGAATTGGGGGTGGGAGAGAAAACTGGGGCATGACTTGATTACTGTGTTTGTGGGAATTGCTTCTTCCTCTCCTCACTTCCTCCTAGGTTCCATTTAAAGAAAAAGATGAAGGTGTGGAGAGACTCATTCCTAGTGGAAAGAGGGTAAGGAAAGTGTTAATCGCAAAGCCCGGTCTTCTTAAATAGAGGGATACTGAATAGCTAAAGCCAAAGCAGCACTCTGCCACAGACCTAAAGCCTTTTAGCCGTGCCAGCAGGGACACGGCTGCAGTGTGCCTGATGGCAGTGATTGTGTGATAGGAGGAAATGTATGGCCTTTGCCTGCAGCCTGCGTAAATGTGCTGCTGGCGTGGGGGAAGGGGAGTTTTACTTGGACTGAGAGATGGAAAGGCATCCCAGTGCTTTCAGCTGCTGCCCCCACCCTCCTGCTTGTATCATTGGAGTATGAGAACCCCTCTCTGTGTGTGCATCCATCCCTTCTCTGCCTCAGTACACAGCACAGGCCATGAAGGTTTCGCAAAGTGCAGCCCTGTAGAGTGAGGAGGGTATGATCTGTTCGTATCAACCGTTGTTACTGCCTGCCAATCAGACATGGAACACGGTCATGATTTTGTATGGTTTTGTACGCTTCCTGAAAGCATGATATGAATAACTTGTGTTATCGGAGATGATGGTAAGTGCTAGTTTCTACTGGACTATTAAGTTTTGGCCACCAGTTCTGCTGTGGACTTGGCAGATAACTTTCTTCTCTGAGGCTTTTCAGCGCACTTTTCAGCGTATTGTTATTAACATTGATGCAAAAAGAAAGCTTTATTTTTTTTCCAGTAAACTTCTGCATAAGAGGGAGAACGAGAAGGTAGATGCCCAAGAAGAAAACTTTCTACCAAAATACCAGCGTGTGAAAGACCTCTGTCAGCGAGCTGAGTATCAAACGGCTTGTGAACAGCTTGGCCAGGTACGGCATTGTACCCCTGACTGAAAGCAAGCAGTTGTAGTTGGTCTAAGCTTAACACCTTTACTGTGACAGTGTCCTTCCCCTTGTCACTGATGCCATCTGTAGCTTTTGCTCAAAGCTGCATTACAGCATTTATGAGATTGACTGTCAGTCAGGAAATTGCTGATTCAAGTGCCTCTGCATTGATTCCTGACTATTGCTAAGAGAACTGCCTACGCTGTTTTAAAATTTTATTCCCTAAATAGAATGTGGTTGGGATTCATTAGTAACAAGAAGCCACTATAAACTTAATGGATTGGCCTCCTCCAAATACCTATAGCTCCCTTTAAATTCTTAATTTAACTTGTTTTGTTGTTATTATTTGGAATTATGTATAATAATGGGAAACTAACATTCTGTGGAGTCAATACATTCCTCTTCTTAACAAAAACATGCCGTGAAAACAGACGTGCAATTATGACTGTGGGCAGTCTGTA
Source organism: Cuculus canorus (assembly GCF_017976375.1). Lineage (NCBI taxonomy): Eukaryota > Metazoa > Chordata > Aves > Cuculiformes > Cuculidae > Cuculus > Cuculus canorus. Next base: position 17,070,337 of record NC_071416.1, read on the forward strand.
TGTATGTGGGCACAAAGCTCATTGATTGTGTGTCATTTCTCTTGTTGTTACATAACTGTGTTGGGCAGATAGGAAAAAATGTTCACTTTAGATCCAAGTTACATAGAAGTAGTTCAGGAAAAAAAAAATAGACTAATATCAATACCTGGTCTCAGCGCAGAAGGTTTTGTAAATATACTGCAGCAGTGTGAAGGCATAGCAAAGCTGTCTCCAGCATTTCCACCCCTGAGGAGATTTCCCTACTCTTGAGGGAATTCTGATCCTCTGGAAACATTGCAAACATTGACTTTGTGCCATTGCTTTCTTATCCAGGTGCCAGTCAGAGTGTACCCCCTTCCAAGGACTGTAACACATTCTGCCCATGGGCGTGTGGACAAAGGGTTGAAAATGGATGGGTCCACATGCTGATGTGTCTGTTATTAGACTGGCATTACCTGGTATCCTGGTAGCTGAGAGAACTGTTGGAATAGGTCAATCTGTGGAATATGACCACTCTTGTAGACATGATCTGAATGGCTGTAGTCAGTAATGGGCTACGCTGACCACAGTAGTTAATTCTCTACTGTCAGAGGCCATTGCGCCTGCTTCTCGCTCTACCCATCAGGTAGTTCAGTGCACCTGTGAAATAAGTCCATTGTTCCTTAGGTGTTTGTATCCAATTTATATGTATAAGCATTTTCCAGATGCTTTTTTCCTCCCGTGGCTTCTTTGCCAGATTTAGTATAGAGAGAGATTATAATGTCCTGTTCTTCCTAGAAATACTGAACTTGAAGTGTTTTGTGAAGTAGTTTATTGTCATCACATGTCTGGAGCTGAAATTTTGGATGGGTGGACACAAGCCATTGCATTTTGGATTTGTGGTGTTCTTTGAGAAACTGGGGGAAAAGTCATTGTTTCAGTACAAGATCATCCAGTAAGTAGTTTGGGGAAATAACAGCTTTTCTTTTTCCATCGGTATTTTCCCTTCGGGAGATGTTTCAACTTCTTCCTTTTATCTTCATCTTCCCAATTATTTTGAACATTTTTGTAAGAACAGAGGGGAAGAGAGACTTTGCAACTTCATGTTGTCGCTGGAGCTGTCTCTTTGCATAAGGTAGCTTAGCTACATTCAGGCTTTCTTACTCTAATTACCACATGTCTCAGTTATGGAAGAAAGGGGAAAGGCCCTGTATTGTCTACACACAATTGCAGACTTATGTTTTTTTCCCATGGATAATAAAATGTCTTTGACATCTGTAAGAAGTGGGCATAAAATGTCAACTCCGTACTCAGAATTGCCAATAAATTCCAAAGTGAAGGTGTGCTAATAAGAGCTGTGCGTGCTGCATCTTCATTGTCAGGAGACAGAGAAGAGAAGAACTGTTTTGAGCAGTTCAGTCAGACATAATTGGAAGTGATAGGATGAAATTGAGCAAAAAAGAAATTTAAGTTGGACATCAGGAAAAATTGCCTAACAATCAAGTCAATTAGAGTCTGGGAAGGGCTCTCAAGGGAGTCTCAATCCATCTAACCCCTGCTCTGGAGAATATGTCCTAGCAGTCTGTCTAGACAGCAGAAATCATGGGAGATGAATGTGCTTATTTGAGGATAAATTATGTCTAAATATGGGTGCACCGAAAAGTCTTTTCAGAGTGAAGCAAGACTAACTTCTCAAATGACGAATGGGTGTTGTCTGTTTGCTGGTGCTGTTCACATCTCTGCATAGTAAGTAGAATGAGCCCAAATGGCAAACATACCACTGCCTTGGGGGAGTTTATGGGATGCGGATACAGCGGTTCTTTAGCAGATGGCTCCTGCTCCTGCAGGACACTTTATTATTTTGCATTTGACAGAATCTGGAGTGTTCAGTGCAAAAGGTGAATTTTCACATCCTGATGCAAGGATGAAGAGAACTCTGGGTCAGAATTAGGTGAAAGCTCACTAAAGTCATCAGGACTCTTTCTTTTGACCTAAACAAGTTTTGGGACCCACTATTCCATGCACAGGGAAGTCTAAGCAGTGCCTGGGAATCTAAAGTGTGGACAGGAGTTGAGAAGCACAAATGCAGGACAAAGCCTCAGAAGGGGAGTGAATGAGAGGAGACAAGGACAGAGCTTAGAGTAAAGGAGAGGTAAAGAAAGCTTTGAATGTGCGATGGAGAATTTAAAATCCCACTTTGTGAGCGTGCAAGTTTGTGAATACTGTTCTATCACCACAAAATGCTCTTCCTTTGCAAATCTCTGTCACCCTCCTTGACCTATAATCGTTTTGATAAGAGAGCACCAGGCTCATGGAGATGAGGCTATTCATGCCGTTTAAAACCTTGTTTCAGAGTCCATTATGTGGGATTTTTTTGGCAACACTAATATATGTAAATTCTTCTGAGTGCAATGGGAATCTGTGTGTTGCCATGTTTTCTTTTTCAGTTAGTAGGGTTTGGTTGGTGTTAGTTATTTGCATCCAACAAAGGGTGACTGTAGGCTCAGATGAAAGAGCAGCTCAGCATTTTTATTCAAGGATTTAAAAGAGATGAGCTCTTTCTTCCCGCATGAAATAAAAAACATTTATCCTAGTACCTAATGGCTTCCACACAATTTTTTCCCTTCGGTGTAGTTCGGCCTTTCATTCTAAACTGGCTGGTGAGTGGAAGCTGACCCACTTTTGTCTGGCGGCCTGCATTAATGTGCTTTTGTGAAAGCCAATTATGATATCAGCATTTACTCTGTAGAGTATTCCCAGCAACTCCACAGTATCATAACAACAGCTGCACAAAATCTCCTTCTAAGTCATTTGCCAACTTTGTGCACGTTTGTTAAACGTGCAATACTTCAGCGCTGCTGTTAGCTGCAGGGAACCGACGCTATACCTGGGGGAAAAAAATATGAAATATTAATTTTGTCTTTATCAGGGCCTGGCATAGTGCAACAACATTGCTAACTTGTGAAGGAGAAATATTTGTCTGAATTCACATGATTTACTTTTCAAATCCTATTTCTTTTCGAAGCTCTGTTTATGTACAAATCTGACACAAATAGCACTACAAAATATTGTTTATGACATTTTTTTTTACCAGAAGACATTCAACATACAAAAATTTTGACTGTTTTGCCTTTAGATGTTCTGTAAACGTAAGGTAATGATAAGCAGTCTTCCCTTTGATTGCTTTGTCCTGTACCAGGTGCATGAAGGGCTCTTCTCTTTTGTTACTGGCGTGAAGGTATCATAAGCAAAAGTATATCACCTACTCGATTGGTCCCCCCAGTTCTGTGACATAGCACCGCATCGCAGTGGTGATAACTATTCTGATTAATGTGTGCTTTCCCTTAGCAGTTCCCAAGTGGTACCTCTAGATTGTATTCCTGCCACCATAATCATCATGAGCCATTTCCTAATGCCAAGGGTGGAGCAGGATAAAAAAATTACTTTCATTTTCTCCTTTTCTTCTAAGCTTGAACTCATGTTAGCGTTAGCCGGACATAAGAAACCCAAGTCGGGGGGGGGTGGGGTGATTTCTTTAAAAACAGAGGGGAAAAGTTTTGATCTGTGTATCTTTTGTGGCTCTCTGGTTCTTTTGTACCTAGCAGAGATATCCTGAGGTTACTAAAGAATTTAGGCTCTGTTGATAAGTGAGGCATAGCAAGCCAGCTAGAATCCAGATAATTTTAATAGTTCTTTAGGCAGATCTTTGGAGTTCCTGGATTCCAGTGCAAGCTGCACGGGCTCAGCAGCTTTCAGAATCTGGTTCTTAATCTGTGATTGCGACAAGAAATGACTTGTTGATAACTTCATACATTAAAAATTTTATCAGCCCCGCAACCTGCTAACATATAGGAGGCAACAACCCATGAAAATTAAAGTCATGATTTATTAAGAGCTGTTATTCAAGGACAGTATTCCTTATCAGGAATTATAATTAACAGAACTGGTTTCCTGGTTTAGCCAAAAGTAACCTGTAACGATTTCCAGAGGCTATTTTACCTATGGGGTTTTTTTGCTTGTTCTTGCTTCACAAAACCAAGAAATTTGCATCTCTTGTTAACTGAGATTTTTAAACTCCTTGCCATAGCAGTAGTGAATGTGGCGAGTAGCTTGCCAAAGTCAATACTAACATTTAATAGTCATGCTAAACTTTTCAAATATTGTGAGATGAGTAGCAGTGTAGTTCAGAAGACATCGAGCTGGAGGTCGGGAGACTGGCTTCAATCTCACACTGTTACAGGCTCCATGCGGGACCTCTGGTTTTCCTCCACCACCACTGTAATTTCTGCTTCATCTGTGCTCACTCCTTAGCTTCTGCAGTACCTAATACAGCAGCTGGGACCATCTCATACCACAATCCAATTATTGTATTAATAATGAATTATGCAATTGTGATCTTAAATTTAGCTGAATACCTGATTTTTATGTTTGCATGCTAGTTGATGGTCCCATCTGCCTCAGTGCAGCTCCAGTCTGGGGCATTAAAAAGCCGTCCAAATTTTCTGTCAATAAATCGTTCATCCGTCTTATAGTTCTGAGGTTTGAGTGATGCGTAGCATGTGACAACTGAAATTGAGCTGAGAGCCCAGCGCTCTGAATCTCAAAAAATCATGACCCAGAATAATGAAATAATGTCCAGCTGGAATGAAGACCAGGCACTGCTATTTATATACTGATGAGATGAAATAGAGGAAACTGTTTATCCTTTGCCAATGGATAAATTGGAAGAAGGTACAGAGGGAGGAAGAAAATCCCAACGAAAATTCTTAAAAGATTAAGAAAATAATACCAGTTGGGAAGAACTAGGGAACTGGACATGTTTAGTCAAAAAGCAGCTGAGGAGAGAGGAATCTGTCTGCGTGAGTCTAAGAGATGCTATACAGAACACACGAGCCGTTTCTTTTCGGTCAACAAGAACAGAGAAGTAGTAAGAACAGAGACAAACAGTGGGAGATCCAGGTTGACTGTCTCCTGAAACCTGTTATGCCTGAGCAGCAGGACAAGCCACCACCTAAGCAGCAGACCTACCGCTTGTAGAGAAGGGGCTTGCGGCTCTCTGGATTTTGCTGTTCTCTCAATAAAAAAAAAAACCAAAACAAAACACAAGGAGTGAAACAAAGCAAAGGAGAAGAACTAGCTAAACTAACTGTTTCATACTGGTTAAACTGTAACTGTACTGTTTCATACAACTAACTACCCATAGCTGAATTTAGACGGGAAGTTGGGATATTTCTGGGCATTAAATCAGTTTGTGTCTAGCTCACCAGCCAGTGTGGCAGCAAGGGTGAGGTTCAGAAAGCCCCCGCATAAACTACAGAAGATGGATATTGCTGAAGTGTTTTTGACGGGTTGCTGGCAGGGACAGGGTCTTTATTATCCTGCAGAAACTTTGATTCCTAGAGCCTATATTCCTAAAACTGTTAGGGAGTGAGCTTTGCTGGCAGCCAACTGATCAGACAGTTTCACTTTTCACTTCTCTGTAAAAGGAAATGGAATCTCTTTCGCTTAACAAAAAGAGGAGCTGATGAGACACAGCATGAGGATTTAAGGCTCAGCTCTGAAAGCTGTATGTTTCCACTGGAACCTTTTCTTAGCAAGGCTGGTGTGATCAGCCCTTTTCCCCCAAAGAAAACAATGGCAATTGAGAGAGTTTCACTGAGGGGAATGAGTGAATTGGAATCACAAATCCTACGGGGAAGGTCATGGCTATTTGTTTCTGATTGGGGCCTCAAGTAATGACTTTGAATTAACATCTGTGATTGCCATAGCAGTAAGATGTTCATGCACAGTAATGCAAAAAACATTTCATGGTGATGGGGGCTGTGAAGGAAATAATGGGGTTTTGACACCCAGAAAAATCCAACATGTCTTTTTCTGCTAAGGGGTCATTTGCATGTTCAAGGTGAATAGTGGTACTGGAGGGAAACAGGGCTTCTGTTCAGTGAACAGCTGCTGCTGCTGAGATTCATGTTTCGTAGATACTGAAATCCTGATTTACACTTGTTGATACACAGAGCAGGTAGTTTGGGCTGAAGGGGGGAATAGACGTTACAAACTGTCTTCTCTTAACCTTTGCAGTGTACCTTTGAACAAGGTCTCTGTTCAGTAACACTGATTTCTCCGTTAAACTAAAGCCCAGACTCCTCTGCTTTGCACACAAACAACTGGATAGCATGTGTTGTGCTGTGGGAGGTCGGGCAGAGGATGGAGTAGAAGTGTTAGAACAAGCCCAACACAGTAGGTGGCAGGAAGCACGAGCACAGCAGCTTTCTTGGCCTGCCTGAAGATGGTGGGAAACCTCCAGCTGGAACAGCTTTAATGATTAAATGAGGTGTCTGGAAAGTTTTTCACAACGTGAGCTTGATAGAGTTCAGGACGTGTTGCAGAAGCCATTTATTTGATGGCTTGAGTAGCTGTTCTGCAAGACTTTGCAGGAAGAAAGAGAGGTTCTTCCTTTGGAATTTTGATATGAGCTGGCATGAACTTCGCGGGGGAGTCTGGATTTTCCACTGACAGTTTATTTTTAAACTGCACTACCTCTCAGGGCGTAGCTCTTGTGAGATATTACAAGCTGTAGAACTTGACTTAGCAGCACATCTTTTGGCCTAATGAAAAGAAGTCATGAAAAGTTGGGGGCAAGTGATGAACTAAGGGCACTTTGTTTTCTGGGCTGGTTGAGTTAATCCACTACTTATGTGTAATTACGTTTTGCTACTGGATTGTTATCATTTGTAACTGCATGCCAAAGTATCTCTGGGGCACTGTGGAGTTCTTCATATATGGATTTAATTATTCAAGTGATTGCCTTTTCTAAAATATTTTAGTTGCTTCCAGGGGTTGACACGGGTTTCTGCATGATGGTATGTTGTGCACTAAATAAGATGCCAGAATTCACAGTGTTCCAAGCTTCTTGACTGTCAGACAGGCGGTTTGCAGTTCCCATACAGTTACTGCCCTTTTCCCCTTAGTTTAAAAGCATCCCGTGGAAATGACTACAACTAATATAGCTGTGATATTGACCTGAAGGATTTGTGTTTGTACTTAAAAGCAGACCAAGGGTAAGTTGTTGAATCCAAGACGCATTCATACAAATGCCTATATCTGGTTTGGAGGAAAAAAGTAAAAGCTTGGGACTTTTGAGTTGGTGGGGTTTTTGCCCTCCACGTGTGTTCAGCGTGTGCTTCTAAGGTCATTTAGGTAGTTCTGCACTGCAGTCATTCAGCAGTGGACCTGTTAATGCATACAATGTGCCCTTCCAGCAAAGCTGCTAAGATGTTTTCACTGTAGCATACAGCTGCCTCAGAAAGAATTAAACTGCACCAAAATCAGGGGATTTTTTTCCAGTTCACCTGGAGGGGAAAAATGAGCATCATTTTCTTGATGGGAGATGAAAGAAATAGAGAAAAAACATATTTGGGCCGTACATGAGAGCATTTATTTAGAGTAGTTCTCATCATGGCATTTAACTTGCCTTCTGTTGAATCTTCATTTTTCATGTATCAGACACCCACAGCATAGAGCTCTACTAAACAGAAAATGCAGTTTGTTCATGTATTTCAAAAATAAGATTCAGATGAATTGAAATGGGAAACAGCAACGAAAACATTTTTATATCTTTTTTTCATTGTTAAAGAAACTGTTGCTTGTTCTAGTGAAATAAGTTTTACTTATTTATTTACTTATTTATTTACTTACCTCAGTGTGTACATCGACCAAAGTTAGGCATTTACAAAAATAATTTTTAAAAAAGAGTCAGCAATTTATTCTTCAAAGGATACTTTTATTCTCCAGCCCATCTAGGTCAGTGTGTCTTGCTTTACAGATGAAGACAGGCAGAGCTGTCTGGTTCAAATGTCTGGCTGTCAGTACCTCTCATTGATTTCCTGTGATTCCTTATGCTGGAAGTTAAACCAGGTTTATCTGCGTCAGTCCAAGACTTGGATCAAACAGGAGGTTGGACACAATATCTACACTTAAAAATTAATTATAGCTCAGGAGACCTGGCATCCCATCTTCTGAGGAAATCAGTAAACACACCATAAAACTCTGATCGTTTCAAATGAGAGATCCCCCCTGGACTGTCACTGGCCAGTTCACTTCTGACTCCTGTTAAATTCTGTATAATAAAAGCCCAGTGATACTGTTTTTTCTTACTTTACTGTCAGGCAAACAATGGAGTGAATTTCAATAGAAAAATGTAGGCTTTGTTGTCCCAGCCTGGGCACTGCTCTCTGTGGGAATTGCAGGGACTGAATCTCCCTCGTAGAGCTGCAGGCTGCTGTAAAATGTCATCTCACTTGGGAGCTGTTGCTGTTTTTCCTTCTGTTCTTCTATTTGGAAAATTGTCAATATTCCAGTGAGTCCTGAGGCACAGACACTCAGGGGTTTTGTAACAGGGGAAAAAGAGGAACACTTCTCAAGACTCAGCAAAAGCTGAAGTGTTTCCTAGAGTCTCTATCTAAAGCAGCAGCAAGTGCTGCTGTGAGGGTGTTTATGCATCTGGAAGCCGAGCGCCGTAGCTAGTCGTGCGTTGGTAAATAAAGGAGTAGGTGAAATCATTTTGTGATGTATCTAGGAAGTGGGTAAAACTCCTGTGCCAGGTTGAAGGTGGCTAAGCTCCCTTGCCCTTGGCACAGCTCTGACAGCAGCACAAAGGAAGCTGTGAGCAAGTTACTTCAGGTTTTGAGTAACAGAAGGAGATTAGAGATGAAACATTCCCTGGTTTGGATGGGGGGGGGAGGGCATTCTTACTGCACATCCAGTGCCGCTCACCATTGCTAGTCAAGCCCCAGGGTGTTGAATGGGAAAAGCTATTAAGAGAAACACTCAAGATGGAGATAAGCTTGTCTGACTGCAGACTTCCGTAGCTGATCCAGGCCTACCGACCATTTGAAAGGTCAGTGAAGAGAAATAGGCACTTCTGCAAGGCAATGATTTTCTTGTCTAACTTATATGGCCACCTTAGGATGAAGGGAATTATACCCTGGAAGTGACTGCTCCTGTTCTTTGACTAGACTAGAACAAGTCCAGATAACCAGTCAGATAACCAGATAAAGGTCAGACCTTTACAATAAAGGAATCCGCAACCTGGATAAAGTCATGCCACCATCGGGTACTTCAGCTAGGAAAGAGGAGAGTCCTGTGAAGTAGAGTAGGGGATGGGGCTGAGATTATAGGCAGGCCTGGAGCTTGGCACTGTTTTACCGGTGTGGTAGTGGCGTAGATTCCTGCCAGCCTGATAAAACACGCTGGTAGGTGAAGATTCATTTTAATCCTGTGGATAAGGCTTTGAACATTCTTAGTTTATGCTACAGTAATGCTTCTGAAAGTTGGCACGTGTCACCTGCACGGTTTTAGCTGTAGTATTGATTTTCTTAAGAAATTTCTGTTGTTCTGCCTTCAAGAAACAAAATCAGAAGCAAATGCAAGAGTGTTCCAAAGAGTTCCTGATTTGTCTGGAAATGGAAGATTACAAAATGTCTGTTTTGGTAGTGGGTGGTAGATGAGCCCCAGCTTACTACCACGAGGAATCTCCGAGATCTGTGAAACTGGCCATAAGACAAAGCACAGTCGGAATAGGGGTTTAATGACCAAATTTTTCTTCCAGAAATGGCAGTGTGTAGAAGACGCCAGTGGAAAGCTCAAGCTACACAAATGCAAGGGGATGGCGAACCTGGCAGCTGCAGGCAGCAGCAAAGGCACCTCCAATATTTTGCCCAACTATTACAACAGGAATAGTGAAGGCTGCAATTGTGAAGAGAACGAATACAAACTCAGCCACATTGGACGGAGAAAGAAACTCTTCTCCAAGAAAAGTAAGTGAACCCACTGCATCTTCTGTCTCTGCCTTAGAAAACTTTTCTGATTTTGTTTGCTAACGCACGGAATTGTCCTGATATTCATGTGCATTGAATGCTGTCAGCATATTTACTGTGTATCTAACTGTGAAACAGTGTGCCTAGTGTTGGGCAATCAGATTTGAAAATATCTCTGTCTGGAGGAGGAGGAGCGTTGATACAAAATAGGGTTCTATGTTTGTCTTTCAAAACTGGGAAATGCAGTGCACAGACTGAAGCAGCAAGTAGCAGCACATCCTTACATGGGTCATGAAACATGAGCAGTGTTTTACAGCAGTTACTCCAATTTTCAGCAGGCACTGCAATGTTTGGAGCCGTTACTGCAGTAATTTATTTTTAATAAGGATGCTTATTCTTTGTTACAGAAGCTGTTTGCTTCTAACGTCCCTTCCTTGTGCTCAGTCAGCGGAGAAAAGGATGACTTTTAACCAGAGATCACGTCCAAAGGGGATGACTATGTTCCTAGTTTCCTTGGCACAGATCAGGTGCTTTTTCAGAAACCCATTCCACTGGCTCTGTATTAAACCTTAGTCAGACTAACATCTATATTTGAAGTACATACTCTAATTATAGATTAAAGAGGCAAACGGAGCACAGAATTATTATTCACTTGTAATGTTTCTTTCGTCTCACTCTACAAATACAGAGCCTTAATTATTTAGCAGATTAGTCTTTCTGTATAATGACCTGGCACAAGCTTCAAACAGAGAGTTTAAATTGATTTTCTCCCATTATATTTGCCTTGCAAGCTGATTAGTACCTACTAAGCTAATTTTTAGTTGAAAAAAAATTATTGGTTCCAGGATGAAATTACTCAACTATACTTGCTGTTTAAATATGTGGCACAGCAGATAATCTTTAAATAACACTAGAACTTGCAGTTCAATTAACTTTTTTTTTTTTTGAAGTCACACAGGATAAAGTTCAATCGTGGGGAGTCAAATAACAGGAGTAGATCGAAGGCACTTACTTTGGAAGAGGAAAACAATTTGAGAGGGCAACATAATGTCATCTGATAATACTTAACACTTACTTAAGCACTTTTCATCTGTCTTGCTTCCTAAACATTAACTAATTTTCACAACAACCAGAGGAGGTGGTTGAGTGTATAATTACCTTTAGTTTATAGGTGGAGGTAAAGAAAGGTTGCTTCCTCTAGTAGAGGGCTCAGAATGGTGATTTTCTCCCTATGCTCTGCTCAGAAGAGGCAGATTTTATACTGCAGTCTTCAGCTCATTTGCCTCATTGAATTGTATGATTTAGTGGCGTGAGATAGGGTCTTGACATTCATCTTCCTGTTGCTAATGTCTTGAGTAAAATAACTGAGTCCACAGATGCTTTGTTTGTCCCTCTGCCCGCATTCAGGTTGTGCCATGTAGTGGAAGAGGTTAACTCGCACCTGATGACGTAGATGCTCTGCTTGGTGCTTCACGTGCTCTTACCTAACGAATCACACGCTGAGCACAACGAGCACAAAGCAATGAGAGTCCAGGTGATAGAGCAAGGGGTTTTTTAAACAGCTTACCTAGAAAGCTGACGCTGTGACTGGTAAGAGGGTGACCTGAATATTGGTGATGGCTATTGGGATTTTTGTGACCTGTTTCATGAGACTCAGGATAAAGTGTGGTCTGTGCTGAGTTGCATACTTTTGAGGGCACCTTTGGGGTCTGCTACTCAGAATTTGAGAAGCATCATACTGCAGCCCCACTTGAATGCCAGTAAATGCTATTCATCAGACTGAACAATAGCTAAATAGAAAATAGAAGTTTCAAACTGGACTAGAGCCACATCCACATCAATGTTTTAGTTCACAGCAATAGTGTAGTTTTGAAGGAAACACCCTGATCGCTCCCTTCTGTTATGCACAATAGAGATGGATTTGCAGAGCAATTTTGTTGGATTCTAAGCTACAGTCATTTGCAGAAAACTGAATTGGGTGCCCTGCTTCTGGGGTGCATCAAGGGTGTTGCAAACCCTGATAGGAGTATGAGGATTGGTCTTTCAGAAAGATTAAAACCAGTCATGTGCAGTGAGAAAATGTAGTATAAAAAAAAACAGATTAAATTGCATATGGAGGGATCAGAGCACCAAATGTTATGATAAAATAATTACTTTCTAAGGTAGGCGTGGTCTAGATCCATTGTCAGGTGCACCAGTGCATTCAGCAGGCAACATTGTTTTCTAAATTGAGTAAATTCAGTTGCAAAACAGGGTCATGTCATTTACATGCCATTTGGACCACATACAAATACACAACTTGCCTGCAAAGGTTTTACATGCTAGAAATATCATCATTAATATTCAGTATATCTGGATTTGGGTGTCAGGAATCCTTACGTTTCTAAGTCCTCTCAATTTTCGTTACTATGTTTTGATTTTTCTACGAAAGATTAAGCAAAGCTTTGCAGTAGGAGGAAAGTTTAAAGTAACAATGAGCTCATAAAATCTTTGGCTGTGTTGTGGTCTATTGTGTTTTTCTTGCTCTGGATTTGATCTACTCCTCCTGTGATGAACAAGTGCAAGTGATTAAAGGAGTTATTAAGCTGCATGTAGAGAAATGATGACAGGCTGCATCGATTTGTAAGCAACAAGCAGAAGTGTATACAAAGGGGCTAGTGCATTTTTATTCCAATTTTCATGTCATTTGTTTTTCTGTTGAGGCATTGTCAATGCTGGAGCAAAATGACCATATTTGTTATTGAAAAGAAGTAGTCGTGAGCAGATGGATATAAGAAAGTTTTGGGTTTGGTTTTTTTTTTAATCTCTTTATCTATATCTAAGGACACAGATTCAAAATAGGATTTATAGAAATCCCTAGCTACGTAACACTCAAGAAAAAACACCTCTAAACCTTTGTCTCTATTTCTAGACAAGAGATATTTTTGAAAATTTGACTTCAAAGTGCCTCATTTTACTGTGATGTTATAGAAAAAAATGCTTCTTCTCTACAAAATTCAGCAAAATACCTACACCTTACTGGGAAATGTCAAGCAGGAGTTCGTGAGTCAAGTGGTGACTGTTTTCTTTGTGGCAAATGTAGAAGCAGAATCCTTGCATGTTACTGGTTTATTCTATGATCATTGTAAAATGCAATCAGATCCAAAATACCTGCGTAGAGTAAGTGTCACCAGGGAAGACCAGGAGTTCTCTGTCTTCCGCAGCGTTCGCACTGAGCAGCCACCCCTCTGCTTTGGGGAAATTGCCATTACAATAGTTATAGTTGGTTACAGCCTTCTCAGTTATCCCTGGGAGAACTGTCGTTTCCAAATGATCTCAGTTTTAATTCATGAATTTGGCGGCTTCAAAATAACCAATAAGGCTTGATTGGTGAGGATGGGAGAAGAGTTAAATGTCAACCCAAAGGCTGGACACGTTTATGATTTTTATAGTACAAAATTATCTTGCTGCTTTTGTGAGACAGTGTTGAAACCTGAGATGATACCAACACATAGTTGTGAAAACCTGGTGTGTTTGAGTCTCTGAGCTGTCTTGAGGAAACCTGGGTCAGAACAGCGTACTTCCTTTCAGGCTCCAGCAAACACCCACGTGCCTGTCAAGTGTTCCAAGGAGACACAGCTGGATGAGTGGGGCCCTCGAGCGTAGTTAGCTGTCTTAAGCCTAAATTTCTCTGGGCTTCCTTTCCAGGCTTAGTTCTGAGGATGCAGCTTTTCAGCAGTACCATCTCCGAGACAGGTGGCTGCTGGAGGACCAGGAGGGAGGCACTGGGACTCGTAGAGCTTACCAAAGCCAAACTTTAATAACTTGGAAAAGGGAGTACAGGTGTTTTGGGCCCGGTATTTAGCAGCCCTAGATCTGCTTTGTTCGTGGGTTGTGCACGTCGGTAAATGAATTGGAGAGTAAAACTTCATCCTGGGGGAGAATCGGCGGTTAGACATCGGTCTTTTTGCAGGTGGTAGGGCACAGCACAGATGAATATTGATCTTAGGAAATATTCCAACCACTTCCACTGAGAATAATGGAGTTGGGTACTAAACAGAGTGCTGAGTCAGCCCTGTGGATACCACCTTGCGATAAAGCGATACAGTAAGGCCTTCCTGAGCTGTCTCACTCCAGACCAATTTGTTCCTTGTGAGGCTGGGTTAGTTGGCTGCAAGGGAGGAGTAACTCTTGGCTTCTAATTCTTCACGGGCATGTGTGGACAACAGTTCCCTGCAGCTGTCTGCTGAGGTCCAACATGCTGGATGGGCATATTAGACTTGGAAGGAAAGTAAATTGTTAGTTGGCTCAGCTTAGCAACATGAAATGAGGGAACAATTAAAGAAATGGGAGTTTATACTTTGAATATAATTGTTAGGGTGTAGCTTTTTGGAGCATCCTCCTACTTCTGAAAAGATGGGAGTTCCTTCTCATTTAGTCAAACATTTCCTGAATGGGTGCCTAAAATAGGGTTGGTCTTTTGGGTTTTTTTCTTCCACACCCTTCGGCGGTGACTCACCTGGCTTAATATCAGCAATAAACTTTGAACCACAGGTGGAAAATGGCAAAGCCAGACAATCCAGCTGGTATTCCACTTACTGTGTGTGGCACTGACCAGTTTCAGGTGGGAGGAGATGTTTATTTGTCTTCCCACAGGCTGCAAAATGACTTTTGAGACTTCTGTGATCCATTTGGAATTCATGTAAGGCCTCTTGAAGAAAGTCACCGTGTGTTAATGCCAAAGCATGCTGATTGATATGAATGTTTCTTTTGTCAGTTCTGGTTGTTCAGCCTCGCATTCCTTTCTTTCCCCTGCTTATTTTTCTGGGTAAATTTTCTCCCACAGAGAAAGTTCACTTTTCTGTGTGGAGCTTGGCATTGCCAGAAAGATTGGCCATCCCATTTGGCACTCTGATTTGAGGTTTTCCCTTATCAGATTGCAGAAGGAAGCTCCCTTCTTGCAAGATGGGCTGTGTGTTTCAGCTCCGGGTACGGGAGAGGTGACCAGAGGAGCCAAGGGACTCGATTGTTTCCAGTAATGCCTTAGATGACTCCAAGTCACGTATACAGAGCTGGGACTGGACAGGGAGGGGAGAGGCTGTGGCACCGCGGCAGTACGTTTTTCTCAAGGAATGAGATGATTATGCTCAGTGTAATGAGTGACTCTGGATAGTCGCTGGCAGTGAGCTGGAAATACCATCAGAGGTGGGATCCCATCATACAGCAGGGAAGTTTAGATATGGATTTCGACTCCATAACTAGGATATATTTGTGCCATTCCAAACGAAAGAGGAGCTCTGGGGATTTGGATGGGGACAGAGAACTTTGGAAAGCAGTAATGGTGAAAACATCTATGGGAATCTCATACTGTGTAATGATAGTTTGTAGCAAGTGTTTCATTTTGCCTTTGGGCTGCAAATGCAGAAGCAAAGTGTGAGGGAGTGCATAGCACTAGAGGAGGATGCTTCAAGTAGAAACTCACTGACTGCTCTGGACATCAGGAAAAAAACTGTAAAGGATTGAAATAGATACAGGTAAAGGTAAAGAAGCAAAGGTTAGTCCCTCCCCAAAAAATCAAGCATTTTACATTGAAGAAAAAGCATAGAATCGAGAAAATGCTCAGACTGAACACTGGAGACTTCTTCAAGGGAGTGTTGCAGCAGTCCTTGCACTGGAGCGTTGTGTGGTGGACAATAGAAACCAGTGGAGAACCAGTCTGTGAAGATGACCAAAGACCTGTCTTGAATTGGTGTGGTTAGTAAGGTCTTACTGCCATCTTGTGACTCTGAGGGGAAAGAGCAGAGTCTCTCTGGATGAGCTGTTTGCTCTCAAAGTAATACTGGACAAGTACGTTTTCTTTCCCCCCTGCCATCCTTGTGTGTCTGCATTAGATCTGCCCCTCTCTCTCATGCCCAAAGCTATCTATCCACACCGAAGGTAATGAAGAAGCAGCTCAGGGGACAGCTGTAACAAACACCATTTGTCACCCAGTTAATTCCAGATGTCACAGTATGGGCTGTTCTTTTCTCCCAACCACAAAAAGGACCAAATTGTAACATGCTCGTTCTCCCTCTCTGAATCCTTTCACTTCCTTTTCCATGCAGAATACAAACCAGGCTATGTCCGGAACCGCTCTATCCGTTCTGTATCAGTTGAGCTGGATGGAGCCGTTTTTAACTTGGGTTTAGAAGATGGATACCAACCTGTCTTACCAAGAAACATCACCAAGCGGCACAAGATGCAGAGGACTATTCTTCATGAGGAGGAAGATAAAGATATGGGAGAGTACAGTGGCACTGGTGGCATTGCAGAGTACACAGCCCCCAACCTAATCAAAGTGACTCACAGGTCAGTGCCCATGGTATATTGCTAAAAGCTTTAGCAGTTAAGGGGCTGCTTTACATAAACAGGCACGTTAACCTGTGATGAGCACATCGTGTCCCTTTTGGATACCCAGATTTTCACTAAAATGCTTATTCTCATCTGTACAGCAGCTGTCAGTTTTGGTTTCGTTTTGTCCTGTACAGAGGGGTGTGAAGAACTACAGCAGCGCTCTTACGTCTCACGCGCTTTGGAGACACTAATGACTGATCAGTGCTTGTCTCCAGTGAGGACAAGCAAAACTGTTTGTCCTCAAAAAAGTCTAAGGGCTGATGATGGATCTTCGACTGTACTTAATTGGTTTAGTCACCATTTCTGCTTGTGAATTATCAGGAAATCCTCCAATCATTTTTGATTACATGCTTTCAGTTCTTTAGTGACTAGCTCACAGGAGCTTCACAAGCCCCTTGGCTGCCGTTGAAATCTGTGGTTTCTATTTGACTCTGTTTACAGGGTTGGAGACTCACTAACCCAAGGAAACATGGCTGGGTTGACACCAGAGAATCGTTCGTTCTTTCCCCAGCTCTCACAAATGTTTAAGATCCATAAGTCACTATTTATGCTTTTCTTCTGGAACAAATTAAATTGATTTTTGTTGCCTTACTGGGTGAATCCCAAATCCATACAAGGAACTGACAGGAAGGTCATGTGTAATTCGTAAGGAGTCCCCAGGAACACTTGCAGGAAAGAAGGCAGTGAGACAACACGCATGAGGTGGTTTAAAGAAAATAAAGGAGTATTGAAAATACTCAGCTTTAATTTAAGCAAGCATTGAAAAATGAATAAGTTGTATTTATTGACCCCTAATAAACTTCTCATGTATATCTGTCAATGGGGAGGAGGTGGGGGGTTGGAAGAATTTTAAAATCTGGATTGCAGTAGAAGTTAGTGAAACGTAAGCACTTAAGATTGTCAGAGGTTATTTTTGCCTTTGAAGTCAGGGTGATATCTTTGAAAAAAATATATTCCTTTTGAATGAAACAGCAAAATTTTTGTTTCTCTTTTTTTCTCCCCTTTTCCTTGCAGTGTAGGAATGCATCTTATAAAGAAGTACTTCATGCTTGCCCCTACCCCTGTATCACTTAATTGTGCATTGGGAAATTGCTTCTGAGTAATGCTTTCAGCGCTTGCTAGTTAGAAGAGGTTATCGATGTAGACAGTGTAATGAATAAGCAAGAACTATGCAGCAAAATTTACATATAGAAATTAAGCAGTCAACAGGTTCTGCTTAGTAGGAATATTCTCCTTGAATTTTCCCACTTCTGAAAAATTTCCATGGCAACTCAACGCCAAACTTCTTTCCTGCCTTGTAGCGCACTCGTATTCTTTTGAATGAACATTGGGGGCTTTAATTCTGCCTGTCATTCCCAGTCTGGCTGGAGTTGTGTTATTCAAACCAGCTGATTGCATTGCTCTGCAAGTGTGTATCCACTATAATCATCATTGTTTGCTTTCCCATGCCAAGGTGCTATATCCTGGAGAACGATACCGTTCAGTGTGACACAGACCTGTACAGGTCCCTGCAAGCTTGGAAGGACCATAAACTTCATATTGACCACGAGGTCAGTGGTGTTATCAGTCCTGCAATTCAGTGTGTGTTTTAGCATGGTTTTCTGTGGGCAGACAGGATTGTGCTGACTGTGTTTGTGTCTGGCTGCTTCTGGGTGGCTTTGTCCCTCCCTGGAGCCTTTGGAGCTTGCTGGCTGATTTCAGAATAGATATTTCAGAGGTAATTAAGTTACTACATGTTTGTGAAGTCAAGATGCTGAGTGGAGGAGAGAACTGCAGCTGAAGGGACAGCTGAGAAATGTCATAAGCCTTGAGATAAATGAGGGCGAGCATTCCATCCTGGGAAAAACTTCAGCTGAATCTTTTTTACATCTTATTAGCAATGCTCCCCGATGCACCTCTCCAAGAGAGACCTTCAACTGTCAAACACCAGCCCAAGGAAAAGTGAGCTTTTGTTAGCTTCAGTGGTTCTAGAATTATTTATTTTGCTTGCTTCTGTTTAACCCTTACAGTTTGGAATGCAATTAATTTTCCTAAGGCTTGTGGATATGAAGAACCTGGAGAAAATTTACCTTATGAAGTTTGCCTATACAATGTAATCTGACATTTTTGTCACTGGCGTTGAAGAATAAAGCTTCAACCCTTCACACATGGTTGTGTATGAAAGAGACGGTCTGTTAAGGACCAGATAATGGTGGAACAGTTGCCAAAGAAAAGAGTAAAGGAAGGTTCTACTGTAATCTCCTACCAAGGCACATGAATTCACAGCACAGTCTTATGTAAGAGCTTTTTTGACCCCTTTTATAATATGGATTGACACATATCAAGGCAGATAACACTGAAGAACTTACTAGCTCTGCTAGGATTAAAAAGGGGCAATTTCAACATCGCCATACTCTTCTAATTCATTTTTCTTCATAAAATGTATGCTATATGGAGCACCAAAGAAAATGAGAGCTCACTTCTGGCCTGTTGTGTTCCTGACTCGGGGTCGCAGGGCTGGATTCTCTGCGTGTTTTTCTGGAGCACTGGGCTGTCTCTGCTTCAGCAGCCGTGTGCTTCCATCAGCCTTCTGGTCACTGATGTCTAACGGGAGTTTTGGAGGCACTTTGTTTTCAGATTAGATTACTTTGGGTTTTCTGCTGTGTAAAGAACCAAGGTAGAAGTCTGTAATACTCATCTGAGTGGAAATGGGCCGCACTGTGTGTGCGCTGGACTGAACAAAAGCACGAGTTTCTTTTACTGAAAAAAATAGGCAGTTAAAAATAAACTATGTGAGTGGCACAATTAACTGCAAATCCATATCCCAAGCGGACAGACGTTGCTAAGGACTGCCGTGCACAATGACAGAGCCCAGCTGCTTTCCTTTCTCAGAAGCTCTGGAGAGGGGACTTCAGAGCACTCCCTCCCCATCCTCTTCTCAGGTTCTTAACAGGCTGAAATTTAAGGGCTTCGTTTTCCTTTGAGGAGCCTTTTTCCCCTTCAAATGTGCTGGGGAGCACGAGAGGAAAAATCACAGTGGAACCATCAGTGGTGCCTGCCTGAGGCTGTGCCCCCTCCCGCTGCCCCAGTGCCACGTTCCGCTGTCCCACGCAGTGATCAAGGCAGGCAAAGTGTACAGCAGGGCGTCCTTCTGCTGTGGTTTCCTTTTGGAATGCTCGTAGTCGTGGAAGGTGGGCAGAGGGAAGCGTTTGGGGACAACAGAAGGGGTTTGAGAAGGTTGGAATGTGACTAAGTCATGCTGTATTTTTTTTAACCTGTCTTTACTTTTTTTAGATTGAAACTTTGCAAAACAAAATAAAAAACCTGAGGGAGGTGAGAGGTCACCTGAAGAAGAAGCGACCGGAAGAGTGCAATTGTAACAAGATAAGGTATTTCTTGTGTACTTCAGAGTAATTACTTGTAGTGAACAACTGTCGCTGATTCATGTCTTCACAGGGGTGATCAGAGCCTGTTTTGTTGTTGCGTGCTTAGTGCGCTCTGCCTGTTGCTCTCTGGGGAGGCCCCTCGGGCTGCTGCAGAGGTACAAGACCTCTGTCGAGTGGTGATGGTGTAACAGGGCATGGGACATGGCTTACAAACCACTGAGCCGTGCTCCTCTACGGAAGGAGCTGCTATCAGATGCCACAGATTAAGATTTTACGCTGCAGGCTTTTTTCTGAACACTTGCTTTCCACGAGGGCGAATTGTCAATGTGCTACAGCGTTACACAAACCTGTTTTAAGAAGAATAGTGTATGGGGTGTTTGGAGTAACGGGGCAGGGAGACAAGAGAATTCCTTCCATTCAGTTTTTTCAAGGCTGGATGTATTATCACTATGATGTGATCATTGTGATATTTAGCAGCTGTGTCAGGTGGGAGAAGTAGGAATTTAATGGGTGATGCAGAGTAACTGCATTTTTGTAACCACCACTGACATAGTGCACAAGATCATTTTTCCATAGTGCAGTCAGCCTGTGGATTTCAAGTGCAAGAGGCAATACTAAAATAACGATTATGCATTAAGGTCTCTGCATAGCTGTTCCTCTTGCCAAATATTTGCAAAATGGCTGTCGGATCAGCCTGTGGAAAGAAGGTTCAGGCGAGAAGGGGAGTAAGAAAGCACTTGCTCCACAAATGAGCACTGCAGAAAGTCTTTCACAATCAAAATTGATGTTAACAACTGGGTTTATTTAATATGTGCTCTAAAGATGAAGTTATTTTTATTTTTATAGTGAATGTTTTCTACTAAATGTAAAGAATGTTACATTTTTCAGGCCAAATATAGGGAGCACTTGTGCATAGCATTATTGAGGTGAATAATTCCACTGAAATCAGTGAAGTTAATCATCTGAGTTCTATACCTCTAAGTGTGTGCAGAATGGCATTGAATAAGGATTTAGCATTTAGGTTTAGGTAATGAAATACCCGGTGTCCGTACAAGAGAAAATTGACTGAACATAGATTCTTTAAGAAGCTTATTTTGATAATTTGCTATAAGGATTAAATTTATCAAAGCTCCCAGTAGCAATAATAATTTAAAAGATTTGTTTTGTTTTGAAGGGAATTTTAGTCTGACAGCTAGCTGAATTCTGATGTGCTGTTTAGAAAATGACATTTGTTTAACTCGGTTTCTCTTTGCCGAGATATGTGTGTGTAGTAACTCTTACCAGTCAGAAAACATTGCCATTGACTGAAGCTGGCTCATCGTTTTTAAAACTTTGCAAACTACACAGAAAGGAAATTTCTGCAAAATCTTGTAAGAGTTTCTGGAGACGGAGCCAAAGCAGCGGAACCACCGGCCGGGACGCGCGTCTGCTCCCCGCGCCACAGCCCAGAACCCGGCAGACCCTGCTATTGCCAGCGCAGTTCCCTGCCCTGGTTAAAGTTTCCCCGGAACTTGTAGCTAGTAACAGTGGAGGAAAAAAAGAACCATTACAACTGGTATTTAAATTCTTTCATTCAGAAAGAAATTGCCTGGAAGGTGGTGTGAGCTTTTTGTCTTTTCAGCTGAACAGTGAATACTCAGTTGAAGAAATGTAATCGAATTAAAATCCATAGACTCACATCTGCCCCTTGTAGGGAAACAAGAACCAGTGACCACTGACACTGAAAACAGTGGCTGGAATGCTCTGTGGCCGTGTCCTGCAGTGCAGAACCTGAGCAGCGGGTGTTCCTGGGCACCAATGAGCCAAGGAAAGACAGGGGCACAGCAAGGCTCGGCGGCCCTGGCCCAGGCTGGCAGGGCTGCACTGCTCATCACCTGCGTGAATAAATGGAAGGGAGAAGTGACACTGGATTAAATCTGCTTTGTGTCCAGTATGACAGAGTGGTAAGAACAGGAGCAACCGTCTTTCTGTTGTTCATCAACAATGCTGGTTTTATTTTCCAGCTACCATAAACACAAAAGCAAGCTGAGGCACAAGGGATCTGGTCTTCATCCTTTCAAGTAAGTGAAGGCTTGTTCCTTTGAAAGAGGAAATGCAAAGACATTAACATTTTGGTCCATGCACCCCAGTTATGTAAGCAGAGGTAGTAATATTTCATTTATCCCATGTTAAAAAGAACAAAGACAAAGACACCTGGGCAAGGAACTAAGCCCACAGTGAAATGTGTGTTTTGAGGTAAGGTTCCTGTTTTGGGCGATGTCCCATCACAGGCTCCAGGCGAGCCTGTAAGCCCCTTTGGCCTGATTTTTTTCAGTGCTATTGGATTGCAGAGTCATAGCCAGAGCCATTTAGAGAAGCCATTTAGGTAAAAAATACCGGCCATTTCTTTCCCTCAAAGCATTTATTTTATTAGCTGCTTCATTTTTTTAAGGTGTGTTCAAGTATAACAGAGTCTGCATGACCCTGATGTTTTCTGTGTGCAGGAAGACTCTGCAGGAGAAAGACAGGCTCTGGCTGCTTAGAGAGCAGAGACGAAAGAAGAAACTGCGCAAGCTGCTGAAGAGAATAAAAAACAACGACACGTGCAGCATGCCTGGTCTGACCTGCTTCACCCATGACAACCAGCACTGGCAGACTGCTCCCCTGTGGACACGTAAGGATGCTAAACTAAGGAAGAGGTAGGCAGGTACTGGTGAGGCTGGGTGAGGATGCTGGGTCACCAGAATTATCAGCGTTAGTTATGAAGCCAAAGCCGCGCAGTCTTCCTTGCCAAGTCATCTCTGTTTCAGTGTTGGCATTATCCCTGCACAAAGGGCACGGGTGTTAAAACCAAAAACATCTGCAAATATATGTAGCATTTCACCACCTGGAATGTCCCAACCTGAGAAGACGGAGCAAGTAGGCAAGCCATTGCTCGGGTTAGCCGTGTCCTGGGGGTGGGTGTGCACAGAACACGCAGCCGGTGCTGGAAGATGTTCAGGAGTGACAGATTAACTGCCAGTGGATAAAGGGATTCCACAAACACAAAGCAGTAGTGCCTGAAGACAGCAGCATGCAGCTTATGGCTTTATAACTCTTCCATTTGCAGTGGGCCCTTTCTGTGCCTGCACCAGTGCCAACAACAACACATACTGGTGTTTGAGGACAATCAACGAGACCCACAACTTCCTGTTCTGTGAATTTGCTACTGGATTTTTGGAGTATTTTGATCTCAACACTGACCCATATCAGGTACTGTGCGAAAGAACAGCTCTAGAAATACATCGCTGTTCCTTATTGACAATAGATTGAAATAGCACAGTATTGGCACAGGATCATCAAACATTGCTGTGGCTTCTTTATTGTTACAAATAAACCACATCTATTCCATATATGAAAGTTACCAAACTACAGAGCAATATTACTAACAAGAACCTCTGTTTATTGCAGCTCATTAATGCAGTGAATACACTGGATAGAGACGTTCTCAACCAACTGCATGTCCAGCTCATGGAACTGAGAAGCTGCAAAGGGTATAAACAGTGCAATCCAAGAACTAGGAATATGGATCTGGGTAAGTGACTCTCCTGTTATGCTCAGAAACTCACGAAAGGATATGCGACTCTTACCATTATGAAACTTGTATTCGTCAAAAGGATTTATTGTTTATTTATAGTGGCAGTGTCACTGCATGCTCCAGATCTTGTATTTGCTCAATTGGCGTTCTGCAGTGTTTCTTAAATGAGGAATGCTCTGTAAACAGCACAGTGAGGAGCATTGCTGAGGTGCAGAGGAAGGAGATCAGGAAGGAACAAAACTGTTGAAAGAGGATAATAGCCTACTAGTCACTTCCAAGTTCATAGGACACTTCCAAGTTGGAAAGGACTTCTGGAGTTCATCCAGTCCAAACTTCTGCTTGACACAGAGTGAGCGGTGAGGTCTGACCAGGTTACTTGGTGCTTTATCCAGTCCCGTTTTGAAAACCTCCAAGGATGGAGACTGCACAACCTCTTCAGGCAACTGGTTTGGCAGTTGAATTCCAGCATTCCCATTGAAGGGGCAATTATAGAAATGCTTCTTTTGGAGACAGTGCAGTCCCTGCAGCCTTGGGGAAAACTGCCTTAAAATGACTTTAATTTCTAAAAGGACACCAGTGCTTCCACTTGAGCCATTTTCCCCTACCTTTGTTACTGCCACAGCTAGCTGTGAAATAACCACACATTTAAGAAGGGTTGCATTGTGCAACCAAGAGGTGTGTGCTCATAACTATGGATTTAAATTCCAGAAAGCCAAATGGGCCTTTGCTCCTCCTCCAGGTTAGGTTTTTTCATTTTCTGTCTCTTGAATTTTCTCTGGGTCTGCTCAATGGATCTGGGGGTTTATGCTGCTTGTGATTATTTTTTATGTTTGATGATGACAACAAACTAAAAGGTACAATTACTTCTATTTCTTTTAGAATTGCATTTTTATACCCCTTTCTACAATTAAGTTGACATGAGAAATGCTATTATTTTAGGAAATGTATAGCCTCTAAGACCCCACCCCAAAAATACAGTTTCTCTGCCTGAGTCCACAAAGATTATTTTGGTAGGTGCAGCACTCAGAGCAGCACATAGTGAAATCAGCTGGTTTGGGCATTGAAATGCACCCCTGAAGGACCCTTACAGAAAAGCTTCAAAGTTGCCCATCACAACTTACAACCCATTTTACCTAGAATAAGGAATTAAACATCGAAGTAATAGTTCCAGTTAACAGGTATGGAAATATTTATCATGGCAAGACACGTTAATCTGTTAATATTCTCGGGTCTCTTACCCATTGACACCTTATCCTCTCACAGCAATCGTTAGTAACGTTCCCATTTTTCTTTACCTAGGACTGAAGGATGGAAGCTACGAGCAGTACAGGTACATTTTTTAAAAAACTATTAAATTACTGTTCAGAAGTAAAGCACAGCCTTCGCGCTGCAGGACGGTGTGGGCTTGGGGACCACCAGGCATCTGCCAGCTCCTTCCACCCCAGTTACTTTCAAACACTGGAGCTACTTCTGTTTCAGTGTTACAGCATGTTCTAATCTTTGTACTCAAAATTAAGGCTCAGCTCTCTCCTTCCTCACCTTTCTGACTGTAGTGCTGGTAGTTTTCTTGGTGATGGTTAACTTTTTTCTCATTTCACTGCTTGAAAATTAGGCAGTTTCAGCGTCGAAAGTGGCCAGATGTGAAGAGACCATCATCTGCCAAGTCACTGTGAGTTGGGAGCAGTTCACAAAAAGCATAAGCTTTCACTTACCTCTCTTTCCTTCACTTCTCTTTTTGCATGCAGCACCTTTTTTAACATCATCATCATGTGTTCTCATGGAATGCTTAAGTGGGAAGTCCTCTAAATTATGCAAGAAATGCAATGCTGCCATCATTACCGACAACTACTGACGTGCAAAACCTCTTGGTACCCACTTTCTGGGAATCTAGGAGCATTATGGGTGAGACAGTTTCCAACTTGAGCAAAGGGGTTGCTCCACTGAGGAAACCAATTATGGTTACCTGCCATTAAAAATCAGATGATGGGACTGTTTTTTTCTAAATCTAAACTTGTAGCAGCGACCTTGTGGTTTCTCACACCATCCAAAAAGAACAGAACTGTAATTTCTCAGAGTAGAGCGACTACTGTGTATTTTCTTGCTGTTTATCCAGCCACAGCCTCACATGTTGCGAGCAAACAAAGCAAGTTAGGACAGAAAGGAGACGGCCAGACAGATCCGTGCATTTTCCTTTATTCTGACATTATACTAAAATCTAAGATTGCCTTTTGGTTACTTTACTGCCCTTTAAAACTCGAAGATGATACCCAGTTCTCAACCTGCCAGACCCCACAGGTGAGATACAAATCTGTAAGACATGAAAAACAGTTCCCTTTGCCACAGTTACTGCCTCTGTGTCTCCCCTTAAGAGTGTTCAGCTTATTAAAAATCCTAAGGTGCTTTCAAATTTTGCAGTGAAAAAATATGTATGAGTACCTTAAGAGGCACCACCCAGTGTTCTTGACTCGCCCAAGAGGACTTACGCACTTAACGGTAATACCTGACCGGCTTCAAAACCAAAATGAAGTCAGTTTGAGGTACACATTCTGTTCAGGTTGGAGTTTCAGCCCTGGCTGGGTTGTTTCTGGAGCGCACCCACTGTTTTTAGAGGCGGCCCACGGTGTCTCAGTTGTTTTTTCCTGCATGGAACCATTAAAAATCTATTTCTACCTGCTTCCTACAGAATGACATGCACTAAATTGTGTTTGTTTGTTTTATTTTGAAGGGGACAGCTGTGGGAAGGCTGGGAGGGGTAACCTCCCCCAGCTGCCGCACCTCTGTGAGGATACAAACTGGCCAGAACTTGGATCCCTGTACAGCCGAAATGACAATGTGTTTGACCTCAGAGGATCGGAACGTTGGCCTGGATAAACTGGGAGGCTGAAGTAGATAGAACACTTGCACTGGTGAGTGAATTAACTAGATGCAGTGGAACTATGTGAAATGCTGTCAGAAACACAGGTCTTCGAACTTCACTATTCTGCCTGCTTTTCGCTTTGGATTATACCTCACCTGCTTCACAAGACATTTTCCTTCAAGAAGACACCACTAACACTGATCCAGGAATTGACCGAAGAGGAAACAGCCACAGCCCAAAGACGACTGTCATCCCAGGGGACAACACTTACAAAAGACAGCAGAAGTAAACTTAAAACATTTTTCAGTTCAATTCTGTCTTCGGGTGTCCTGTGAAAAACTTCCAAGCCGAGGGTGACTCCAAAGCAAGGTTTAGAAAACACAGATGCTTTTGCTTCTAACTGGAGTAAAGGTAATGGTGGAAAATGACTTCTAAGAGATTGAGGAATTGAAGTGAACAGCGTTGAATATTCTTAATACCATGACATTTCTCCAGTCCCCTCTGAGGATTCGTTTTAGTTCCACATCTCCTTGTCCATCCTAGTGACACCTCTAGGAAAATTAGAAAGGATCTTGACCAAAAGGACACCGGATTCTTGGAGGGGTTGTGTAAATATGGATCAATATACTGTTTGCAAATAAATTCCTTCAGCTGTGAAGAATTTTGTTAATAAAAAGCGTGGAATGCCCACACTCCATTTCTCAAAATGTTACTTAACGTTGCAGAGTGCATTGCACAATTTATCCATTTTTAAAAATACTGAAATATTTCAGTAAATGTACATCTTAAATTTTAATGAAATCAGATTTGTATGAAGTTTTTTTATGTGGTGATATAATATTGTATGTTCAAAACCAAAACAGTTCCTTTGGGAAAGCAGTATTTGCTTAGTAGTGAAACATTTATTTGAACAAAAGTCAGCTCTGAGAAGTTCAGTACTTGTAGCCAATAAAGAATAACAAAGTTATAGTGGAGTCTACAGAAAAAGTAGACCTTGTGAGTGACAGTTAATGGTTAAAGGCTTTTAAAGGGAAAACCTCATTACGTTCCTAAGGAAGCATAGCGTACAGCGGTGAGTTGCGTATTGTCACGAGGACATCATTAAATACACAAACTCACCTTGCTCTTCCAGAAATCTAGTCTAAAAATACATCACGGAAATGAGGTTATACCCTTTCGGTTTGTGCACATTGGGAAATTCCAGTGGTATTCCTTCCTGAGGGATACAGCTCTGGTACCACACAGCCCGACTCAAAAACCTGATTTGAATTTACAAACTGAGCAAAAAACCCTCTCCAGAAGTGGCAGCAGGGTCTTCCTTGTATGTGCTGTATCATAAACCTAGGCCTGAGCTCGTGTTTGTCCTGCACTTGCAGAGAGAGATATACCCCAAAATTTCTTGCAAGTTTTTTTTTTTTTGTAATAATAGGCACACCGTATGATGGTCTGTTGGATTCCAGCCGTAGATTTCATTTATAACCTGTTATAGATGTCACAGCTTATCAAAGAAACCCCTGCTCAATGAGCAGATCCATGATCAAGTAAAAATACCAGGTTTAAACTCACCAACAAGAATGCATTTTTCCTGCTTTGCAGAGCAAAGCAGCAGCTCTGCCTGCCCCAGGGAGGACACAGAAAGAGTTCTCGGGTGGATTTAAAAAAACCTGCACTCACCTGTTTTGTGTTCAGCCTGTCATCCTTGACAAGAGGAGGGGTGAGACTCAAACTCCGGCGTGGCCACCACTCCTGCTCCTCTGGTGTATCCATCAGAAGATGGGAAAGTTACTGTGTCCTTTACAGAAATTCTTGGGCTGTGGGACTCCTACGTGACACAGCAGCAGCTGCTGCTTGTGAAAGGAAGGTTGTTACCGAGTTCTGGGGCAAGCTGCCCCCTCTTCTCCTTTCAGCACCAGCCCTGGGTTTTCTGACGTTCCTAGGATGAAGTTATCAGCCTTGAAGTACGAATCGGCTCATATACTCTGCCACCAAGTTCTGATTTTAAATAGAAACCTTTATTTACATTATTATTAACATCCAAACACAAAAATCAGAAGAGCAGTAATACCTTACAACCAAATCTTTTTATAAATCAGTCCCCGTGATTTTTCTGTTTTGCAACATAAAGATACAGATATTTCAAGCAATACTTAATGTAAACTAAATGTAAATGCAGTTCTCAATACTGTTTGCCTTCTCCTGAGAAGTTTTTAAAATATTGCTCTCAGAATTACGTGGTTTCACACTTGCTGCTCTATCATTCCCATCATCTCGTAGTCTGCACATAAACTCCAAAATAAACGTGTGCTAATTGGTACAACATTCAGACAGTTTTGTCTTATGACTGAAAAATGGTCCTGATTTTCTAACTTTAAAAGCACTATTTTAAGCCAAGATTGGAAAAAAATACATGTGAATTTTGTAAAAAAATGATTTCTGTGATCAGAAGAGTAACACAGACGTAGCAAAGCGGCGCTCTGCGCAGGAGGGATCAGCGGTGGCTGCACCAGCTCATTGTTCTGCCGGTAAAAAGTGTTACACAGTTTTTTTAAAAAAAACATTCAGAAAAATCTGCTGCTACAGAACCAAAACCCAATCTGTGCAGATACCAAATGGCAGCATATTTCAAGGTGAGTTTTATTTACTGCAGATTTTCAGACCAGATGCAGTATTAGGATCAGCGCTGCCAAGAGAGATAACATTGATGCATCATAAAAATGCCCCCCTCCCGCCTTAATCAAGTTTAAACTAAAAATCTTTGGATTCAGCAAAAAAGTAGTACTGGAAAGCTCCGACATTCTAAACAGCTGAGAAAATGATCCTTTATAACACTGGTCAGGTACCAGTTATACAGAGGTGTATAAATAGAATCACTCATTTAGAAGAATTAGAAGGGTATGATGTATAAAAGAGCTCACCTGGGGGACGCACAGGGGCTGCAGCTTCCACCAACAGACTGAACAACTACAAAGTGTAAAGATTGTTCTACTCTGATTTGATATAAAAAGCAAGGAACTGTTGCCTCTTGCCTTCAGGAGGCAGCACTCACTCAACAGATATGTTCTAAGGAATAAAAAAGATAAAACTTCCTTAGGCTTTTAAAAGTTTTGCATTAAAAACACACAAGCTGAACTGAAGGTCTCAAATAAATTCTACCCCCTAACCTATGTACTCAAGACTGATGGCAGAGACAGGCCTGCATGAAGCGGAGCAACTGACTCTACATTCCCTTCGGAACACGGGGCTGGGTGCAAAGGAGGAACTTTTGGAGACTATTTCTAGTTGAAGTTATTTCTATTAAAATGGAAGATCACCGAATATTCAGAACAATAAACCCACCTCTTGCTTACAGGACCAAGAAGAAGCAATCAAGAACATGGATTATTTTTTTCTCCTCCCTTGGGAGAGGTCAGTTCTCCATTACACAGTGAACAACAGAACAGAAGCACCGCACAGGTTCAACATTTCTGGGTTGTCCCTTTTAGAAGTTTGACTCGTAACTGCCTGAAACTGGAAAAACTCCAAAGGGATCTGCATTTCAAAGAACCAAAATAGAAGGGGGAAGGGGAGCCTATCAGCAAATAACATGAATAAAGTTGTGACCAGACTTAAATACTGATACGAGAGAAACCTGCTTAGAAAATACATTCATTACTGTTATAATAGAACAAACTAACGAGGTGCAGACGTTTGGTTAAAGTGTGGCTTAGTATCCTTAGAGATTTCTGGATGTCATGTAACAACAAATATTTTGCAACAGACAAAC
The DNA here is from genome assembly GCF_017976375.1 of Cuculus canorus. Taxonomy (NCBI): domain Eukaryota; kingdom Metazoa; phylum Chordata; class Aves; order Cuculiformes; family Cuculidae; genus Cuculus; species Cuculus canorus. The sequence goes on from NC_071416.1 coordinate 17,100,023, forward strand.
TTTTTTGAAGAACACTTAAGAGTTCATCGAAATCAACCAAAAAAGAGACAATCTGATTCATCAACAGAAAACGCAACATACTCTGGAAAGACACGACCGTCCTGACAAGTCTAACACCGTACAATGCAGAGCTTTTTGTCCAATTGCCTCATAGAAAAAGAAATGTAACAAAGTGCTCACAGGTGGAGAAAGCATTTAACAACTGGTCTTTTATAAAAAGCTACTATGTTAAGAGATGTAAAAATAAATGAAGTGTTGAAGACCAAAGAAGAGAAAGATGTGGGCCCAAGTCACCCAGTTTCAAAGTCATTAGAATTAATTAAAAAAAAAAAAAAAAAATCTATTTGGACCTCAACTATGCTGAAGTTTACAGAAATCAACTTTGTTAAATATTTAGCCTCACAAACTCTGCAAAAATGAGTTAGTGACCTACAAAAGTCATATATATAATACATTATCTTAAAGATCATATTTACAAAATTTATTCACAAGACTGCAAAATTCTGAGTCAGACTGCAGTGCCTTGCCTTGAGTTTTCTGAAGTTCTTTTCAAAAAGATGAGATTATTGCTCTGATTTCCATACACAGAAAACATTACATTATGCAGTCTTTTCAAATAATTCTTAAGAGATTGTGTTTGAGAAGGAACATGAGCACACCCGACCTTCATATTAAGTCCTTATCAAAGATATTGCATTCGTCCATTATATAGTCTTTTATAAAGTGCACTCAGCTGCACATCAACATGTAAATATTAGTCACAATTGTGTTTAAATAATTTAAATTCATTAACTTCTCTTTTTACCCCTTGGCTTCAACGGACAGGATTTTGGACCAGTCTGTGCCAATTCATTTTGCATTGCTACTTTGCTTGGGAAATCCTGACTCTGGGGGGTAAGAGATTAAAAGCAGCATTTATATTCAGGAATTAATATAAAAGAGTCAAGGCTAGGAACTACATTCTCTGTCAGATATTGTTACTCGAGAAATCAGAAAATTCTTACCACGACTTCTCCAGGCACTTTTGTCTGCCTGTAGTTAAAGGGCTCTGGGTGGCTACAGTGAATCGAGCAGGTAACGGGGGAGCCTCCCCAGCATATCTACTGACCTGCCATTGCCAAATTCACATTTCTAGAGGCAGAGCGCCAAAAATATTTATGACCTTTCTTGTACACCACAATATACAATAATACAGAGACTGCTTCCACTAAAATATACTTTCGTTGGTTTGTTGTTGTTTGTTGGGGGGGTTTTTTCCCCTCTGAATGAAGCAACTTAGAACATCAAGGTGATTGACAGGAAAAATCGCTTCCTTCCCTAAGGCCAGTACTGGTTGCCATGAAGAATGCGTAGCTCTCCGTTACAATACTAGTGCATCATTAATACAGCGCATTCTCGTTTGAAGATAGGATTCTAGGTGTCAGCAGTATTTCTGTTAAAGCAAAGAAGAAATAATCATCAGAGGAAATGAAAAACACCTTTGCTGAAAAAAAACCAACAGTCATTGTAGCATATTTGGAAGGAGAAATACTGACAGGCAGTTTTTATGTGAAGAACAGCATTTCAGTGCTCTGATTTGAAGAGAAATTTGTTGAAAAGAAATGCTGTCCCAGACTTTCCTGAATGTGTTATTTGGGTACCTCCACTGTACTGCCACGTGGGTTTGGAAGACCTGACATCTCACCTTTCTTTTTCCCTCTTTATAAAAGGCATTTTGTCACCTTAGTCCTCCAATACCTTTCTTATCCCCCAGAAGTCCTGAGATTTTGGATGGAAGTGTGGATCTGCTGGAGCATAGGGAGCTTATTTTCCCCTTAAATAAGAGGCCTAAATTTTCCAGTTTCTTGCCATGCATACACAAGCTATTCTAAGGCATCACAAGGGTAAGTATCAGCCGCAGCTTCTGCCAGAAGGAGGAGACCATGCCACCAGGATCCTTGGTCTGACTCACAAGAGCTATTATTTAGAATCTTTAACATCTGCTGAAAATGCTTTTCACAATCTCCATATTTGCTCTCTAGGGTTTCTCCAGGTTCAGAAGCATTTAAGCTTCCTTTGTGCAGTTTAAGCCTTGATCCTACCTATGATACTTCTAAGTCAACAGCTAATCACACCATGCAGCTCAGGTTCATCATGGGTTTGACTTAAAACTCATCAAAGTAAAGTATCTCTCGGGACATACAAATGGTAGGTCCACAGATGTGACTACGAACAGGATAAATGAGAACAGGATTGTGCAAAGGAATGGCTTGAAGCAAACTGTACTAAATGGGAAAAGAGTCAACAGATCTTTCATCAATCTTTATGTGCAGCTCACCTGGTCTGGACCCAGAGGCATCCCTGACATCGACATGGTATTAATATTCATCTGTCCAATATGGCCACTGCTGCCGTTCATGTGCATCATACTGTACGCTGCTGGATTTCCCTGATGGCTAAACTGCTGCTGTGGGAAAGAACTGAAACACAAAAGGACAAATAAAATTACCTTCCAAGTTTACAGGTTGATATATTGCCTTTCCTGCACCAGCTATCAACACATGAACAATAAAACCACTTCTACATTTACTTGCTCCTACCTAATCTCTGTTTAACATGGAAACAGAAATTGCACTCCCAAGAGGAATTTTGACTTTTTGGATACGCACAGAAGTAAATGTACACATTTCCTATCGTGACCTTTTTGGAGGCATCTGTTAGGGCTGAACCATCCATTGCAATACTACACTGGACCTTTGTAGTTCCCACCCACGAGTTATTGTTTCAGTAGTTTAATGCAGAATGTTGCTTCCACTTAACAAAGACTGCAGAGGTCCAATATGAGTTGACAGCGCTAAGCATAAGAAACGTTTAATCAACCAATTTCTTAAACAAAAGCAGGATCAAGGACAATATTGGCACCAGAGAAATAATTACTTTTCCCTCTTCTAAATCCTTTTCCTACTACAAGATACTTAACAGCTTCTATTTTTGAAAAAATGAAAGACAATGTTTGAGCTACAGGTTATAACTGCAAGGTTCACCTGCTCCTGGCCAGGCTTCCTGAGGGCCAGCCCTTCATCTCAGGGGATTGGTACATTGTTGCTGCCTGAGGATGCTGCATCATAGGATTCTGAGAGGGTCCAATTCTTGATGGCATCATTGGGTTGGGAGGGCTTGGTACTCTGCTAAATGCAGGATCAGGTTGTTGGCTCATTCCTTAACAGACAAAGGACAGACAATATACCAGTTATCATCACCTAGTACTTTTAGTTTATTTTCTTGGAATGATAGGAAGGGAAAAAGTCATCATTTTTTGTATTAGTATTAGACTGGTATTTAGGTAATAATAAATAATAATAAAAGAAGAAATGGAAAAGAACACCAGATAGAAAACAAATCCATGTTAATACCAGTACCGTAATTAGGTGGATAGGGAAACTGCTGTGGAGGAACCTGAGCCATCGGCGGGCCTGTCAAAGCACTATCCATGCTTCCAGAGGCAGTCACATTTGGTGGTGGACTGAAGGCCTGAGGTTGCTGTTGCTGCTGCATCATCATTGCCATCCTCTGTTGTCTAAAATGATGACTTATTAGCTCCCTGTTACGCTGAGCCACCATTTGAGCATTAAGAAAACCTTGCTGCTATCCCCCAAAGAAAAGAAAAGTCATATTAGAAAACACTTTTACAAATGAAATCATGTCAGACTCAAACCTCCTGTACTCCTTGTAAGACCCAGCATATCCATTACCAGAACAGAGTTAAGAAAACCCACAGCCAGTATAAAAATCATCAAAATATCAGACAAAGGTTTTCATTAAGTTGTCATTAGCACTAAACAAATGATAAAGTAGATGAGCTATCATATCCGACAGGGAAAAGACTAATGTCACACAGTATTGATAACAGCATGACCTAAGGAACAAATCCCTCTGAAATCTCATGAATAAACAACAGAGGCAAAAACCCACCCCTTTTTAATTGTATAGGCGAAAAAAACAAACCAAAAAGGAATGTTGGGGAACTATGAAAGAAGGTCCAGATTCTAAACTGTCATGTAAGAGATGTGTTCGTTTAAAAATTACTGTTTCCAGTGGTACTGTAATAGCTACTTACCTGTGATCCCACCTGTGGCTGCATAACTGGTCTCATCACTGAGGTATTACCACTGACTGGATTGTCCATTTTCATTTCAAGCGCTTGACGGGTCTGATTCATAAACTTGGAAAAAGATATTTTAGTACTATTAGCTTGAAAATACCAGTATCTGAGCACAGTAATGGCAATTCCTCCAAAAAAACATTCCTTATAGACCACTTGAATCCATGAAGTGCAATGGTTAATTTTTGCCTTGTTTGATGTACCTGAAGTACCAAACTACGTGGTTAAGCAGCTCAAACAGACACAAAAAGAAAAAGCCTCCAAACAGTGCAGCAATAACTGGGTTTGTAAGAATAAATACATAGCAGACTATTTGTTCCAAGTCATGTCTTGAACATAAGAGTATAACCACTATCTTTGCTTAAAGCAATAAAATTCTGTCTCCTTCCCTCTCCGTCACAGAACACCAAAGCCATACAGATTAAATTAGCGTCACAGAACAACCAAAAGAGAAAACAGCATCTCCCATGGATTAAACATATCCATTCCATATCACGCAGTACTATCTTAGTTTTTCTGAGTTTTATTTGTCTGTTGTATTTGATATTGGGGCTGCATTTTCACATGGGGAACTCAATGCTGAAATCATGCAGCAATTGTTTAAGGCAATGTTAAGATCTATGAGCCTGTATCTACTCTCTGACCTTTCATGCTAAGAAAATACCTAAAATGACATCAAATCAATAAATGGAAAGCAAACCCTTATTTCAGTAAGTCCAAATGATAAGTTAGAAAACATACTGAAAAAGAAGTAACACTTGATTTACAGGAGAAATGCAGCTGTCCATTTAATGGCATCAGAGATTCAGAAAAAATACTACATCTTAACATGGATAAAGAGATCATCCAGAGCTACGCCACACAAGAGCACTGTTTTCAAGTAGCAATAACGTTATGTGCTGCAGGAACCAATCCAATCTGTAGCTAAGAAGGCTGATGAAGGAAAAACGCTTGTCCTAATAAAGGTTCTTTCACTCCTACAGCCATTAGGCACTCAGGGTGAAAGGCACTGTCAAAATGAAAGATCCATCCTTTCAATCGTCTGCTGTAACGTCAATGTTCATATCTGTGGAGCAGCACAATTCAGTGTGCACCTTATTCCATTCCAAAACAAGAAAAAACGTAAATGCAGGACCAAAGATTACCTGCTGCCCCTGAAGCCTCTGCTGGAGCTGCATGCGGAGCTGCTTTGGTGTATTGGTTCGAGGTCTCATCACATTTGCTCTAGGATGCATGCTTTGAAGTGGAAAACTGCTCTGTTGGCTCATCTGATTCATCACTGAATTAAAAGATGGCTGTTGTCCCTGCATGTTACTAAAACCTCCTGGCATTGCTGCCCCTTGCCCTTGATAGGGCTGACCATACAACGAAGACTTCTGGTCAATCATAACTGAAGATTCCTGACCTTGAAATGAATCTTGTTTGGGTTCCAAACCTTGTCCCTTCAACAGATACAAAAGTGTTTTCACTAGCAGTATATTCTTTAAGTAGGAATTCCTAAAGAAACGACAAAGCTAACACAGCACACAACATCCAATAGTTTCTTGGGTAACATTGCATGGACAGATTACTATTAGTTTTGTCTCCACACAAATGAAATAGCAAAAGTTACTATTAATGATAGATTTTTTTTAAATCAGTTCTGCTGCACAGTGCTTACACAGGCAGACCAATATCCTTATTCCAAGCCCTTCTGCACTTTTAAACTGCTATTTGTACAAACAGCAGTGTAATTTTGTCTTTATGAGCAAGTTCCAAATTATTCATAGAATTCCTTTTTCCTATTTGCTAGCCATGCAAATTCAAACTGGAACTGGAAATGGAAGCATCCTACTCACGGACACATCACTGCCAGTCAAATATTCCACAACCCAGACTCAGTTGGCATTAGTTTACTAAAGAAACGCAACACAAATCTCTGCCTATAGAATTATAATGATTTATACCCAAAACCAAAACCCTATTATACCAAGGCATATTACAATGAACTCAGATAAGAAGATGCCATTTTATGTTTTCATAATGCACCGAAACTCACTACTCAGTGTAGAAGCTTCCAAAGGCAGATTTAGGTAAATGAAGTCAAGGAAGTGAGGAGACCCTCTTTACTTTCTTTTCAAGTAACAAAATAATACAGTTTTTTTGAAAATAAATGCCCAAAATTTGTGTTTCCTTACTTGGTTTACAAGATCAGGAATTCCTAATGCTCTGTCAATTTCTTCCAGACCTGTGACATCTGTATTACTCAGCAATGTGTGCAGCTGATCCAAAAGCGCCCGTTCATCATTCTGGCCTTCCATATTTGGTGTCGGACATAGGAGGTCATCCAAAGAACTTCTAACTAATTGTCTATAAATATAAAAACATTACAACCACTATGGACTACAAAGGCATATATGGAGTTTTTATATAAGATATTGACCTGGAGATCATTAAGCATTATAATCAGTGAACTTCAGTCCCAAATTCAGGTCCTAAAACGTATCCTTAGACACACACAAATTGGGTTTTCTCCTGGCTTCTGCATGTGCAGGACATGATTTCAGTTCTTCCTACCTCTTTTCTCTGTGCCTCACAACTGAAAGACTCATTGATTCTGTTAGCAATGCCTTCTGGGGAGCTGGGTTGAAAGACATCCAATGTCACATCATCAACACAAATGGAAACCTGTTGTCCCCACTGTATATGCCACATTAATTTTTTTTCCAGGTCTTAAATTCTTCTGAGAAACAGTGAACAGTTGTACTAAAGTTGTCTTAAAATATTCCTCAGTTCTACCTGTTTTGTGAACCCCTCGATGCTTGCTCCATGGACAGCATGTTGTCAGGCCATGATCCAGGCTGGTTAGATAGACCTGGTTGTCCATATGGATTGCCCCCCATGCCGATGTTTAACTCATTTGGCCCTGTGAGGTAAAACATTTAGATGGATTTTTAGAAGAAAAGCCGTCATTTTGCTCTCCCAGTGTTCACATGAAGCGTTATGACTGATCACACAAATTGTCAAGCAACTTCATTAACTTTCCATTAGCTGTGAAGCGTATACATACACAAACTCACACTCAAGATTAATTCAGAAGTATAATAGGTCATGGATTTAAATATGAAAATGATCTAAAGCTGCTACCCTGTTAGAGCAGCGTGGCTATTTCTAATCCTTAAGCCCCTAAAATAGGAATTGTGACAGATACAGCAACTTTACAACCAAGAAAATGAGTTTTCTAGCTGATGAAATCTGGGTACTAGCAAATATACATTGTCACAGTGATATCAACAACATCTGGCATTTTAAATTTCAAAACAGGGTGAAAATCAAAAGAAACAGCATTTTGCATTTTGGGAGATGGCTTTCCTTCTACCTATTCAGAGACACAGAGCACTATATAGGAGCACTTGTCTCACCTCATTATTTCCCAATATTTGTAGAAATGACCTAGCAATAACAATTTCTAAGAAGGTAAACTGAGGAATTCTGGCTCAGTCAGAACTGCAGAGATTTCCTCCCAATGTAGCTTTATATTCATATGTCCCACTGAAACAGTAAGTCTGTCTAAGAGAACCGGTAACAGCTCCAGTAGCGTTGCATGTTAAGAAAGGAAAAAAGGAATGCCACGGTCTATTTCAGCCCTTTGGGGGTATGTGGTTTTATGTGAAATTTGGATATTCCATGTGAGAAGAATTTTGAAATACTTAAGAAAATGCTTTAAAAAACCCTGATTACCAAGAAGGTAACAGAAAAAACCCAAAAACTTCTATATCAAGTACAATGAATTAAATTGATCAGAATTCTATCTTCCAATACAATCAAAGATGACATTTAGCTCATGGGATTTAGCGGAGAAGTACTGCAGTAAAGAAATACAGAGAAATTATCCCCCCAAAATCTAGAGACTCAGCATGAATCATCTGTGTGTGAAACACAGGTAGCACTGTAAGAAAACAAAAAGAACACCAAAAAGTCATCAAATGTCCCAGTCGGGGAACAGCAACAGTCTTTACCTCAAAAAGTCTTCAGATGAAAAGCTAGTATCCTACCCAAACCAAAAAGATTCTGATGATGAATTCTTACTAAGAACCTTGTAAGATTGTGGTAAGTAGGACAATAAAAAGTAAAGAACTCACTCATGTGAATCATTTGCTGCTGTAGCATTGGTCTTGTTCCAGGTAAGCTATTAGAGCGAACGGGCAGCCCAGACACAGAGCCACCCACCGTGGGCCTGGGAAGGGACGCACCAAACTCAGGTCCTGGTCTCAACATCGAAGCAGAATTTGTAGGTTCCAACCTGTTCACCTTGGAGTTTGGCAAACCCCAGTCTCCCGCCTGATGCTGATTCATAGCTACATTTCTGTTGGGAGCACTTGCTACAATGAAGAGCAGAAAATACAATAATTTTTCATTTAGAATACATTACATGTTCTGGCTTTAGAATTATTTTTATGTAGTTTTGTTTTTTTAAAAAGCAAGGACACCTGCCAATGACAGTACAATTCACTGAACTCCTACAGAAGCATCTAAAGCTTACCATGCCAAGTTCTAAATCAAATAACTATATTAATCTAAATATATTTAAAATATTAATGACTGACTGCCATCATGACCTGTTCTTGCTTCTATATATCAAAAATATACCTTAAATTCAAAACTCGACATAGAAAACAGTAATTTAGCTGCTAAACAAAAATAAAGTATTGTAAATAAATACAGGTGCTAAACAGTTATTTTTCTTTCAATTTTACCTAAGAGTAATAATGTAAAAGTATTTATATGCTGATGGCAAAATTAACATCCGTTAACATTAAAGTTTCTTCCAACCAAAATTCATATTATAATCTTGCACATATTTTACATAAAAGCATTTTCCTTTACAATGAGGTGTATTTGAACCCAACCAACAAACCTAGATTTGCTCCAAAATTTTCCTGGTTTTCAATCATTCTTGGACTTTCACCCATCAAGTTTTGCTTTTGTAACATGGAGAAGGCATTGACATTCCTCACTTGAGCACTTGAGCCCACAGGACTGTCCAAGGACATGGCTCTGGTGAAAGGTGGGCGGGCCGTCTGCACGGACTGGGGACTCCTCATACCTGCTGAAGAATCACATTTTTAGTACATAGTTAGGACCTTTTACAGGAAAAGCCAAACATGGTTCCCTTTTGACCTAGACATAAAAAGGCTCGTTTTAATGCACGTTCTATAATGAACCACGTTTTTAGCATTTGGAAACACACTAGTATTACAGACTCCTTGATATATACAAGTGACTTGCCCAGCCTTCGGCTAACTCCGACATGGAGATAGAAACAAGTCAAATGTTTTTGTTTGGAACATGTTGAATCCAGCAACAGTATGTTTCTGAGCAGAGTCTACACGGGCTAATTAACCCAGAAATCACTGTGCTGAACAGCTAATAGTGCCAGTGGCCTCCCATGTTCTTGTACTTGGTTTCACATTTGTCATTATCCATGTTTCACCTTCATTTCCCTCAGCAGTCTATTGCCTTATCCAACCAAGAGATGACCAGCGTCGTAAAAGAAAGTGGCAACTGCGGTGACGCAGGTCTGTTAGCAAGGTTATCTTTCCCTTCTACACAGCTTCCTGCTAAGGAAGGGCGTTCCTTTCAATGTCAAGGAGGAGCACAGATTAAAATTTGCAGGCCACAAGATGGTTTTGCTCAGAATAAGTAGGAATTCAAAAGCTTGCCACCAATCCCATACTATTTCCCTAGTTATCTGTAAGGAACAAAAATTCAATTTTAATTTACTGAGAAATCTATGTTAGGCAAACTCAGAAGAAACCATAAAATAAAGAACTGATGTTAACCTTATTCATTGTGTAAATAGCAGACCAGTGCTGTCAAGCGAGTCAGTGATATACATAATAGCTTATGAAAGCATAAGTATCTATTTTATATTACCTTTGTCCTTGAAGATCTAGGAGATCAAGAAAGTATTCTCTAAGGATTTGAGGATGCATTATGTTTACACCAGGTAAGAAGAAAATCCTGATTTTAAAAGCAAAGAGGTATTAAATGAAATTCCTTACCCAATAGGGCATTTCCTTGAAATAATGCTTGCTTTGTTCCAAGGTTATTTCCATTTGCAGACATAGCATTATTGTAAAACTCTGAACTAGTCAGATCACCTAGAATTGCATCCAAATTATCCAAGTCTCCACTCATCTGAAAAAGAAGCAGTAAAATAGCAAGGTGATTCACTACCTTATGGCTGTTCTTCAGCTTTCATTTAGATCCTTGTTAATCTTAAACGGTATAACTGAAAGACAAATGTTTTAGTTCACTGACAGTACCTTGGGCTATCTCTCCAGATATCATTTAGCTACGTTTTTAGAGTGTTTTGCTTAACTAATTTTAAGAATTGGAAGAAACTGGAAATACACATAAATAATAAGAGAAGTACTTTACAATATAAACATTTCAGTCATTACAAATTACAAACATAAAAACACTAATGATGGCAAACAACATCAAGAACAGGTACCATTCAGTGATAAGCAAGTTATTAGACAGAAAAAGCCTTGTTTAATCCCTGGTAAACAAAACACATGGAAAGTACCCACAGATTTTTGTGGTCAAGGTAAGAATTAATCTTTCAAAATTTGTCTTTAAATCAGATGTGATTTTAACAGAAAAAGGACTGCCTATATAGAGGACTCATATCCCCATAAAACAAGATCCTCCAAATAAGTTAATTAGACCTCAGGAGCAACTACCACAACTATACTCTGGGTACTGTAACACAGTTGATAGTAACTTTTCTGTAAGTGGTACTCCAAAAAGAGTTTTAGGGTGTTTCATTTCTAGCCAGCCATTAGCTATAAAAATTGTGCTGGGAAATCCCAGTTCTAAAATCTCAACACATTTTCATTAAACTCTGCCATATTGACCAGTATTATGTACTCTGAAGCAGATCAAAATGTGACTTGGGAACTAAACACAAAAGAAGTATTATCTATGCATTAAAATTTTAAGAACAAGCATCCCTAACAAGTGTACCACTGCTTTCAGAGGTGGTGTTCCATGGTGATCTGATTTGCGATATCATGGCGTTTCTTGGAATTTCAACTCTACAAACACTGGAACAAATAAACAGACCTATATTTTTGAATGTTGAATATCTATGTATTTGGAACAACTTTCTCCCTCACTTAAGGAAAAAAAGAAATGTTAAAACCAATGACTGAACTAAAACCAATCTCTAGCTATTTTAAGTATTACACATTTTTGTGTATTCTTTGTATTTTCAAAACAAAATCATGTAAGTTTTACCTTTTGATATCAGAAGCAGTTAAAGCTCCACTTCCTAATAAGCCATAAAAATAAGCACGTGCTATGTGAAATTCCAGGTTTTAAAGATCTGATTTTAAGGAATAATTTGCAAATATATGCTACCTTAATCATACCATACCTTGATGATGACCTTAGTCCGGGACTTCAGTACACCACATCTGCTTAAGTAGCAGTTCTCTTGATTTGTGCTTTTTCAGTCACAGCAAAACCTGAGTATATCCTTTCACACAATTTACACAGAACTTTCTTAGAAATGTTTACACACACATACTAAAAATGTTCTATTCCTAGTCATTCACTGTAATGCTGGATTGTTCACTATCATCATTTTACATCATACTGTACCTCTTCCGTTGGCTCCATTTTTATTTTCATCTGTTTTTCTTGACTCGAAGTAGGAATTGTAGAACTACTGCACTGTCCCATTTTATTATCCACACTTTCTACTTTAGGTTTCAACTCTTTGGAAAGTGGATCCTTAACATCATCTTTATCCAACAGATATCTCAGTAAAGCATTGTTTTCCTTCTTCTTTGGGCTCAGTTGCTCCTGTTTGACAGTGCCTTCCCCACAGGGGGCTGTATTACTAGCATCATGATAGGTGTCTTTACCAGTAGCTTCAGCTGTGATCTTGGCTACCTCTGCAGGAGAATTACCATTCTGCAACAACTTATGCAAAATCCTATGCTTCTCCTGTAGGAGTGAGCCATGCATGTTTGAGGAGGAAGATACCCCTCCAGATGTCGATGAGGAAACTCCTGAAGGACTGGTAACATTGGTAGAAGATTCTTTACAATTGGAGTCTAAAGGTGAGTTTGATGCTGTAGAATGTCCTCTTTCATCTGAGGAGCATGTGAGTAGCTGAAGCAGTTTTTTATGCCCTTTGCTTTCAGATGGTCCTCTCTGACTTTCAGGTGCCTCCAGATTTCCCTCTTTACTATCTTTTTCACTGAGGAGATCCCTGCTGTTTGACTGGCAGATGGAACTTTCCACTTGGTTCTGTTCACAGTACAAAGCAGAAGGGCTTTTGGAGTCCTGGGTACTTGTTTTACTTTGCTGAGCTATGTTCATGTTTGGGGAATTATCCAATTTTGGACCCGGTGAAGAAAGTGTTGATAAAAGCGAAGTTCCAACACCCTCACTAATGGCTTGAAGAGCACTAAGAGAACTGCTAGAGAAGGTGCTGTTGCCGGTGTTGCTGGCAGATCCCATTGGAGAGTGCATACCTGTATCACATGACAGATATCAGACTTATTAGATTACAGTATGGTCTGTGTCTACCTTTCCTTTGATTATGCACAACTGCCACACTGGGCTAATTATTTTAAAATAAATGTTTACAATGACATAAGGTATACTACCTTTAAGTAACACATACAAGGTCATGAAAAACTGCTAGAAAGGATGAAAGACTGAATTCAGATAAAAGTGAGAAAAGATAGCTTAAAAAAAAATACAAGCTTATAACAAAAATAAAATACCTGTAACTGGAGAAAACTGGTGTGAACTCATTTTTGGACTCCCTCGATTCCTAGGAGATATCATTAGATTCTGTTGGTTGGAAGTTAAACCAGGACTGCCATGTGGTGGACTATTTACGTTTAACCCATAGGTGTTGTTCTGATAAGCAGAAGACTGCATTCCAGGTCCAGAGCTCACCGGCCCCATACTACCAGGGCCTCCATATCGAGTGCTGCTCAGCTGACCCACCGCATTGGCATCTCCCATCCCATAGTTCCTGTTCTGCACTGGCATGCCTTGACCAGGTGACACATTCATAAGACCACCAACAGAATTTGTGTTTCCAGCCACGGGTGTTCTGATGTTTTGCCCAACTGCGTTAGGAGTTGACCGATATCCATTTTGTTCTCTGCAAGTACAACAACATCCCCAGAATGCCCAAGAAAACAAATTAAAGCCTTATTTGTAATCAAGTGTTTCAAAGACAGAATAACATTATTAATTAATTTCCCAACTATTTTTTCAAAAAGAGCAGTGAGAATTCAAGCTTCCACAAGAGCAGAGCTAAGTACTGCCACTTATTTATTCATTAGAGAAGCGCTCGGTCCTTTAGGTGATATAAGTTAAAGTACATACAGTATTGCCCGTTCAAAAGGCTTTCAACAGTCATCAGATTTATCAGTTTAAACATCTTCCTTCTTTTACCCCCTTCCTGAGCCAATGCATGACAGCATTCTACTGTGCACACTAACGATGCCCTGAACAACCTATTTTTCAGCATCTGGAGGCACTTTAAATGCCAGAAGCAGATAGATTCTCTCCAGAGTGGCATTTCAATTATTCTTGTAATCAACGAGAACAGGTCACAGGAAGTGCTATTTAAGGTATGTTTAACTTTGAGTCACCAATGATGCATCTGAGGGGGTTTTGTTGTCCTTTTAATTGGTCTGCAATTAAAAAGAGTAAGATAAAGCATGTAACTGAGCATTTCTATTTTCCATGTTTCATCACTATAAATGCTAATTGAGAAACATAATGAAGACATAGTAGAGGCTCCATGCAGGTACTGAGGAAAAACCTCTCTTTTGACTGCAACTGCCTTTCTGCCACACAGTTAAGTTGGGAGTGTCCTATTCGTGACACATTTATTCATACGCTGTGCTAATCTGCTTGCCAAGTTATTATTCTTCTGTTTGAGGTTTAACCAGATAAAATATTTTGGTATCCTATTTTTTTTGGGTATCTTCAAGGTCAGGTATATTTTTAAAAGCTATGACACTTAGATAACAGATACCACTGATTTTTACCTTTGAAGAAAGTGGGTAGAGACAAATCCATGGCGGTCATTAGTTACAGGATTTCGAAATAGTTTACTCTTTGTTTGCGCTGTCACTATAGTACCATCGGCTAAAGAAAACCGATACAATGGTGTTTCAGCATGACCTTGGGTATAAGCTGTAAAGGAAATATACAAATATAGTTCATATTTAAAACCAAAAAAAATTATTAATATGCACTCTACAGAATTTTAACACACAGTCTTTAAAAAAAAAATCAAATACACACGCACAAGATAGATATTCAGAGAAAGGAAGTATTCCACATTTTCTGCTAAGCAGACAGATAATAAAAGCAAACAACATTACTTTTGTGCTGTACTGTTCTGTGCTCACCATGCACGGCTGTCAAAGTTCCACATTTGTTAACAGACTTCCACAGCTAGGCTAGTAGGTTTCCATGGTTCTTCTTCGAGGAGACACACTAATCAACACTTAAATATTAATTGTACTAAACTATACAGGCAAACTAACATGAAACAGAAATGAAACTTGGAAGCCTTCAAATGAAGTGTTTTAAAGTTTAAATGCTTTAATTCAATCAAAAAGATGTAGAATCCGTTGCTTTTAATCTGAGCTCCAAGTTTCTCATTAATTTAGGATTTATTTCATCAGTTAAGTAGAGTACTTCCAACAGCACAGAAACTCCATTTTCTATCAGAATGAGTTTCTTTTTATTAAACATCCCTTCTACTTGAAATGCTTTGTGAATCCTACAAAAAGACTGGAGTTCAAAAAACTTAGAAAATGCTATCTTTCTTACTGAAGACAGTGGCTGCACTTCATTTTATCTATCAAGGTTATCAAATTAGCATTTCAAAATACATAACATAGGAACACTGAAAATATTATGTCTTTGTGTCTTGAACAAGAAAAAGGCATCAATACAATTGTTACCACTTTTAGTGAGCTAGCCTTTAACAAAAGAAAGAACAAAGTAAAATTAAAAGAAACTCAAACTGATGTTAAACAAAAATAACAAGCTAATGATAATTAAGGATTACATGTTATTACAGAAATATAGCTGCCACTGTCATTACTATATCCATCTGTGGAAAAACAGCTTGCTTCAGGCTCCCAGATCATGTCTCTGATATGTTCCATGAAAATTATCAAAACAGACACATTAAAAAACCAAATTAATTTCCATCAGAGTTCCTATTTCTCAAGGTCATCTTCCTTCAGCTTTTAAGTATGAGTCACAGCAATTAACACTAACAAAAAATGTGAACATAGGCAGAATTTAGCATTATTTTTTTTTCCAGAAAAAAAAAATGTAGTCATTAGGAAAAGCAGCAGGATCAAATATTGCAAACAGATTTTTACCTTCATGATAGTGGCGTTTGTTTGACCATGACTGCCCATCATTATGGCATAAGAACCTCTGAATACACCGACGAATTATATCTTCAAAGCCAGGTCTCATGGAAGACCGTAATGAGTTTGTATCAATGTTGACAAGTTTGCCTGTAACAGGAAATAAAATAGACCAGTCTCTGATTACAGGCACCCAAAAGATGCACGCACAGTAAAATTTTCAAGAACACTGACCACAAACTACATCCACAAATGAACATCATAAACACTAACTGGCACCTGAAAAAGCTGCACCTCGATTATATAAGTATTTTAATTTAAACAGCATAAACCACTTTAAACGTTAGCTCATGTACTGTATAAAAATACAAGCATTCTAAAGAACTTTCATCGGCTTCAGTTATGATTTAAAATATTTCTTATGTGTAAAGGAAAGCACAATGACAACCACTTGAAATGTTGCCAAGCTAAAACACAAGTAATGCTTTATGCCAAGCTGCCAAGCAATTGCAAACTAGCACAGAGACAGAAAACGTTTCCCACAGTTGTTATTATACACCACTGCCAACACGGGTTTATTGCAAAAACCAACTGGGAATTCTCAGTATGAATTCTGCTAGTCACTACAGAGACACAATGTATACACACATACTTGATTCATTTAAAACAAGAGCATGCATGCAAAAAAAAAAAAGATACCTTCATACCTTCATCTTGGGTACACTTCTCACCTGAAAGATCATGTCTTGTAATAAAGCTCTCTGGATTTGCTGGAAATACCCTTTCTGCAGTAGTGATACGACGTGCCACACAAATCATACAGGACTGCAAATCTGTATTTAAAAAAATGGTTTTTCTTTAATTTCCCTCTTGTTTTATTCTATTAAAGCATCTAATAAAAAAAATCTAATACCTGGTGTCTTCCACTGTTAAAATGGAAGTATACACAATAAAAATTGAAGTTTTTGCATTCTGTTCCTTCTTACTCGAAAAAAAGAGATTGCAGAAGCTATAGATTTCATAACACACATCAAATACCAGAACACTTTACTCAGAGATTTCTTTTGAGCACAGCAATTCCATAATGTTTCCTACCTTCCCCCTCTTCCATCATAGCTCTTGGCTGAGATAAAGCAAAGCACTGCATAGTTTCATATCTTTGACGTAGATCCTGGTGGCTGCCTACATCTTCCAAAAGATCATGAGAGGTTTTCACCATCATCCGGCAATTGAATGTATGACTCTTCTGCCTGGGTGTTTCATTGGTCCAAGTAACTCCATTAACTTAAAAGAATGCAGTAAGAATTACTAAGGATTTTCAGATAAAATCAATCCATACCTCATTTTTCTTAATTTAGATACCCTGTTCCTAGCTTAGAGAGATTAAACAATATTTTTAAGGTGCCTTCTCAATATACCACCTGTTTTACACCTTGCTATAAAACAACCAAGTAAAAAAACCTCTTTCCCTTATGTAACGCTTTCAGTCACTTGAAGGAGAGATGAAAAGTCTTTCACATATTTAAAAATAATCAGTACCCTCAGCCGGTCTTGTGGCATTAGCAAACATGTTCCTTTAGTATCTTTGGTTAAAGTTACAGTTCAACAAATTGCAAAGGCTAAACACAGCGTGAATTTCCAACACATATATTTGTGGTGCTGTGCTTTAGTAAGAACACTAATGTCTTTTGAGATGAATATATTTTTCTAGTCAAATATTCTTTGGATAAGCATTTGTTTTGAAAAGTTTTTTTCATCTCTGATTGTTTTCACCAGTAACAGTGCAGTAAGTCAACTTTTATTACCTGAAGATTTAGGTAAGTTTTTAAGAAAGTCCTTCCGGTCCTCTTCATGCAAGATGCCGTAGACACTTGTGTTCACCAAATCTTCTTGTTTATATTGCAGATACTGGGTAACATTTTCTGACACAAATACTATGTTCCCATCTCGATTTACAACAAACAGGAATCCATCCAATGCCTAAATATTAACATGACAACAGATCATATAAGACACCACCTAACTGTGACCATAATTTAGTTTAAGAACTATGTAGGTGATAAATGTCCAGTTGCAATACATGCATCCTTTTCAAGGGTAGAGCTGTAGTTTTACATTTTTCTCTGAGAAAAACTGTGTTTGGCAAGGAGCGATTTCAGTATTAAAAATTAATCTGTTCATTTGTTATTCCATTGAGCTCTTTCGCTGTGCTAACCAGCCTTCTTGTTTCATTCTTGCTTTATTTGAACACAAGATAATGAATTTATAACGTTATTTCAATAGCTGGCAAATTGAAACAAGAAGAAATTCAGTATGAACAAGTAGTAAAACATGAAGACATTTCCTCCTGCAAGCAATAAGAGGGTCTATTTATATCTTAAAATACCATATTTTCTTTACTCAACAAAAAAAATATCCATGTAAAACAAGTAAGTTACAAACATGCTTTTCAAAGGACTTGTAAATGTGGGACTGGTTTTCAAGGCTTAAAGAAAAGGTATCTGCTATGCACCTTTAAATACAATTATTTTCAGGTTATTACCTGATGGCAACGCTTGTTTAGAATGCTTCACAGTTTAGTAACACAAGCCCCAAGACACATCACAAACCTCTAGCCTTTGCAAAACCTCATCCATTTATTTTAATGTCTATGCCCTAAAAAAACTATTCCTTGCGTTACAAAGCACTGCTTCAGAAGTAGTTTGCTAATGGCTACTGGACACTGGAGAAAGTAAAGCACAAGAACATGAGAAAAAGCAAAATGTTTTTCTTCTCTTTCCTTCAGAGAACTTCAGCAAAATTGAGAAAACCTCATAGATTTTATTCCTGACCCTTTCAAACACAGTCCTGTATAGTTCTTGCATACTATTCCTTACTATAGGATTGCAGGCTTTGTTGCAACTTTTTCACCTGCCGTAAGCATTTGCTTCCATAGGGATTTACTAGGGTCTAATTTGTACTTGCCTGTAATAAAAGAGGTCCCAACGAATCCTTATCAATAACTCCTTGACCCGTAGAAGATACATCAGCTTTCTGAACATCATCATCATTAGAAATTGCTTTTCCTGAAACCCAAAAGACACATTTCAGTAAAGCAATGTTTTACACAAAGACTACATTTCAATATTACAAGCCGGACTCTAGGAAGCATGCGAATAAAGGCAAAGAAAAGCACGAATGAGAAAGGTGGTGTCTATTTAATTGTTTGATCCCAAACTAAATGTATTTTAAGTATAATAGAGTCCAATACTGTTTAGGAAGGGTGTCTTAAACAGCACAAGAAAACAAAGCGAAGTGCATAAAAACATAATAGGGGAAAATAGCGATAAAAATCAATATATTTGATTGGAGGTGTGCCCTGTAAGAATCTATGTATTTTTAAAGAAACTAGTCCAAAAGTATGAAACTCTCTTTAAGCATGAAGTCCCTTCAAATAAAAGACAAGAGAACGTGCCTTTCATAGCAGTGGGTATTGGGGTATTGTACCAGCAGATAGTATTAGTTTGGCTGTGGCCTAGCCTAAGCTTTCCTACCGTTTTCAGGAAACTGATAAGAAAGGCCATGCAAAGTTTTAAAGCCCTTATTTCCAATAAAAGTAGTGGTAAATACTTGCTTCTTTTGAAACGGAAAATTATTTAAGGCATAATAAAGGTCTGGGGTAAGTCAGAGTCTGAAGACTTTCTCAGTTACACGCTGTTGTGAAAAACCCTACTCGATTTCCCAAGTAACTGCTACTTTGGAAAAGGAATCACAAGAAAATTACATTATTTTGGCTTAGCAGGGAACCGTACCTTGCTCCTTTATCTGTCGAATCTGTCTCACAGTTTCTTTTAAAATAGCACATTTGTCTGGCTTGACATTGAAGTTGTCAATGTCACTGAGATTAGCAGATATCAGTTCAGCCAGTTCTTCAATGTATTTGCTTTCCTGCTCACGTCGACGCTTCTCACCGCTGCAGGTCAGACTAGGAACCAAAAACATCATTTCTTATACTTACATACCATCATATGCAAAAGCTGCGCTCGCTCTGTGAACTTTAACATACTGCATGTAACACCTACCTATCATACCTAGGTAATAGTTATTCTTCCAGCAAACATAAATCTGAACGGCATGTGTTATTTTACATTGTTGTTTGTTTTTTCTGGACTTTAAGAATTTTAAGTACAAATTTATCTTAAGAGGATGTGGGAAAGTTATTCATCAAAAAAATCCTCTTCTGATTATGACCAAATGTAATGAAAATAGTAATGCTGATACAGAAAGTATATTTTAACCCCAAAAATTACTTTAAATTTGCTCATAATTTTTAGATAAATGAGAGTGAATTTTAAAATTCTACAAAATCCTTTTGGTTTGCTTGCAACAAGATGACTACAGAAGGTGATACCTCAGAAATTTCTAGGCATCAGGAAAAAAATCCATTCTCAACGTCAAAGAAAAGCAGAATCCCAGACAACCTACTGCCCCTAGATAAAGCCTCCCTCTGAAATTCCTCTTCCCCCATAGATTAAAGACAGTCCCCACAGCCTAAACCAACAGAGAGAACAGTGTCACACACAGAGTATGCCAAGAGCAGGAGAAGACAGACTCAGGAGAAAGGGAAGAGGCAAGAACGGGCACACTGAGAGAACCAAAAGAGAATGAATATCCTTTGAGAAGAAACGACGGGAAAGAGTTAGGAAAGTCTGCATGGACCAACACTGGAGAAAATAAAAACATGACAAAGCAGGGGCTTGAAAGATAAAGCTAATGAAGGGTAAGTTACAAACTGAAAAGGAGAATTCCTGAATGGTCAGGGAGCCATTGGAGAAAGGGAAAGAGAAATCGGAATGGAGATAACTGGGATACAGTGGGAGAATTGAGGATCTCATACACAATCTATTGCATATTGGAAATAATTAGCATGACACAGTGAGGATGTATATAAAAGGGAGAAATATGAGTACATGTGACACCTGGTATTTTGTTGAAAAAAGACAAATTTAATGAAGTTTAATAATCTGTGGGAACAATGAAAGGATAATGCAGAATGCTTAATATGCAGTGGAAAACAATGAAGTTGGAGGAGGACAGAAAACTGAGTCCTTCAGATAAGGGTCTCCGTCAGAGTTGAGTGAGGGGCAGGAAGACAGCACAGAATGCCAAAACACAAGACGAACACACATAGAACTAGTCTAGAGAAAAGGAAGTCAAAGTAAGCGCTCAATCTATTGCAGTGCTCTGTGCTGACCACAACCACCTGAAATGAGACCTGCTCAATCAGCTACCAGACAGAAGACACTGCCTTTGAAATTTCTCTGAAGCAAGAAGCTTTTCTTTTTCTGGTTTTCAATCACAGCTTCCATCTGTATTCCTTATGTGTTCACTCTATAAGACTTCCACAAGAGTCTAATTATAGAGCTTAGTTCTTCAGCTTTGGCACAGCTACACACACAGCAGCAGTGTAGCAGCACAACCAAAGCTGGCCTAGAGAATTTTTAACAAAATGATTAGTTAGAACTTAACATTACATTGCAAAAAAAGGTTGAAAAATATTTTTTAAAATTCATAATACAAAATAGGAGAGAGGTCTATATAAACCTACCTTGCACCTGGTGTATCACAGGGCAATGGCTTGCGCTTCCTTGACTCATTGGTCAAGCTATCCAAGGAGTTTTCTCCTAACCCACTCATCTTGACCACGCATCAGCAACTAAAAGAAATAAAATAAGAATTGTTAATGAATCCCTCAAAATAATTCAAAACACAGAGAACTTACCCAGGTAATTATTTATTTCTATTTACAAGTATTTTTACTGGAAATCCATTCACCTTTTTTACCATTAAATATAGCATTTGGCTACCATTTTAATCTATTTTTTATTTTGCCAAAATATAGGTTTACAAAGCTTTCTATCAATGTAAGCAAAAATAGAAGTAAAAATGCATTTAATTTGATTCAGAGGTGTTTAAAATTTTGCTCAAATTTGTCTGAAAATAAGGGTTCTCAGTATTTTAATGTATGTTAAGATAATCAGAAAATAAAGTGGTAAATTCATATGTTATGTCAAAATGTAGTTAAATACTAAGGATAAAGTTAGATGCCATTAAAGAAAAAAATCCAAGTGATACTTTAAGGCAATGAAGGACAGGTGACCAGAACACCGAAAATACAAAAATGTTTAATAGAATTTCCTTTTCTGTATGTTCTCTTCTTTTCACATAATCTGACCACTGCAGCTACGAGTAACTGTCATCTTCAGAAGTAAATTAGGGGGTTTACAGAAGTTCCACAACAGTTGTAAAGAAAAAAATCTTGCATTTGAAATAAAGAATTACAAAGACTCCTAGCTGCATAACTACGGTCACGGACTGCACAGGTGAGAAGTTGGGTTTACATCTAAATACTCGATAAAAAATCAGCATGAATAAGACAAAACCCAATGCACAGAGAGACAGAAGAGCAACCCTGAAGATTTTTATTCACTCATATATTCCTCCAGGGCAAAACCCCCTCAAATACATTTATAGCATCCCATCATACATGAAGTCCAAGACGAATAAACCGTGACACCACTAGATGACAGTGCAGCACTGAACAACTGCCTTTTTCTTCAATTAAGCAGCTGAATGACAAAATACTCACTGAACAAGTAAGCACTTTCAAAAACAGATTACAGAAAGAGGCTATGATCATGCAAAAAGCAGTTGATTGTCTGAAGCTGACACAAACAGAGCGGATGACTCCCAAGGTCTCACACCCACAGCCCTCCCCAGAGCCGTTCTGTAGGTGACACACGCACACACTCCAGGACTGGCACTTCCCCCCTGTCACCGCATTCCCATGCAGAGTGGAGAGCTGCAGCGTTAAGAGCTGCTGCAGAAAGGAAGAGCTTAAAATACAAGAGGTAAGGATAGCTCAGGAAGGGTGTAGGCATGGCAAGGATGTCAGAAGACAAGAGTAAACTCTGTTTCAGAGGAGGAAAGATTTAAAATACATTAAATAGTTGAAAGTTTGAGCTAGGACAGGCATGTCACCAAAATGTATTTTTGCAGGCAACAGGGCTGCATTAAATGATTTAGAATGGAAATGTCATTTCTGGTTTAACACCTACCTGCACCGACAGATAACTCAGTGAAAAAAAAGAAAATTAAAATTAAAAACCAAAAGAAAACCAAAATTACTATACTACATCTCAGAAACATGGTATATATATCAGGGAACACAACCCTCCTATTTAAGAAAACCTTTCAGTGCCCTAATATAGACCCTTGGAGAAGGAAGGACGGGAAAAAAATCAGGTGATTTGTGCAGGTTGCTCCCCTACTATTACACCAAGTAGCTTATGGGGATTTATTCAGGCTTGAAGATGCTGAGCTCCTGCCCATGCATTTGCCTTTCCCCAGGAGTGCCATTACAGGCTGAGAAGGCATGTAATGCCTAGAAGAACCCTGTAACTCCTTAGCTAAGGAAATAACAGAAGCTGCTTCCCAATACAGATGGATTTACAGTACAAATTGTTAACAACCAAACTACTTTCCCTGCTACAGGAAATATTAGCAAAAGCAGGCATTATTGAGTGTGTTAATCATGAAAGAAATCACCAGTTAAAACGTACCAGGTGTTATATCTGTCCACTGTATTTGAACTTATGATTTATAATGGGCTGAAAAGACGTTCCAGAAAGAAATCCATTTTGGGGGTTCAAGGGAGTCTTCCTGAAGCCTATCATTATTTCAAAACACAGCTCCAAACCATTGCTTTCAAAAGTTAAAGCTCTGATGCATTTTTATATTAAAAGCCACAAAATTTAACATAGCCATCTTCACAAACTTACTTTCTGAGCTATCAGGCAACAGCACTATTTCTGGCTCATGAACCTACAATGATGGCTAGAAAGACCCCTCTGCCAGTTACACTGCACAGTGTTATCTACCTAAGCAAAGCCTATTCCCATTTTTAAGGGAAAGAATTACAGAGTTAAATTCTTTCTATTAATTGTGTAATTAAAATAAATCTACAAATTTGCTTTATTTGACTCAATGAATTGGAGCTGCATGTACAAGCTCAAAATGCAGATGGCAAACCTGAGGCATAGAAGGATCACTATCAGTGAGACTGCATTGGGAACTTGAACTATCCACACATACTATTATTCACCTTTTAACAAGATTTCTATGCAAGTATTTGGTTAAAATGCAAGGCACCACAGCAGATTGATTACACATGAGAATGAAGAAATGCAGAAACTAAATTCTATCCAGTGAGAAACTATTAGGTCTTTCAAAAATGTATCTGTTCCTAGTTTATATAACTTATAGAGAGAATTTTTTGGGACTGCCAAATTTGACACCAGGTGCTTTATGAAAAATAATTCTTATGTATATAATAATATGTAAATTTTTCCTACTCTGATGTCATCAGCACCAACAACTAATTTTAATTTCTCAATTAAACAGCCCATGTTACTCCTGTCTTAGAATACTTTCTCGTTTTCATCAAACATTTTAAAAAAATAAAAGCATTTTATGCTACACTTCATTTAGGTATTGAGAACAGATTACAAAGCCACATTTTGTTCTGTCCAATGTGATTTTCCAGAAAGTTATTTGGAAAAATAAAGCCTTAGCCCTTGCCAACAAATTTAAAGGTAAACATTCGTATGGAATAGAGAATGTTAAAAGTTGAATAGAAGCAAGGATGTCCAGAGTCCTCCAAAGTTCATATTTGAAACAAATTTGAGAAAAAACAAGATGACAAAAGAAACGGTTCAAAGTCTTCAAAGCAAGACATTGTTTAATTCCATCAGCTGTAGCAGTAACGAGCCACTGTACGCTGGTGTTCCTAACCCTCCCAGTGGAGTGGAACCGAGGGGAGCAATAGCTGGAGAAAAAGTTCCAAACTTTCCATTCAGGAACTCCATATTCTTAGTGAAAATTTGTTATTCCAAACTTATACTTCCCTCAAATACACACATATAAAAGGCATGATAGCTTTCCAGTGAAACTTCTGATTCAAAATATTCTTGAAACTATGAAAAGATTCTTCCATTATAAGACTGGCCACAGAAATAACTCATGTATTTACATAGACAGGAATCCACAAGAAAACAAACTTGGAAAACACACTTTCTGGCAGTAGTAAAGTCAGGTGGTTTTGGTTTTTTGTTTTTTCTTTTTTTCCCTCCCCTCCCTTTGTAAATTGTAGTTTTCAAAATGGTAAGGGAATAACTACGTACAGTCCAAATATGAAATCGGTTACTTACTTGTCCTTAGCAAACATTCAAGCACAGCATATTTTTCAGAGGACCTTCAGAATGAGAAGTCATTTGAAGTCACATCCTGAAAAACAAAAAAGGCTGCACTTTAAGTGCTCACTTTTCAATTTTTCTCATCTAATAGTAATAATCTTACCAAAAAGTAAACACTTGATAGTGAGATATTTTTATGTTAATTGAATTTAAAACTTGCTTATAACTCTATCTGTCATCTCTGCTATATGCTGAACAGCTGAGAAGTCTGTATGTTAACATCACAAACGCCACTCAGAAAGCCAGAACTCCTTTCACAAAACATACCTTTTTTTTTTTTTTACTTTAGAAGAATTAACAAAACTGTTGCAGACGCTTGATCTTAGTAACTTCAAAATCTTAATATAAAAGCTGCAGCCCCGAATCCGCTATTTCATAATTTATACTTGCCAGTCCTAATTTTAAGTGTGAAGCCACGCTAAGCCAGCCTGCGCACACTGCCTGGCACTGAACTACTACATGAAAAACCAGCAAACTGCTTTCAGAGCTATGAACACTCAGGTTTCTGTTACTTTGTTTTTCTATAAAACTCTAGGAATGACTAATCCATATTATCAAGCATTTTATAGAAGGTATGATTAAGTGTACTAATTAGTGTGATTCGGGGGTCTCTACAGAGAATTACAGTAACTTAGGAAAAGTTTTAAACAACAGCTGTGTAATTGAATTGATTTACTGAAAACTGCTCTAAGCACTATGTAAAGCAGAGGCTGTTCAAGCTAATTAGAAAAATAAACTGCTCTTGGGAAACATATGAGATGTTCACATGTAAGCACACACCATAGTCCTATCCAAAATCAAAAGTTTCAAAATTGATACTTCTACCCAGACTACCTACTAGGGAATCACTTGCAGGCAGGTAAAGGGGTTTTATTCAAGTAGCTCATTTCTTCAAAAATTAAACTTAAGCTTTTTATGTCAACTGGTGGCATGTGCATTCATCTGCTGTTTTAACCACCTCTTTGACAATGCTGATGGTAGCTTTATGTATATGCACTGGAATTACCAGTTAGAAGGTTGATTGACAATGTAGTCATGTAAGAGTAAGCATCAAGAGTAAACTGTCTCCTAATTAAAGACTTTGATAACACCATTCTATGCTAAACCAACCTCTGCTAATCATGGGAATCAGAACAAAAGCACAAAAAAAAAACCCTGAAAAAATAAGAAAACTTAAGATGTGGTATCAGAAACATAATGGAATATTTAGTCCTTCAGCTGTTCATTTCAGCAAAAATGCCGAACCTGACCTATGCTCAGCTCTACTGCTACTTATCTTCGCTGGGATGGTCTAGTACCCTGCAAAGGCTATTTTCTGACCTCTCCACCAGATAGAATTTATGAAACAAAACAGGAGTGTAAATTACATTCACTGTTCAGTTTCACATGTAGGGGTTTTTCCTCAAATTTATACAACTTGATAAAACAGTGCATGCACCTGCACAAAAAGAGGCTCGGTTCACCAGAATCACAAACGAGTCTCACTGAGAAGCTGACCTATGCAGGGGAAATGAACAGCACAAAATCACTTTCAGGTGAGAGACTATCAAAAGGATTCTGTACAACTGGAAATGTAAGGGAAAAGAAGAACCCTGAAAACGCATAAAACCACATCAAAATCTTAACACTATTTAAATTTGTTTTAGAACATTCCCCTTATTTTCCTCTCAAGTAAATATTCATTCCATGGATATCAGTATCTGAGCTGTTCAAACAGAAGGTGGAATCCAACTTCTCAAAGAAGTACTACAGGAAAGTAACTAAATAATAATTTTCTGGCTATTCCAAAGGCTCTTGAAGGGTTAGAAAAGCATTTAGAGTAGCATTTGCACTGATTTGGTCTGGCCAAGGACTGCAGAGGGCCATCCCGTTATGAGAACTGTCAACTAGCAGGGCAACCTAGACAGATATTCTAAATTCTGTTCTACAGAGCAGGATGAAGTTAAACCAACCTGAAGTAGGGATGAAAACCCTACTCAGTAAACAAAATAAAAAGTTAATACCAAATACGCTACTTCATATTTTTGCCATATATGAAAAGTAAATTAGACCTCGTTACTACTACTATGAATAAAACAGGATATTAAAATTCTCTAATCTAATAAGTCATTACATTGCTACCATCTATGACATTTAAATGAAAAATAAAGCACATGCCTCTGGTTCAATAACACTCAGTCTTTTCTTACTAAGGAAAGCCCACACTCTTACATATCGAAAGCTAACCATTCAGCTCTGTTTTCCCTGTTCTAAACCTACATGCTTCCTCTTCTGAGCGCAGAGGTAGCAGCCAACTTCTTAACTTTTAAAATACACAACTATCTTATTTCAACACCGTTTTCTGTTCTACTTCACGCACATTAGTTCGGGTTCCTAGAGTGCACAGGCCTGCACTAATCAATTGCCAATGTCAGAGCCAGTAGTCCTCTAAAAAGCTGGTGCTTGGGGTTGCGCAGTCAGCTTCCCCGTCAGGTCTCACAGCAGCACCACTTTCAACACACGAGTGTCCCATTTCCTGTCTAAAAACTGCTCAACCAAAAAACAAGAGTGCTCACACAGAAGCATCGCTCGGCATGTTTTGATCTCAATGAGCTCAACACAGCGACCTTCGACTGATTTCCCCACTTCCAGGATGAGCTACAGAGATATGCAGTGTACATCACATAGAAACTAGGCATTCAATGTAGCCTGGCCACCAAATTGTAGCGTGCATACGGTCCAGTTTTCAATCCAGTTTTTAAAACACATAAAAGAAAGATTACATTAGTGTCTGGATGGGATAGCTAAGTGACAATCCATATTCTTGCCTGTGGGACAGACAACAATGTGACAGAGAGCTAAAGCCAGACTGGTTTTAAGGTTAAAAGTATCTTGTATATATAAATACATATATTCATAGTTAAACATGCCAGATATGGTGAACACAATTACTTTTTGAAAGAAGACATAAAAGGACTGTATTTGTAATCGTCCTTAAACATTTTAGAGATAATGAATGTGTCTGTTTAAAATAGAAATTAAATACAGTATACTAGACTCCAAACTACAATACATAAAACCAATCTGTATTTAAACCTCTGAGGAAGGGGAAAAACGCAGCAGCCAAAAAATGCCACTGACCCTTAAATACAGCTTTATGAATCCAAAAGTACGATGTACCAGACTACTGAAACAGATAAGGAGACCCAAGTACAATGAATTAATAAAGAGGTTTTGGTGTACTATAACTATTTTGTACCAAAAAGTCTCATCTTTTCAGACTAAAGCAGCTATACTCATACTAGGAGTCAATCAGCAAACTGTATTAACTGTACTGACACATCGTTATCCTAATCTAGCACTTCCATTAGTACAATAACTAAGAAAATACCATTCCAAACCATACTCATGTGATCATCCTCCTCAATTTGTTTTTCTCCACCCCCTCAGCTAAAAAGGTCATTTACCAGATAATAAACAACTGACTCAGACAGAGCCTTCACTGAATCAGGGCTGTCAGGGCGTTTTTTAAAGAAGGTGCCATCTATAATCTGGGAGCCAGTGAAGCACACCTTGTTGCAACACGCTAAATAATCTTAACTCAGCACACATCCTTTTTATATTATACGTTCCGTCTTAGGGAGACTATAATTCTTCAGGCCTTGTCAGGTTTCATTTACCAATTCCCCTGCAGTGTTTAGTAAGCACTATGCACTCCTGGGCTATTTTTCAGATATGACAATTAACTTGAGCCTTGTTCACTTTGCATGTATTAAAATGACAGCACATTTTCAGTTAAAGGATGGACAGAGGTGGAACACATTCAGTGTGTCTCCTGTTTCTCTGATAAATAATGCGTGTGCTCTATTTTTGGAATGTCATTACTTGTTAATGTGTTTCCTATACGTCGCTCGATACTGGTCTCAGTAATAGACATAGGACCCTGTTATAATGAATTAAATGTATGAAAAAGAGGGGCTCCAGCAAACTCACTGCTCTAAGAGAGACCACTCTTTATCCTTCTGCCTTCACCGCACGCTGACCAACACATGAAGGAGTGTCACCTGCCAGCTTCTGCACAAAGCACAAGGGTGCAGTGGTTACTGTATCTCGTGTGGGTCCAGAGCCACAGCCTATGCTCAGAACAAATGCTGTCCCCTTAACCCAGCTCCAAAAAGGCATCAAACTTATTGGGCAATATGTGTTTGTCGGGATATAGCTCCTGTAGGTATAAGGCAATGGGGCATGACGCAACCCCACGTCTACTTGCAGGACACTGGCAACAAGAACTGGTACACTCAGACACAGCTGATCAAAAAACACTGACGGTGGCCTTTAATCTTGACTAGTTTTCGACCTGCTGTACTGGGAGAGGTAATTTGGATTTTCAATACAGCTGATGGCACTGGTCAAGTGTTTTAAGAATCACAGAATCATAGAATAGACCTTAAAGATCATCCAGTTCCAACCCCTGCCACAGGCAGGGACATCCCACTAAATCAGGCTGCCCAAGGCCCATCCAACCTGGCCTTGAACAACTCCAGGGATGGGGCAGAATACAGAATATATTTATAGAATACAGTTTTAGAATGCTTCTAACACAGGTAAGTCCTTACAGACTTGTGCCCATAAGAGTCAGTAAACAGTTATTTTAAAAAATAATTTAAAAATTAATAAATACATATAAAATCTTTTCTATATATCCAGACACTTTAACAGCGGAAGAAACTCTCAGAAGTCAGTAGCTAACTGAAATACATACGGTCTTCTTAGGTTTCATATTAATATTTAATGAAGTTTTAAAAGCGGAAAACCCTTCTTCCCATCGTCCTTGCCAAAAACAGCAGGTACCATGGAAAAAGGACTGTACTGACCAGCGCACAAACCTTTCTACTATTACTAACAGCAGTAAAATTCTAAAAAACTAGCGAGATTTATATTAAAAGCATTCAATTTACAAGACAAAACACCTTGCCAGAGCTCACAGAGAATACCAAGACAACAGTACTCAAGAGTCACTTTCCAGCTCTACGCACATCTAAATTCAGAAGTGACCCCATGCCGTTTGACACATGACATAACCTACGTTTTAGTAAGGAGAATGTAAGCTGTACAATGCATCTCCACATACTGTAATATCACCTTAATTAGGAATTGCTTGAATTAACATATTTTGTTAACATGGAACTACATCATTGTCAATTATTTAAAGATTATTCCAAAGTACAAAATGTCTCTAAACTAGAAAAGGACATCAGCTAAGAGCCTTTGAACATAAAACCAGCAGTTTGACCATATAAATCTGAAAACATTTTTTAATCACTTCTAACTGTTCATGTTTTGGTTTTAAGTGGATATATTAGCTTTCCTGACAAAAGCCTGTGTCAAGCCTTACCAATATGCAACTTCAATTCTTACACGTTTTTGACCACTACACATTACAATAACATAATAACCTTTTCATTACCAACTTTAATCACTACCATTATCAAGAAAAAGCCCAATGCAAAGGGATGGTTGCCAGAAATGGAGTAATACTCATCTCAAATGCAAATACAAAGTGTTAACTACTAACTACTAGTAGATATTACACAGGATTCGTGGCACAACTTGTAAAATTGGGAGAACTGTATTCTATAGGAACAAAATCACGCATAAATATGGGATTTTTTTTTTTTTCTTACAGAATACAGTAGCTTCTGTGAGAAAACAGAGTGACTGAGATATTTTCCTACATGTTCTGGTAAAGATATGAGAGGTCTAACCTTAACAATAACTAAGGAATTAGTTTTCCCTTACACGGGAAGAAGCAACTTCCCAAAGACAGTTTCAATATAATAAGATTTCAATCTGAAAGTTTTCAGTAGCAACAACTATAATTTTCTTTAAGGCAGCTTTGCATTAACTGACACTGCAAAAGCAGAGAGTACTTACGCCATTCTTGGTGAAAACAGGAAACGTAATCGATTAAACTGCGTTTATGTCACTAAACACACATCATCCCTCTCCAGGCCATCAACAAGTCCACTCCCTTTCCAGAAGCTCTGAATGTGCCATCAGCAAGTCCATTCTCCTTCCCGAGTCTCCAAATGGGTTCACATACATCTCTGTACATTATACACATGCAATTTTTTTTGTTCTGTCGATCTACCCTACCAGTGTCTCATGAAAGAAATGTCTGCTTGCTGGATTTCTAGAGAGAGAGAACTTAAACACAACTATACTAATACAATTAGCATTAACTCATTTAGCACTATAGCATTCTTATAACTGCATCAGGCCCCATCATGCCAAAATCTGACTCATTTTACAGAGAACACAGTCTATATAAAACACATTTAGAGTGAAAGCAGTTCAAAATCAGAGCTTTCTAAAGCAGCATTTAAAAAATGGGCAAAATACCAGCTATTTCCTTGTAAAAGCCTGTCTATTGCAGGTTTAAATTTAGAGACAGAAGTCTTTCTACATTTGGATCAAAATCTCTAACAATACCAAAATGCCTTCCAACAAAGGGAAAAAATTACTGGTTTTGACAGAATGAAACATTTGCTGTACACACTATCAGTTTCTGACATGTGATCTCAACCAACTAGATGCCAAGCTTAATGCCAGCTTTCGAAGTTCTGCAAGTCATACTCAGAAAAGCATTCAAAACTGATGACTGTTGCATTTTCTACCTCTATTATCAGCAATAGATGTTCAACCCCAGTATTTCCAATTTAGTCTTTTAATCTTGTAAGTGAATTAAAAGTATTCATCAATTTAGCAGGTAAGGAGGCTGCCTTTAAGAAAACTGCTTATCTGAAGAAATAAACAATTCCAAGTGTCAAACTGCAGAGCAAAAAATATTTTTCATTAGACTTTCACAGCTGAAAAAAACCCATTCTAACTATACTGTTTGTATTGGCATATTTAAGAAGCAAGTATCTCAATTAAAAGCTGTATGCAACCTAGAATTTTTTGCAATCATTTAATCATAGTTTTGTTTCCACTGTTCTACTTTGGGCAACTGTTCATCTCAGGAAATCAGATGTGATCAATTGATGCTCCTGTGTCTTACACAGCATTGTCATTCATCATCCCACCATACCTTCAGTCTATCAGCCTGTTCACTTCATCTGCCATTTCCTAGCACCTGAATAATCACAAATTATTAAGAATAACAGAAGTTTATCAACAGCTGGAAATCGCAAATCCTTGAAAAGAACAGACCTGATGCTTGTATTTCTACACAGCTTTATCATATTTTGCCTTTGTGGAAGTACTGATGAACAGTAAAATATAATTGTTTCTCTACTCTTAGTGAGCCTCCTGGCAGATACTGTGAACTTCTAACAAAGCTAACCTTTGTTGGGTGGATGCTAGAAAAAAAGATCATTTTCAGCCAAGCTGACCAAATGAGATAAGTTCTTGCCATCAACATAAAGTGAAAACTCTTGAACATTAACTACATCAGATCAACTTCAACATTTACTGGAATGTCATGACCATCAACAGAAAGAGCCTCTTTGAGTCTGACCAATAAAAAGGAAACTTTCACTTTTATGAAGACCCCAAAATTGGGTCTAAAAAGCAATGCAGTGCTATAGTTCCAAAAATCTTTTATGTCAGTGTCTATGCAATAATCTTTTGTTCTGCATTTTTAAGAACACAATTTGTTACAGAATTAACAAATTTGTTTCTCATATTAACCTTGGAAAATTCCAGTCTCTCAAGACTTCTACAGCACAAATACCAAGAAAACGACCCAATATAATGCTTAATGAAATATTTTGGTTCCAGTCCTTATGATGCTTCAAAGCCAGATTTTATATTAGTAGCAGTTAGAGACAAGCAAATTAACAGAGAGAGATAAACCTTGCCAGCAGTGCTCTGGGTCAACAGCAGATAAGCTGAGACACAAGCCACCAAAAACATATTTAATGTAATTTCTGTCCCTCTTCCTACATACTCAAAGCCAGTTCTACAAAACGTACCATCGTCCCAACACTACCAAGTCTCTAGTACTGGACACAAGCATTAATTATCCTCTTAAAAAGAGCATGCCTGCTGCCATGAATTCACAGCCAGCTGAAATACACAACATTTCCACCGGCACAAATACTGAGGGAGCAGCGTTCTGTTGTTACAAAACAATAACAAAGTAAAACAACAATGAGGAGCAGCTTAAATAACTTCAGTAACATGTTTAAATTTAATCACAGCATCCTGTAAAACAGGCAGGAATGATGCTGTGTCTGTGGATTTTTTACCATTTGACTGCTCTTAACTCAAAAAATAGGAATAGGCAACAGGCAAAAGTCAGCTTACAGAAGTGATGAAGAGTGTGACCTGCTAGTATACTTTAAACAGAACACTAGTTTAACTGGAAAATAAAGCAGCTAACCATAAAAGGATGTTGGTAGGAGACAGTTCAGATACGTAGTGCAAAGCACAAACCAGTTTCCTGCCTCTGCAAATGCTTGCTTTTTCTACACATGACTAGGATAGGAGCATGTAAAAAAGATGAAAAATCATTCTTAACGAATATAAGACCACTGCCACTGCCTGCTCAACTACCATCTGCATATCTGTGCAACTAATATGGTCCACGAGCAAATGCAAACTGCCTACCACAGCACCTCGGTGCAGGGAACCAAGAAGCAAAACTGATATTGGGTTCCCAGTACTTCAGAGAAAGCTACAGCCCTGCTTAGAGCTAACCCCCAAATTCACTGTCCTCAGAGACAGAATCCAGCATTCAGGGTAGCTAATCTCAAAATAGAACAAACACATCTATGTTAATTTTGAAATGAAAATAAATAAAAATAAAAGCATCTATTTAAAATTAGTTTTTCCTAATACTCCTGGTTGTTTTAACAGCACAGGTGAACGTACCTGATTTTAGTCCCTAGGAAAAAAAATCATAAATATAGCTTTAAACACTTCAGTTGTACACTCCTATTGCACAATAAAACAGCGCACTTCTTCGGTGATATTTTTAAGTCAATGATCTCTAAGACGACAAAGCATTATCTGTTGGATGAAACTAAGTTTGCCATATTTTGTCCCATATTTCTGGTCTATACAAATACACAGTCAGTTGAGTCTTTCTCTTACTCAAGTAGAATAATTTCAAGAGTGTGACCTAAATTTCTCTTTGTACAGCCTATGCCAATTTGCCTGAGAAAGGAATCAAAGCAGTAGCGGTCATTAGAGCCGCAAGAGAGAAAAGAGCCCAGAGGAGCACACACATCTGTGACATCTCAATAGGAATAGAGACAATAGACGCCTTATACAGCTATAGGGGAGGCTGGGGGGAGGAAGGCCAGCAATCCTTTCTTGTCCGTAGCATCGAGATGTGAATAATTCTGTAAAATGCAGTTAGGAAGCATTATTGTGCCACAGCTAGTCTTATTTCTTGCTAGATTTCTTAGCAGAATCCAGTTTTTGGAAGAATCAGCCGTAAGTCATGAAAAAGACTCACATGCAGAGAAACAGGAAAAGAAATCATGAGTCTTTGCAGGAGAAGGAGAAGTAAAAGTACCTAGCTGGGTATGATGGACACATTTTCTAAAAGCCATCAAACAAAAGGCAAATACATGGAACAAATAAAGCCTTGCATTTCTATGGACCTCAACAAGCATTACTGCCTGGCTATCAGAGAAACTAGACCAGAACCTCAGAGAAATACTGAAGTAAAGACAGCAGAAAACCAAAAAGACTAAATTCTTACTAGAACTCACCAGATGTTCATAGATTAAAGCACAGAACACTTTCTAAATTTAATTCCAGATCTGACATAGTATTTAAGGGATCTTTATCAGACCAACAGGAGTACTACTTTAAATAGAATTAATCTGCCTTGAATACATCAACTCTAAATTCAAACAGGCCTTTCATGTCTTAAACTTCATTTTTAATGTGATTTTTTTTATTAGAAATACACATTAGCACACTAAAAAGACTGAGCAATACAACTCCCACAACCTTCAAGCTATTTAGGATTTAGTAGTCTTGAGTTACACTATATGAACTGAGTGAAGATTTCGTTTTCAAAACCACATAGAATTCTGCCAAAACACTTTTCCACATTAAACAAAGACATACAGGCTGCATGACACATGCATTCTAAAATTTCCAGCACATTATAATATAGTATTTAGTGCTTTGCATCTTTTGAAGCTCCAGTTCAAACTATTAAAACCAAATATCTTAAATAGTCTTAATAGGGGAAAAAGGGAAGGCAGCGCATTCATTGGTTAATGCCTGTGCACAGAAACCAAAGACCTTCTCAAAGATCTCCTATAAAGTCAGTTGTGTTTAAAAACCAATATGCGGCGTAGGAGCAGGCAGGAATATTAATTCACGCATCTCTAGTGACATACCAGGACATCACCACACATCCCCAGCCCTCAAGACAGAAAAGTGATTACACTGACACTGTATGACTGTACCACGATGACAACAGTGAGAGAGGGAGAGAGACAAAAAGATGCTGGTTCTCAGTGAATTCTGGATAATAGCTGCTACACCTACACAGCTTTTGAAGCAGAGAACAAAAACATCAAAAATACCTATGTGGCTCCGTAACAAGGGGAATAACACAGGGAAGAGGGTAGCATTTAAAAACTGGAAAGCTTGTCTGCATGGGAAGAACAGAAACACCCACAGAACACGGTAAATTGAATGTAAACAGGAAATACAGGACTAAAAAAAGAATGAGGGGGGTGCCTTGCACCAAACTCCAACTGATAGCAAGAACATATTTAAACAACACTTCAGAAGCAAGAAGCCAGCCAGGGAGACAGTTGGACCTCTTCATGGCAAAGGTATAAAATGGGCACCACTCACAGAGGATAAAACCCACAGCTCTAAAAGTCAGTGTTGGTCTTCAACACTGAAAATACTGGAAAGACTTCCACTTCCAGCACCTCTTTGCAGAAAAGTGGTCGGAGAAGCAAAATTAATTTTAAAAACTAGAGGAAGAATTAAACCAAACAGACACATGAATTGTTCATCAGTCACCAGGACAGCCTTCATCGGAGAAGGTGTTCACACGTGAATCTTCAGAGCTGCTGGTCGAGCCGCACAATCATGACAAATGCCTGCTGCATCAGGGGGGCCGGCACGCGTCCGGGCAACTCCTTCTGCCATGAAGGAATCTAGAGTGATCTCAGGAGCTATGGACCAGTGAATCTGATGCTCATGCCTTGATTGACTTCCATCCATAGTAAGATGGTAGAAGCTACCCTAAAGAATAACACCACTGAGCTCATGAGCAAACAGTCTGCAGACAAACAGCGCACATGGCATTACTTC